>NW_027532203.1:6776538-6999695 GCF_008692635.1 Crocuta crocuta | reverse complement strand
CCCCCCCCCTCTCTCTCTAAAAAAAAAAAAAAAAAAAAAAACCTTAAAAAAAAAAAAGAATAAATAAACGAGTTAAAACAACTTTTTAAAATAAAAAATAATAAAAGAAGGCTTAGCGAGAAGGGTTTCCCAGTTGTCCTCCAGCCTCCCTGAGATAGAAACAAGAAAACAAGTTCAAATTGTAAAAGACTTTTTAATTACACATTTGGATTTACTGCTCTTGGAAGATCACACTGAGCTACCGTGGTTCCCAGGGGACCTTCAAAAGAATACACAACGACCCACTCTGGAACACTCAGATACATCTGCTTCTCACCTGCGGAGAGGACCGCTGCCCTTTGCGGATGTGACAAAAATGGCAACGGAAGCTCATGACCCCACCTCCCAGGCCCCCCACTGGGCGGGAGCCTCACAGTAGCTGTTCTTATATCTCTTGGCTTATTATGGCATTCAAGGCCCCAATTCAATGTAAATGTCACCCAATGGGGACAACCCGGGCTCTCATGATCAGCCACTAACACCCCATCTCATTAAGTTATCACCTTAGCGAGCCACCTGTCAGGGACCCTTAGTAAATAAGGAACAAAACAAATTTTGATGATAGAGCAGCAGCTGGGAAAACTCTGGAACCTGAGAAAATAAGGAGAGAAGAACATTGTGATGGTAGAGAAATAACTGGAGGAACTTTAGAAGGCAGGGAGAGGAAAAGCCCTGGTGGGCTGTTGCCACTGGTGACGACCTCAGGGATTCACAGGAGACTGAGCATCTGGGGGTGGCTTCTCGCACCTTCCACTTGCTGTTCTCTTCCTCCCCTCCCTCCTTTTCTCCGCCCCCTCCCCAGTCTCTTCCCTCCTTCCTTTTGCAATTTTTTCTGCAATGATCATGAGGCATGACACTAGATGTCAGAGGCATTGTCCTAGGGACTGAATAGGGCTTGTATACATTTGCATGCCATTTAATTTCCCAAAGGGGAATGCTGTTCTTCATGCCTCGTGCACAGAATTAAACTGGTGATTTCATCTGCCTTGTTTGCCAGGACTCTCCGTACTGGAGGGAACAGCACATGGCAGGAAAAGCCGCATCTCGGAGACTCGCACACCAGCTGCAGGGCTTACTTGTAAGCTCCTTCCGAGTCCTGTCCCTTAGAAACCAAGTGCATGTAATTCTAGCGCACAGATGCTTACTTACCCTTCCACTAGGAGGACTGTGTGCAATGAATCCCTACTTGCTTTTGTGGTTTGCTTCACCCAATCATAGGTGCATTTTTTTAAGTGTGCGTGTGTTTTTGTTTTTGAGAGAGAGACAGGGAGGGAGGGAGGAGCAGAGAGAGAGAGAGAGATCACAGCCAGGCTCCTGTGAGCCTTGGGAGTTCAAGCTCCACATTGGATGTAGAGATTTCTTAGAGAGAGAGAGAGAGAGAGAGAGAGAGAAAGAGAGAGAGAGAGACAGGCTCCTCACTCTTAGTGCCCGATGGGGGGCTCCAACTCCCGAACCTGACATCAGGACCTGCAGGGAAGTCAAGAGTCGAATGCTTAAGTGAGCCACCCAGGCGCCCTCAGGGTTGCATTTTTAAGTCTAATAAGTCTATTGTTTGTTCCATCCATTTGACCACGGGATTTGAGAGCTTTCTATTGTTTTCTAAGTACCTGGTGTGCAATTAATCGGGGTGAGGTCACACAGTCACTGTTAAGCCTCCCCTGAGGCTTTTTCACCAAAGAAAAAACTTCCCTGCGGGTGCATTTCACTCAGAAAGCTTAGCTTTTCACCATTTAAGTTTGTACGTATTGTTTTTTCCAAAATGAAGTTTAATGCAATAGCATGATGCTTAAAATACTTAAATCACTTTAGTATTAGAATATAAAGGATTTTTTTCCTTGGCTTTCTGTTTCGTTAGAAAAGTCTGATAATCATTATGAAGTATTAGAAACCATATTCTACATGATCTATAGCAAAATATAAAGGATTAGACACCCTATGTCCCACGTGAATGTTTTCCTCTCTAATTCCTTAAGACTGTAATTTGTTCATTCCACACGTTCTGCTGGGCGCCAGCTCGGTGCAGCCTTTGGGCGGGCAGCACAGCCCGAATACAATTACTGCCAAGGTCTAGCTCTCCTCTCCTCCCCAGCGTTTCTCTCCTGAGCTTAAACAAAACCAGATCCCAGAGACAACCGGGCTGTCTTCTAGAGGCTGCAGTATAAAGTCGCTGCTAGAAACTCCCACCCAGCCTACCGCCCTGAAGACTGGTGTCAGGGGCCGGTACATCCCAGTGCGGCCCCAGCTCTCTCTCACTAGAGTGAAAACATCAGTCTTTCAGAGTCGCTGGGGACGCAGGAGGGGAGGGACACATGTGTCCCGGGGATCTTCTGAACCAGGGCTGACACCCCGAGCGCAGCAAATAGTTTCCCTTCCTCCACAGGCGTGAGGGCAGGCATCGCGGAAAGCAAACAGTCCCCAGCTGTTCCCACTTGTGGATCAAAAGGCGGCGGCCCCGGGGGAGGGGAGAAGTGTGAGATCATTCACAAGCGCGTGTTTACTGCTCTCCGGCTGAACGGCTCCGCCTCTCGTGCAAGTCCCTGGCACCGGGCTCCCGGGGGGCCAGCAAAGGCAAGCCTTGAGGGTCGAGGCCACCCACGCGGGCCGTGGGCCCTGAATGACCCCCCCCACACACACACACACACACACTCCACACACACACACACACACTGGGATGCCCCTTCCCGCCCCGCCCCCACCTTGGCGGCTGCGGTCACTGTCCACTCACTGCCATTAACTCAGCCGCACCGGTTCCTCAACGCGCGGACTGACGGATGGAGCAGTCCCCCGGCCGAGTCTCCACGGCCAGGTTCTTGGGTGCGTCGGGCAATCTGGTCACACTGACTCCAGGCCAGCCCAGGCCACGCTGGACATCCGAACTTCTGCTTCCCCTGCACGCTCCCCCGCCTCCTCCCCTGCACCCCGCCCCCTGGGCCTGGCCCCTCCCCACTGCGAGCCCACCTCGCAGGTGTGCACCCCTTCCACGGGCCCCCGACGCCCCCGCACTCGTCTGTATGTTTCCTTTCCCACGAGATGGCACGAGCCTTGAGGACTGGGGCCGTGTCTTACTTACCTTTGCTGTTACAGTCATTGAATATAGTAGCAGACACTCAAAAAATGTTTGATGACTGAGTGGCTACATCTATGAGCGGGGTTGGCTTCCCAGATAGAGGAGGGGGTCACAGGACTAGTTTCACCCCAAATTGCTCCCCTGACAAAACGCCAACACGAGCTGGTGAGGCATGCGATTGGACATAGGTTTGTACTCCGTTTTTCTCTACCTCCCTGAACATATAAGAATCATATAATATTGTTCTCAATATAGAATGTCTTCTCGCATTTTGGAAAGGGGGAGCCTGGGAGTCTCAGTCTGTTGAGCCTCCCACTCTTTTCTTTTTAATGTTTTCTTTTTAAATTACATTTTAAGAGAGAAAGAGCGAGGGCACCAGTGGGGGAGGGGCAGAGAGCTCCAGGGCTGGGTCCCATTGACCGGAAGATAATGACCTGAGCCAAAGTCGGAGGCGTAACCAACTGAGCCACCCAGGTGCCCCGAGCCTCCCACTCTTGATTTCAGCTCAGGTCTTAATCTCACAAGCCCCAGGCGGGGCTCTGTGTTGAGAGCACAGAGCCTATCTGGGATTCTCTCTCTCCCTCGCTCAAAATAAATAAATAAACGTTTTTTAAAAATTGGAATCATTATACGAGACTTAAAATAGAATTGTAAAAGTCGATTTAAAGAAAATTTGGAAGGGCCTAAAAGAGATTCAAATTGAAGGGCACCCGAGTTGGTTAATCCCCTGACATGGATGGGGTCAGGTCATGATCACACTGTGTTTGAACCCGCATCAGGCTCTGCATGGAAAGTGTCGAACCTGCTTCTGATTCTGTCTCCCCCTCTCTCTCGCTGCCCTGTCTCACTTGCTTCCTCTCTCAAAAATAAGCAAATTAACTTAAAAAAAATGAGAGCGATCCAAATTGATTTCTCCACACACTTCAGAGCACCATTCTAAATAGTATTCAGTAAATAACAATCTTCTTAAGATTCAAATTCCAAAGCCAATGTTAATAGGTGTTCTATTCTTCATTTTTTATTTTTCTGGCTAAAGAGTGGTGCCCATACTGAATCTGTATACAACTTGCTAGTGTGCAACAGCATTCAGTGTCGATTATATGTGTATTAATCATATGAACCATATAAGAATTTGCATTATTTTAATACATTATATGCATTTGCTTTGAATATTATTTTCCCTGAAATGGACCTTTCTCTTTGTGCTAAAGAAATAATCTTGGGGAGCCTGAAGGGCTCAGTGGGTTGAGTGTCTGACTTCGGCTCAGGTCATGACCTCACGGTTGGTGGGTTTGAGCCCTGCACCGGGCTCTGCGCTGACAGCTCAGAGCCTGGAGCCCGCTTTGGATTCTGTGGTCTCCCTCTCTCTCTGACCCTCCCTTGCTCACGCTGTCTCTCTGCTTCTCAAAAATAAATAAACATTAAAAAAAAAAAAAAAGAAAGTATCTTGGATACAGAAATTCAAACTTAATGGTAGCAAAACTATATTAGGTTTGTTTATTGTGCATAACAACACATGTCAGGACTGGGCTAAGTTTTATATAAAAACATATTAATGAAATACCTTATGTAACTAATGCTTTCTAAAAACCTCCAACATACAGCCTTTCATCATTTGGGCAATACTGAATTCAGATAAAGACTTCTGCACACGGGATGTGGAGAAAAAGGAGACTTCGTACCCTTTTGGTGAGAATTCAAAATGGTGCCGCCACTATGGAAAACAGTAATTTTGGTTCCTCTAAAGGTTAAAAAGAGAACTACCCTAGGATCCAGGAATCACAGTGCTGGGTATTTCCCCTAGCAATACAAAAACACTAATTCAGGGGCATTTGGCTGGCTTAGGCAGTAAAGCACGTGACTCCTGACCTCCGGGTTATAAGCTCGAGCCCAACGCTGGATGTAGAGATTACTGAAAAATAAAGTCTTTAAAAAAAGCATTAATTCAAATGGATATAAGTACCCCTATGTTTATAGTAGCATAATTTACAGTAGCCAAATGATGGAAGCAGCCCAAGTGTCCATTGGTTGATGAATGGTATGATAAAGGAGATGTGTACATACATACATACACACACACATACACACTGGAATATTATTCAGTCATAAAAAAGAATGAAATCTTGCCATTTGTAACAACATGGATGGAGCTAGAGAGTATAATGCTAAGTGAAATAAGTCAAAGACAAATACCATATGATTTCACTTACATGTGGAATTTAAGAAACAGAGGAAAGAAAGGGGAAAGAGAGAGAGAGACAAACCAAGAAACAGACTATTAATACAGAAAACAAACTGATGGTTTCCAGAGGGGAGATGGGCGGGGCGTGGGGGAAATTTGTGATGGGATCACGGAGTGCACTTGACATGGTGGGGTGAGGTACAGAACTGCGGAATCACTACACCATACACCCAAAACTATTATAACACTGTATGTTTACTGTAGTGGAATTTAAAAACAAAATAACAAATTTAAAAACCCTAAAAACAAGCAAATAAATAACCTCAAATACGTTTTCCCATGGGTACAGGGAAATTTATTCTGTAAAACAATACAGTTTTTTATTTTGGAAAAAAAAGTCTTCCGTGCTTCTCCACACTTTCATAATCATTCAGCACATGTTCATACTTTGGCAAGTTCGGGAAGAATTTGCAGTTTTGAAACACAACCTTTGCAGCAAACCTGCAGATGAATGGGTGAGTGCAGACAGATCCCACGGGGGGAATATTAGGCGACTAACCTAGAGAAAAGGAGCACTGTCATATTTTCTCTACTGCCCTGAAGTAATCTTATAAATAAATTATAAAGCAGTTGATACAGAGACAATGAGAAGATCAGTCACACATCTTTCATCTCGTTGAAACACACCCATCAGTTCTGATTTATGCTGAGTGAAAGGCTGTATCTTACGCCTATATTTTCCTTTTTATTTGCAGAGCGAATGTCAGAGAAATAATTCATTACACAGCATGGAGATTGCACTCAGATTGTTGGTGGGGAGGTCAATGCCCCCCCAGCCACATGGGGGTGGCTAGGTGCATTCCTAGGATTCCCTACCTTCCACTCCTGCACACCAGCCACCAGCACATGCAGGAACTTAGCATGTATGCACTGAACTGACGTATAACAAATAAAAGCACGAGGGAACTTTCATTCTGTTCCCTTCCTACTACTTAGCATTATCAGCCACTTAGGTAGTAAAACTCTAGTATGTGTTCATAATATATATCATGTACATATTTCTGCCTTTTCCAGGTTTTCTACTATAAGTGTGTGTTATTTTTATAATTAGGAAAAAAATTATAAAGAAATGAGGAGAAGAGGTGGGGGGAGGCAATTTTCCTCCAAGCACCAGAAGCCACAATGAAGAAGGAAGGAACCACTGTCTTCATCACTGCAGAAGCTGGTGAGGACGGGTGTGTGGAGAACCAGACAGGTCTCAATTAGAGAGGAACAGAGTGTATTGGGCGGGGGGCATGAAGAGCCCCAGTCCGATGAAGGTCTTTCTTCTCTGTAATTGAAACCTCTTACATTTCAGCCTTCAGCCATTATGTCTTATTCTGAGCACAGTAAAGATGAAAAACAATTGGCTCCTTTCCTTACCTACCTTTTAAAATGGACCTGTACACTATCAACAATAGCCAGATTATGGAACGAGCCCAGGTGTCCACCAACTGATGAGAAGTGATGAGTGGATAACGAAGATGTGGTATGGGGCACCCGGGTGGCTCAGTTGGTTAAGCATCTGACTCTTGGTTTTGGCTCAGGTCATGATCTCACAGTTTCTTGGGTTTGAGCCTGGTGTGCACCTCTGCACTGACAGTACAGGATTCTCTCTCTTTCCCTCTCTCTGCCCTTCCCCTGCTCGCTCCTTCTCTCTCTCTCCCTCCCTCCCTCTCTCAAAAATGAGTAAATCGGGGCATCTGGGTGGCTCAGTCAGTTAAGCGTCTGACTTTGGCTCAGGTCATGATCTGATGGTTTGTGAGTTTGAGCCCCCCATTGGGTTCTGTGCTGATAGAACAGATTCTGTGTCTCTTTCTCTCTCTCTCTGCCCCTCCCCTGCTAGTGTTCTGTCTCTCTCTGTCTCTTAAAAATAAATAAATGTTAAATTTTTAAAAAACATGAATAAACATTAAAAAATAAATAAACAGAGAAATACACAATTTTTAAAAAGATGTGATACACACAAACATACACACACAAACACACACACACATACACACACACAATGGGATATTACTTGACAATCAAAAAGAATGAAATCTTGCCATTTCCGACAACATGGATGGAACTAGAATGTATTATGCTAAGTGAAATCAGTCAGAGAAAGACTAATATCGTATCATTTCACTCATATGTGGAATTTAAGAAGCAAAACAGATGAACATAGGGGAAGGGAAGGAAAAATAAGATAAAAAGAGAGGGAGGCAAACCAGAAGAGACTCTTCTATATAGAAAATAAACTGAGGGTTGCTCGGGGTGAGGTGGGTGGGGGGATGGGCTAGATGTGTGATAGGCATTAAGGAGGGCACTTGTCGGGATGAGCACTGGGTGTTATATGTAATGATGAATCACTAAGTTCATTAATTTCCAGACTATTACATTATTACACTATATGTTAACTAACTTGGATTTAAATAAAATGTTTAAAAATTGGACCCCGCATGGTTCCCTTTGAGATGCGTGGGATGCTTCTTCACGATGGATGGTCCTTACCATCCTGCAGACCGTGCGCTGGGCTCCGAGTGGGTTCTTTGGGAGCTGGATCAGAAAATGCGATGCGATCAGGAACCTGCATTCTCACCAGACTGATGGTCTGTGAATGGCCTCGCCCCACTCAAGTCACCAGGTCACCATTGTCCTGAGAGCAAGTGACTGGAGAGCATGGCTTACAGTCGTGTGGGTAGATTTGAAGGCGTACAAGGTCGGGAGCAAGTGGGCACACAGAGAGGGTGGGAAAGACAGTCTGAGAAAGAAAAGAAGGGAGCGACAGTGTAGACTGAGAAATGGGTGACAGGGGACCCGCGGCCCCAGGACAACTCTGAGAATGGCCACTTCATACCTTCATTCCCAATGGCTTCCCGTGCCCTTCCCATTTTCCCGAGGTCCAGCTATGCTCCTGACCTTGGAGTCTGTGAGATAACCCTGTACCCCTGTCTGCCGCTCCTTTTCTTTCGTCATGCACTAGCTGCAGTGGATTGCTTGCAACCAAGAGGAAACTGAAGAGACTTTTGCACACGTCCTTTCAGTTTGCTTCTGTTTATGGTGCTTTTATCCTGAATGAAAAAATGTTTTAGCTTGAATGAAAGCAAAGCTACCTCTCATTTCCTTTACAATGTTTGCTGTTGGTTTTAGTCTTCATATAACCATGCGCACCTCAAGATTATATAAATATCCACTGTATTTTTTGTTGTTTTTTGGTTGTTTTTCTTCATTTTAAAAACATTTTTAAATTTTTAAAATTTATTTTTGAGAGAGAGATAGAGACGGCGTGAGCAGGGGAAGGTCAGAGAGAGAGGGAGATACAGAATCTGAACACAGGCTCCAGGCTATGAGCTAGCTGTCAGAATAGAGCCCGATGCAGGGCTCAAACCCCCAAACCATGAGATCATGACCTGAGCTGAAGTCAGACGTTTAACCGACTGAGCCACCCAGGCGCACCTGTTTTTCTTTATTTATTATTTCTTTGCATTTTCCTTTGGTTCTTACATGGTTTTATTTTTGCATTAAAACCTCAAATCAGTCTGGGATTTATTTTAGCACAAGGTGTATGGTATAAGAAAGGTATCAATCTTTAAAAAAATGTTTAATGTCTGTTTATTTTTGAGAGAGAGAGAGAGAGAGAGAGCATGAGCAGGATAGGGACAGAGAGAGAGGGAGACGCAGAATCCGAAGCAGACTCCAGGCTCTGGGCTGTCACAACAGAGCCTGACATGGGGCTTGAACTCATGAACCATGAAATAATGACCTGAGCGAAGTCGGACACTTAACTGACTGAGCCACCCAGGTGCCCCAAAAGATATTAATCTTTACTTTTTTTCAATGGTTAAAGAAAAAGAAGCCCGAGCTTGAGCCAAGGCTCTGAGAATGCTGTACCATAGCTAGCCTTGTCCAGATTCCTTTATAACTGAGCTATGGTTTCTAAAAACCTTGAACCTATCACACTTCTCAAGTTGGTCCTTTGCTCTTGGCTTGTTCTATTTTCATGAATACTGAACATGAACAAGAAAGGCATAGTGACTGATTTCCTTCTGAGAATTTGTTCCGTGAATATTGGTATCCTGAGAGAGGAGCTTACAGTTTCTCTCTACCTAATCTATCCATCTATCTATATAAATGTCTCCCAGTCTCTCGTGCCTGCAATCAATTCACTATAATCAGTTCACCCCCATCCTTACTGCCTTACTATATTCCTGGCATAATGCACAATAAAGTCTGCTTCTCTTGAGAATAACTAAACCAAAGACACTGTGTTCCATTTTTATGATGAGACGCATATTTCCCAACAAGAGACAAATCCTTCATTTCAAAGGATTGAAGGGATAATACTTATAAAACATTCCAGCTGGTTGAATGAAAGGCACTGACAAAAGTCGGCTCAAACTTTTAGTTGGCTCTGAACCTAGAGCATGCTCATTTGATTGTGAATTGGATTAGCTTTTGCTCATTTGACGCTCTTGCTGTCATTACTTTGCTCTAAAACAGAGGAAAATGAGGGGCATCTGGGTGGCTCAGTGGGTTAACCATCTGGCTCTTGATTTCGGCTCAGGTCATAATCTCTTGGTTTGTGGGATCCAGCCCTTCCCCAATCATGCACGTGCGCACGCTCCCTCTCTCCCTCTCTCTCTCTCTCTCTTCCAAAATAAATAAATAAACATTTAAAAAAAATACAATAAAGTAAGAAACAAGTCAACCCTCGGTCAGCTTGGGTCATATCCGTTAAACTGTTTGGTTTATCTTTTCAATTGAGAAATCAAAAATATTTTGCAGGTCAAAAAAAAAACATTTAATTTTCTTTTGTTAAAAAAATTTGTAGAACTTTTGTTGAAATCTTTGCAACATGCAAGACGAAAAATGTCAAGAAATCTGTGACCAAGAGAAGAGCAGGATGACCAGAAATTGTAGACCAAAGGAGCTGCAGGGGAGATGCTAGCAAGATAGGGGTGGAACCCAGGCTGTAGCTTGAATTCCTCCATAATTACATGGCCCTACTGTTGATACGCCTGTGGTTTTTGTTTTCTTTTTCATTTTAAAGTTTCCGTTAAAAAAATAATAACAATCGAGTTTCTGTAAAACATTTTTTTAAAGTTTGATTTTTAAAAAGTTTTGGGGGGCGCCTGGGTGGCTCAGTTGGTTAAGTGTCCAACTTCGGCTCAGGTCATGATCTCACAGTTTGTGGGTTCGAGCCCCGCGTCAGGCTCTGTGCTGATACCTAGCTCAGAGCCTGGAGCCTGTCTTCAGATTCTGTGTCTCCCTCTCTCTCTGACTCCCCTGCTCATGCTGTCTCTCTTAAAAATAAATTAAAGATTTAAAAAATTAAAAAAAAAGTTTTGGTGTCTGCGGGCTGCAAGTGTCCACAAAAATACACAAATTCTAACAGCAGTAAGAAATGAAAAAAGGAAACGGAGATTGTAGAAGTAAGCGGTCAAATGGAAATACCTCAGGTTGAGCTAGAGAGACCTGTGGCCACCACGGAGGACAGAAGTCACCAAAGAAAGCTGAAGAACAAGACTAAAGTGGCAAGCAAGACAATGGTTTAAGGTAGCCATTAAACGATGCATTTGCTTTTGATTTCACAAATAAAGTTTTAGAAGTTGTTAGGACTGTATAGCACCTAATCATTGATTAAAAAGTAGACCGTTGGTATATATTTGTTGAATGAATGAAAAAAATCTTCAGTAAGTGATTATTTTTGCCAAATTTAAAACTCACGAATCTAGCCCAGTTTGGAGATTGGGTGGGTTGGAGTTATAGACAAAAAATAAAAGTCAGGGCACCTAGGTGGCTCAGTCGGTTGAACATCTGACTCAGTTTCACTGAGTCTGGTTATGATCTCATGATTCAGGAGATTGAGTCCCACATTGGGCTCTGTGCTGACCATGTGGAGTCTGCTTGGGATTTCTTCTCTCCCTCTCTCTCTCTGCCCCTACTCTGCTTGTGCTTTCTCTCTTTCAAAATAAATAAATACACTTAAAAAAAAGTCACATGGGTGGATGGACTGTTTTATAGATGGTTGTGAAAGCCAAATCGAGTAGGTTAGCATTTCCAGGCTCGCCAATGGGACCTACAGTTTCGTAAATGTACAGAAAGGCCTCACAAACTTGACTAGACCCCTTAAGGATAGGGTCTATACAGAACCAAGATTAGCACAAAACAGGTGCTTAACATGTAGTGATAGAATAAATGTTAATGCTGGTGATGAAAGGAGATTGGTCTGCATGTGATATACAGAATGGACCATGTGGGAATATGATATGATGAGATCCCAATGTGGGAAAAGGAGGTGTACTGGGGGCAGGAACGGACAGATGGATTTAAGTTAGAATGGAGAGTTAATAGGATATGGTGACTAACTCCATATAGATGTCAGTTCGCAGGTAGGAAGATAAGGCGGTGTGGAGCAGTGGTTAAGAGCTCAGTCTTTACATCCAAACAAATCAAGGTTTGAATCCCACATCCACTACTTACTAGTTGTATGACCTTGGGAAAGCTGTTTAGTCTCTCCAAGCCTGATTTTGTCTTCTACGAAGAAATGAATTATGATGGAGCGCCTGGGTGGCTCAGTCAGTTAAGCGTCTCACTTTGTCTCAAGTCATAATCTTGTGGTCTGTGAGTTCTAGCTCCACCTCGGGCTCTGTGCCGACAGCTCAGAGCGTGGAGCCTGCTTCGGATTCTGTATCTCCCTCTGTCTCTTCCCCTCTCCTACTTGGGCTCTGTCTCTCTCTCTCAAAAATAGTGTTAGTATTTTAAATTATTAAAATTTTTAAAATTTAAAATCATTAAAACAATTTTAAAACAATTTTAAATCATAAATGAATAATGAGAAATAAATGAAATAATGCATATAAAGTACTTATAATGGTATTTGGAAGAATAGGCATGTTCAGTGAAAGTCAGCTATCATCACGGTCCTTCTGTTCCCCCTACTCATCAAAAATTTTCCAGAAGGAACATGGCGCTCCATTTTCCCATGGCAAAATGACCATTGGTTCTCCAAATAGTCCAAGCCAAAAAGAATGTAGTAGGGTGTTTCAGTGGTTACCATGGCCACAGTTGCTGGTCATGAAACTTCTCATGCCAATAAATCAAGCCGACCTTAGCTGACATGTAGTAATCACTATTGACAAGAAGGAAACCAGATTTGTGTCATAGCATGATTTATTTGCCCTTGGTGGGAAACTTTCACTGCCAAATTACTTTCTTTTTGGAAACCATAAATGGAAACATTAAATTTATCGTCTCATGTTCGATGCAAAACCAAACAAGTTCAATAACAAAACAACTGTTTGGGGTTGAAGTCGATCAACTTTGTTATTGCTATCAAGAATCCTGGCATGCATATACCGCATCATATTATATTTTCAAGAGTATAAGTTAATACCTACATCGGGATTTCTGTAAAAGTCCTTCACTCCTCACTCCACTAACCAAAGTCCATGTTTTCCTTTGCGTCTTACCATCAGCACCACCTCCAGTCACACACCTGCACACTCACACGCATGCACACACAAACACACAGAGTCACGACTCCTATTGTGAAAAATACATCTCTGTCCTTTTCTGAAATTTTGCCTCCTGGTTTTGATTAACTGAAAAGGGTCAAGACAAAGTTTTGATAAATGGCAGGAGGCAGATCCTGCAGAAACGCGCTATTCTGGCCAAGGAATGTCCTCAATTTGAGAACATAAGATAAGAAACAGGAAATGAAAAAGAAAATTAAAAAAAATCTCCCCCAACTGTAAAGTGTATTAATGGTCAATAACCTTCTGGAGATTGTTTCTCTTTAAACATCCGGAAATAGGCTCTTGGTGACTTCGGCGAGTTCAGCATTACTTTTTATGAGACACGAGACCAAGAGCCACACAAATTTAGAACAAAGTTAAATGAGCCACATTTCCCATTGAGTCTTAGTTCTCTTTTTTCTCTTGTTATTCTCCTTAAATTTATAGAGATTATATCTCCACAAAAAAAATAATTTGTCAATTATATTTTCTTTTATTTGTTTATGCATTTATTCATTCAGCAAACATCTATTTTTAAATACCTGTTATATTTTAAATGACTGAAACACGTTTTGGGGGATTTTTTTTTTGCCATCTTTTTTTCTCCCCACTCAGGGTCATGGCCCCTCAAGGTCATGAACTTACGACCCTGAGATCAGGACCTGAGCTGAGACTGAGAGTCAGACGCTTAACCGACTGAGCCACAGGGGCTCAGTGTTATTTTTGTCTGTTCTCCTTCTGAGATGACTAAGGAATACAGAAAGAGCCTGTGGACTTGTGGCTGTCCTTCTGTTTCAGAGCCGGGTTGGATAAATCAGACTAATTTGTCTAGGGACAAATGTCACTAAGCCCCATTAGGCCTCACATCTGATATCACAGTCTTCGGTCAGCTTATTGACATTTTGATCATTTGTTTGCCTCTGATGTTTCATTTCTCATTTGGTTCCAGATTTGGAATGTTTGAACGGAGATGTTTGCTGAACTCCCAAACCCCAACATCTTGGTGCTTTAGCTAGGAGATAGGCACGGGCACAAGGGTTGACCCTGAAGACTGAAAACTGTGGAGAATGATGCTTCTGTTCCGAAAAAAGCAGGAAGTTAATTCTTTTAGTGAGCTGCAACGTGCCTTACATGACAGAGGCATACCCTGACTTTGTATTCTAGGTAGGTTAAGGTAGGGATGAGTTCACCAAAAAAGACTTTTTGAGCCCAATAAGGGACTCAGTGAAAAACAGTGTCAGTATCACTATACAGATCTTTAAGACAATATTCTTCCAAGAAAGTACATTAAAGTTCACTGTCCCCAGCTGTGAGGTAAGATAGGCCTGCTGTGTGAAAGAGACCTGAAATTTCCCATCTGCATTGCAGGCATGTGACTTGATCTAATTAAGGGATACCTCTCAGGGTATCTGAGAGACTTGGTTGGCTAAGCATCTGACTCTTGATTTTGGCTGAGGTCATGATCTCATGATTGTGAGATTGAGCCCTGCATGGGTCTCTTGCCTAGGATTCTCCCTCTCTCTTTGCCCATCGCATGCTCGCAAGAGAGTGAGAGTGCTCTCACACATGCATATGCGCTCTCTCTCTCTCAAAAAAATTTTTTTTATATAAAGGGAGACAGCTAAAGCCACATTCCCCAATCAGCATCGTCAGAAACAAAGCTCTTGCTTTGATCTCCATTTGTATGCCTCCATTGGTTTCACACTCTCTTGGGAAATAAAAGAATATTATTTATGGGTTCTCCTACTCCATTACCAATAACTCAGACATCCAAATGTATACACCAGGAGTCTATCATATAGAATAAAAAGGATTGGATGTAGGTTGAAACACAGAGTTCCCAGTCATCTTCTCAGTGCCTTACTAGCTATGAAAGAACAAGTAATGGTCACTAGAAATGTGAATAAATTACCTAATATGAGAGGATGTGGATCAAATCAAATAAATAATGAACTCAAAAACAGAAGGCAATGTAGGAATGGTAAACATTTTTTTAAGGTCATTAAAGTGCGCAAAGATAAAAGAGAAGAAGTTGCATTTGTGAACAAGAATAGGAAACTATAGAAAAGGAATTTATTCTTTCTTGCTGGCTCAGTCAGAAGAGCACACAACTCTTGATCTTTGGGTTGTGAGTTCAAATCCCTTATTGGGTTTAAGATTACTTTAAATAAATCTTTTAAAAAAGAAAGGAAAAAAAAGAGCTTTTGAAATAACAACAACGAAAAGCTTTTGTAAACTAAAACTATTGGGCAAAAATAAAAATTCACTAAAATATTGGAAAAGAGGTGGAAAAAACCTCCCAGTTTAAAAAAATATATATATATATATATGAAGCTGAATAAGTGGACAATAGGAGAGAGAGGATGAAAAGTTTAGATCATTCTAGTAGTCCAACATCTCGATCATAAGGGATCCAGAAAAAGAGAATAGGAAAAAAATGTAGAGGAGGAAGGTAGCAAAGAATGAATTCAAGGAAACTCTCCAGAACTGAAGGACATGAATTTATAGATTGCAAGAACCTACTGAGTGACTTGACCAGTGCATTTTTTAAGAAACACATCAGAGAGGGGAACCTGGGTGACTCAGTCAGTTGAGTGTCCAACTCATGATTTGGGCTCACAAGTTTGTGGCATCAAGCCCCATGTCCAGCTCTACACTGACAGCATAGAACCTCCTTGGGATTCTCTCTCTCCTCTCCTTTATCAGAGAGAGACACATACACACACACACACACACACACACACACACACACACACATCTCACATCTCACATAGAAGACAGAGGACTGAACTTATATTAGCTTTCACAAAACGACTCTGGAAACTAACAGAAGAAATGCCTTCAAAATTATGAAAAAGAATTATTGCCAACTAAGATTTTTATACCCTTTTAAAATGTCAATCAAGGATGAGAATGGAATGAAAACATTTTCATATATGCAAGGTCCCAGTATGTTTACCCCGCACTCATTTCTCAGGAAGCTGCTGGAGTATGAAGTCCATCAAAATAACTGAATAAATCAAGAAAGAAGATGACATGGCATCCAGGAAATGGGAAGAACCAAAGAAAGAGATTAAGGCAATTCTAAAAGTGATGGTAGAGGGAGATCCTAGGATAACAACTTAGTGCAGACCTTGAGAGTAACCAATCTAGATTGCAGTAACAGGATGAAGGGCTTGAAAGGGATGTCTCAGAAACAAAAAACAGAAAGAAATTGAAAGATGTTTTTGAAATTATTGAAAGATTTATTCTGTTGGCGCAGAGTTTAAGGATAAATTAATGATACAAAGAAAACTAAGCAAATTGGGGGGGGGAAACCCAAGGCAATTATTATCTCCAAGGAAAATAGAAAGCTGTACAAAAAGTATATTACATGGCTCTTCTGTGCATATAAATGTTGATTTAACCAAAACCTATGACATATTTATAGTATTAAGAATAGTGGGGTGGGGAAAAGAAATGTTGGAGAGAAGAAACAACTTAAGAGCAATAAATTCTCATCTTCCAAACAAGAAAGTCACTAGGGAATACCTAAGAAATATTACATATAAGTCAGTAACATAAAAATATGTAAATATATAAGAAATATGAGGATAAATACCAAGAAAAACAAGGTAAAATCAGTGCAAATACTTTTACCTAAAGACTAAAAAATCACGATTGGGAAGGGGTAGGGCAGAGCTATGCTTGTTCTCATTTTAAGCAACGTAACTGTTTGACTTTTAAAACTGTGCAGGTGCATAAATTTTTTTAAATATAAATTAAATTAAAAGTCTGCTTTCCTGTATTATTTAGAGAACAAATCGTTTTATAAGAGATGGTTTTCATCCGATTTATCAAATATTCTCTATACACTTGTCCCTCTAAAATTGATCAAAACTGACTAGTGAGAAATGAATGAGAGGGGGATGAATTTCATTCACTCATTTATGCAACTCAAATATTTGTGGGGAGTTTACTGTTTGGGTCATCTGGCACACAAAAGTGAACAAAACTGAAAAAGACCCTCTTCTTTACATTCTCATGGGAAGGGGAGCATGGAGAGCTTGTCTGTGCTAACAGGAGGGAAAGCAGAATATGGGGGTACAGACCTGGTGGGCGGCACTATAGTGCCAGGCAAACACGAAAGTCTTTTCTAGCTGCTTCCTCTGATTCCAAAAGTAGGAAGCAAGGTTGTCAGCTACAAGTGCAGACAGCTGATGTGGCTCTGAAGTTTCCAAGAGAGAACAAAAGGTGTGAAGTAGTCACAGGAGAAGAGTGTGAACAGACTAGGGAAGACAGCAAAATTGGTATTCAGCACAGAAGGCCCTGTGAAGTTCATGGCCATTGCCCTTGCCCTTCATCAAACACCACTTGGTACATTTGTGATCTGCTTTGAGAATCAACAAGGAAGCCCTGGTCCCACAGGAGGAAAAAACAGATTCAGTTTGAAAGAGTATGCAAATATCCATGACTTTATTAGGAGAAACACAAGAAAATTGAGACACTTTCACGACCACCCACTGCATGTCAGCAGTCATAAAGGAAGCAAGGGCATAACTCAGCGAAGCTTTGTGAATTCTTCTAGTCAAGAGCACTGGGTGGAGAGAGAGAAGGGGGAGAGAGAGAGAGAGAGAAGGAAGAGAGAAAACAATTATTTTGCAGCCCCTTGTCCTGATTCAGGCAAAGATCAGCAATGGACAATAAGACCACCAGGTACAAGATTACCGGAGAACATGCCATTCACACAGACTGAAAGTATCACCCGTATGCTTGCTATAAGGGAAAATAAGTCTTCACCTTAGATTTGGCAGACATCACCTGAGGAAAGTGATCAACTTAGCATCATCCTTCTAGCTTTCTGATGCAATGTGAAAAGAAGTATACAATATCACCAGTGTGGCATTCTTGGCAAAAATGTTTACCTCAAATGTAATCATAAGGAAACAATCAGACTATTTCAGAATATGGGACATTCTATAAGACCAATTGGCCTGGATCCTATGCAAAAGTCAAGGTCATGAAAAAAATAGAAAGTGAGGAGGCTGTTCTTGATTAGAAAGAGGCTCCAGAGGCTGAACACCAATGCCATGTGGGTCCGGATTGGATCTGGATCAGAAAATACAATGGCCAGGAAAAGACGTTTTGGGGACAGTTGTGGAAATCTGAATACGGATTGTATATTAGAGGATGTTCTGGAATTAATATTCATTTTATTAGGAGTTGGCTGAAGTTCTTAGAGGTGAAATCTTATGGTGTCAGCAACCAATTTTGAAATGTTTCAATCGGAACAAGGAAGTGGTGCATGTGTGCGTATGTGTATGTAAGTATGTGTGTGTGTGTGTGTGTGTGTGTGTGTAGAGAGAGAGAGAACAATAAAGCAAATATGGAGAAATGCTAACAACTGGTGAATCTAGATGAAGAGTATATGTGTGTTCAACTTTACTGTGGATTTGAAATTTTTCCAAATAAAAGTTGGGTGAAAAATGGGGTGCTGACAATGACAAGCTGCTGAGTGTACCCTGGAAAGGGACAGGAGACTGGGGTCATTTGAATGCCAATATTTTCTGGTTGTTTTTTTTTAAAGCAACAATTGCCACATTGTTTTTCATCCTAAAAATTTCCTAATTCCAGCACAACAATTCTACAGGAGTTCCAAAAATGTCTGTTTCCATATTCCGGGCAAATATTTTCTGGTATCAAAACACCCCTCCCCCAAACCAAAACGACAACAAAAAAAAAAAACACAAACATCCCCTGCCCCTCTGAGAGAAGGACATGAGTTCTGATGGTTGAAAGAGAGTGAGGACCTTCTTCCAAGAACTAAACAGGATCTCAGCTCTCTGGTTTCCCCCAAGATACTCCCAGAGTGTGGTTCATACCAGAAAGGATCACCATTAAGTAACCAGAAGCCCCACCAGCCAAATAGAAGAACTTACTCTTAAGCCCATTCTAAAGCCGTGCCGTTTAAGAGGGTGTGGACAGCTTGGAGAAGGCTCCAGACACATAAAAATGACTTCAGGATTAAAGTCCTGGAAGACAAGTTTCCTGAGAAAGCTCTAAGAGTCTGCTGCTTTGCCAGGCGAAGAGCAACTATGTCGCACTTTAAATGGCTACCAGGTGCTCCCTGCTGCTAGGAGAACGGGACTAGAGAAAGTTGGCTTGCTGTAATGAAGGAATTTGTTTCTAGGACGGTTGTTTACAAGGGGTTGGGAAGATTAAAAGGTTGTTTAAAAGGGCTTGGTTGGGGGGAGTGCCTGGGTCGCTCAGTTGGTTGGGCGTTCGACTTCATCTCAGGTCATGATCTCATGGTTCATGGGTTCAAGCCCCACATCGGGCTCTGTGCTGACAGCTAGCTCAGAGCCTGGAGACTGCTTCAGATTCTGTGTCTCCCTCTCTCTCTGACCCTCCCCTGCTCACGCTCTGTCTCTCTCTCTCAGAAATAAATAAATAAAACATTAAAAAAAATTTTTTTTAAAGTCATTTCATGACTTGGTCACAAAATGTTGATACCCAGTGCTGAAACTGATATAATGTGGTATGTCAACTACACGTCAATAAAAACAAAAGAAATAATAATAAGTGTTGTCAAGTGGTTACATGTTGCATCAGATAAAGGTTCTGGCAACATGTGTTGATAAATAACTCTGTGAAGGCACGGCCTGTTCAACAACTTCCAGTGGCTTTTGAAAACTTTGTACCCCTAGGATTACCTGACCACAGCTTAAGCTCGCAAATTAGAGAAAAAGCACTGCTGTGATGATCAAACACATAACTTTTAGAACATGTTACACCATCAGAGGGCGCTGCTTGTATAAGAAGTAAAATGGGAAGACCATTAGGTTTTAAATAGCAGATTCAGAAAATTTTATATTAGATTTCAGGTCCGATCTTCTTTTTATTTTATTTTTATTTAAATCCAAGCTAGTTAACATATAGTATTGGTTTCAGAAGAAGAATTTAGTGATCACTTAGGTATAACACCCAGTGCTCATCCCAACAAGTGCCCTCCTTAATGCCCATCGCCCATTTAGCCCATCCCCCCAACCAACACCCCACCGGAAACTCTCAGTTTGTTCTCTGTATTTAAAGAGTCTCTTAAGGTTTTCAAGTCCAAGTTCTTCTTCTTCTTCTTCTTCTTCTTCTTCTTCTTCTTCTTCTTCTTCTTGAGAGAGAGAGAAAGACAGTGTGAGCAGGAGAGGGAAGAAAGAGACAGAGACACGGAATTCGAAGCAGGCTCCAGACTCCGAGCTGTCAGCACAGAGCCTGATGTGGGGCTCAAACTCATGAACCGTGAGATCATGACCTGAGCCAAAGTCGGACACTTAACCAACTGAGCCACCCAGGTGCACCCTCAAGTCCAAATTCTTAAGTGACAAACTGAGATACAGAGATGTCAATTACTTTGAATCTTTCCTTTTAAAAGAAACTCACATAGTTTTTTGAAAAAAGACTTGGTCAAATAAGTCTAAAAGAACATTTTTAAAGCAATTTGAGCTATGGAAATTTTAGTTGACAAAACCTATTATTTCTTTTTTTCTTTTGTTTTTATTAAAGTGTAGTTGACATACAACATTATATCAGTTGCAGGTGTACAAGATGGTGAGTAAACATCTTGTGACCAAGTCTTGAATCACCTTGAAAGGATGTCTAGACACAAATATATATGGGGGGGGTGGGTAGCAGGGATCTGGGCTTGGCTGGGTCACTAACTACAGCCTAAGCAAGTTACCTCACTCCTCTGGTCCTCAGTGTCTTCACCTGTAAAATGAAACGGCACTCGTTAAACTTCCGATCCTGCCCTGTTTTTGTAAATAAAGTTTTATTGGAATACAGCCACGCCCATCACTTACATACAGTCTATGACTGCTTTTGCACTGTTCAGAGCAGGTGTGACAGAGGCGGCACGGTCCACAAAACCTCAAATATGTGCTATTTGGTCCTTTACTGGCAGTTTACTGACTATTGAACCTGATCATTTCTTAGATACTATTTCCTAAGCTGCTGCATGACAAGAATCACAGGGGAGGGGGATGCCTGGGTGGCTCAGACAGTTAAGCGTCCGACTTCGGCTCAGGTCATGGGCTCGCAGTTGGTGGGCTCGAGCCCCATGTCAGGCTCTGTGCTGACAACTCAGAGCCTGGAGCCAGTTTTGGATTCTATGTCTCCCTCTCTCTCTGCCTCTCCCCTACTCACACTCTGTGTGTATCTTTGTCTCTCTCAAAAATAAATAAACTTTAAAAAAAATCACCGGGGGGTTATTGAAAATACAGATGACCATGCCCTACCCCCAGAAATTGTGATTTGGTAGCTCTGGGGTGGAGTGCCCCCATCTCTATTTTTAACCAGCACTCTGTCACCTTCAGGCAATGGTGCACCAAGGGCCTTCCAAGCTCTAAATTTTATTAATGTGTTACGGGCTCTGTTTTTCCCTATGGCTTTAATCTTTCTAATTGCGTTTAGTTTGATAAGCACTTAGTTTGATAACCCAGGATGGAGGTGGAAATGAGGACAATAGTCAAAATACGCTTGATGCAGAGGGAGAGTCTCTTTTGAGTAAACATCTTCCACACATAATCCACCAAGCACGAGGTGCACATGTAGCGAATCAAGAACTTGGCAGCGTCTCAGCGGTGAGGCTCGCCCCGCGCCTTCTTCACGACTGTGCTTTCTATACCCAGGCTCAAAGAAAGTTCTCTCCTTCCCTTTTGTGAGAGAGCGTATCTCGTCCTGATGTGGCAGGTTACAAGTCTGGGGGAAAAGACCGATGGCATTGGGTCAGGAGAAGAGTTTCGAATGGAACGATCCCTCGAAGCGACTTGACTTTCTGCGAACAGCTGGACAAAGCGAGGCAGAGATGTGTTCATCACATGAAAGCAGAAGATTGATACCATCCCAAGAGCTCAGCAGTGATTGATGATCCAGTTACGTTTGTTTGCGCTGTGGTTCATCTGGTTTTCTCTCGTCCACCCAGGCCGGATGGTGTGACTTTGGTTTATGCCAAGCTGTCTCCAGGACAGCCCCGGTTTTCCTAAAAGTGCTCACAAGCTCCCCCCCAACCCCCCCCTGCCAGACTCCCTTTTCAGCAAGACTAGGAACTCCCGAGGAGGCTGGCTCAGCCTTCCCTTGCAGTTTTAGGGAGCTCGGGCCTTCCTGAGGGCGAGGAGAAGAGATTCCTAGAGGGCATGGGCATTTATTTCGGGTGTGAGGGAGTCACTGAGGCCGGGAGAGAGCAAATCTGAAAACCCCCAGGCTGCGCGTTTTGGTGGCCCGTCACCGTCATCGGGGAGGTGGCTCTCTCTGTTGGGCTGACAGTGCCACCTCTTGGCCGCAGGCTAAGACTGCTCCTGACCGCGAAGAGATTCCAGAATGTAATGTGATGTCTTGCGCTGCTGCACGGGCTGTGATTGCCACCTGTAAACCACATCCCGAAAGCAAATCTTTAATTAGGCCAGCCTCCTCGTTTGCGGCTGAACTTCTGGATCTTGACACCAGTGGGATCGCCCGTAGCCGCTGCGGTTAGGGTTCTGCGTCCTGACACCCCCCAAATCCACCTCGCTTCACTTAACGGCTTCCTTTCCCTCCACGCAGCCCCCAAAACAAAGTGTTGCAAAACAGCATTCAAAAGTCATCATTTTAGGAGCGCCTGGCTGGCTCGGCCGGCAAAACACGCGACTCTTGGTCTCGGGGTCGAGAGTTTGAGTCCTACACTGAACACAGAGATTACTTAATTTAAAAAAAATAACCATTTTATGGGGCGCTTGAGTGGCTCAGTCGGTTAAAGGTCTGACGCTTAGTTTCTGTCCAGGTCATGATCTCACCGTTTGTGAGTTCAAGACCTGCGTTGGGTTTCACATGGAGCCTGCTTGGGATTCCCTCTCTCCTCCTTCCCTGTTTGTGCTCTCTTGCTCTCAAAATAAATAACTAAACTTAAAAAAAATAGCTATTGTAGTCCCTGCACACTGAGGTAACTTTGAGGCACCTCCTGGCTGCTTTTTGGTGAACTACAAATAGCAACAATTGAACACACAAAAACTGATTTGTAGCAGGAAATTGCAAGTCTAGTCAAACATTGTTGAAGATCTCTGTTGTGAGACTTCTCAGAAACCGACAAAACAGAAAGACTAGGAAGGTAAAGCAGACAGCAGGGAAATAGAAAAGAAAATGGGTAATGTTACCACCCCCCATAAGCAATTACCATTTTTCTAAAGCACATTTTTGTTGACTGTTCGTTCTGATGCTTCTTTAAGAGTGGGGATAAATAATGCTCCACAGAAAAATTTAAAAAATAAGTAAGTTCAAGCCATAAAGCAACAACTTAATTTTATAAACAGTCGAATAAAAATTAGCTTGGGTCATTTGGGGGTCCAATGTTCTATTGTACCAAGACAATTATGTATGTTTATGGGTAGATAAACAAACACAATTATTCTTTTATTAAAAACAAGTAACCCTTGGGTGGCTGCGTGGCTCAGTCAGTTAAGCATCTGACTTTGGCTCAGGTCACGATCTCATGGTCATGGGTTCGAGCCCTGGGTCTGGCTCTGTGCTGACTGCTCAAAGCCTAGAGCCTGCTTAGGATTCTGTGTCTCCCTCCCTCCCTCTCTCTCTCTCTCTGCCCCTTTCCCATTCGCACTCTGTCTTTCTCTCTCTCTCTCAAAATAATAAACATTTAAAAATTTTTAAAACATAGGTAACCCTCCCCAATCAACCACTATTCCTAATACCTTCACACACACACACACACACACACACACATTCACACATACTAGCTTTTAGAATCAGAAAGGGATTCAGAATTAATCAGATATGGTAAGTGTGAATCAGCCAGGAAAACAGGTGTCTTGTTTCTCCTGAGGTTTTCTTTCTACAATATAAAGACCCTTGCTTTAGGGGACCTGGTTGGCTCAGTCAGTAGAGCCTGCGATTTTTGATCTTGGGGTCAAGTCCCATGTTTAAGTAATCAAGAGATTACTTAAAAATAAAATCTTTTAAAAACGAGAGACTTATTTGGGGGAAGTGGTCGCTTGGCCTCACTGATGTGCCCATTGCTCATTCCATAGCCTTCATTCTAAAGCATTTTCTTAAATGTTTATTTATTTTGAGAGAGAGAGAGTGAGAGAGATAGAGAGCATGCGAGCAGGGAGGAGGCAGAGAGAGAGGGAGAGAGAATCCCAAGTAGGCTCTGCACTGTTAGCGCAGAGTTCCACTCGGGGCTCGAACTCATGAACCGTGAGGTCATGACCTCAGCCAAAACCAAGAGTCTGACACTCAACCGAGTCACCCAGGTGCCGCCCCCCCCATGCATTCTTGTTAAATGCACAGACCCTGGAACAGATACTCGTGACCTTAAGCAGGCTACTTATGCTCCCCATCCTGTCCCTGCATCTGGATAATGGAGATGATTAACAATAGCACCCACCTGGTTGGCGGTGTGTGTGTGTGTTTGAAGACTCCATAGTATAGGTAAAATGCTTAGAACGGTGCCTGGGGTGTGATAAGTGAGCATATATAAAGTTGTGGCTGTTATCACTATTATTTAGAAGTCAGATTCTATTTTTTGTCTTGGTGCTAATTTCATGTTTTCTCACCCTGGCGCTTAATGCGTTTGCTCTCACGTATATGAAGTGAGTCTTTACTATCCTCACTGATCTCAGGTTAAGCTTTTTTGTACACCATCCCCTTCCTTTTCTGCTTCCCTCTGAACACTCAGACACAGGACTAAGGGACTAAGTGGGCTCCCGGAGGAGTCGGCCCTAATGACCAGGTGAGACCAAGAATCTGAGGCTTCAGCTGCTCCTGTGAATCCAGAATGAGAAGAAGCCCTCTGCGTCATGAGAGGGATAGAAACGTGGGGATCTGCTGGTGTTTACTGTGTTTGCTGGGAAACCATAATCAAATGCCACAGACTGAGGGGCTGCAACAACGGAAATTTACTTTCTCATAGTTCTGGAGCCTGGATGTCCAAGATCAAGGTGTCCTACGTTTCCTGCTAAGGCCTCATTCCTTGGCTTGTGGACAGTCACCTTCCTGCGCGCATGGCCTTTCCTCTGCACTCCTCTCGGGCCCTAACCTCTCCTAAGGATGCCATTCAGATTGGATGAGGCCCCACCCAAGGCCCCATGACCTTATTTTACCTTAATTACCTCTTTAAAGACCCTAGTTTCAAATAGAGTCATACTCTGAGGTACTGAAGGTTAGGACTTCAACACAGGAATTGTGGAGAGGAGGGGTACAAAGCAGCCCATAACATTTATTATAAATGTTTTAATGAAAACAAAGCCATTGCCTTACTGATGACAAAAACAATTCCCAGCCCTTTGCCCCATAGATTCGTGTTTGCGATCCGCAAGGGAAAGCAACATGCGTAGAAATGTATATTTGAGGAAAGTAGATCTTTACTGGCTATTTTAATTAGGAGGTTAGCCCAAAGCAAGTTCATATTAGAAATCAAATGTGATCCTTCACAACAATTTAAAAGTGAAATTTATTTTGTATTATTGTCCATTTATCTGTTCTTCCATGTAGAGAGGCTCATACTTCATGCATTCAATTATTTTTAAAAGAAACTCTATTGAACATTTACTATAGGAACCATATTGGAAATCCAAAGATGACTGTCATAAGCTCCATCAACGAGGTGCAGACCAGAAAATGGGGGCTGGAGACAAGGGACAGATAATTACAATAAAGATGGGGCAGATGTGATGGCGCGTCCAGACTGGAGGTGTGTCTGCTGATGCTGAATGCAGGGGTCAAGGGAAGGCTATTCTGGAAGATGGTGCCCGGTCAAATCTAGAAGGATGGCTTCAGCCAGAGGAAGATAGACTGTGCCCAGGCATGTGGGCAAGGGAACCCCCCCCACCCCAGGGCTGTTCTCTTCTCAGTGAGGAAGATGAGGGAGCAACATGTCCCTGGGGAAGTTAAGGGAGAAACACAGGGCATCATTTGAAACGGCACTTCTACTCATTAATTTAAAACATACCATTTACGCACTAAGATGTCTTGGCCAGGTCAGAACTCAGTTCATTGGCTGCCTCTCCCTTCCACTCCAAGACTAGCTTTGTTTTTATGTTCTGCATGACACTTTCTTGCCTTTTCTTTCTTTCTTTTTTTTTTTTTTAAACATTTACTTACTTATTTTGAGACAGAGAGAGAGAGTGCAATTAGGGGAGGGACAGAGAGAGAGTCCCAAGCAGGTTGCACACCATCAGCACAGAGCCCAATGCGGGACTCAGTCTCACAAACTGAACCATAAGATCGTGACCTGAGCCAAAATCAAGAGTCCGACGCTTGACCACCTGAGCCACCCAGGCGCCCCCTGTGTGACACTTTCTGAATGGGCACTATGTGTCTGGGGAGACGTTAACGGGGGTTGGGATTCGAATCGGACTCAGGAACCCCATGGGAAAGAACTGTTCACAGTCAGAGTTTGTTACGGATATATCTACAGGGCTCACAGCCCAGTAACAGACAGACTGTGAAGGACAAGGGAGCACCTGAGATTTTAAAAAACAAAAACAAACCAAAAAAAAAAAGCCCACCACATGAATGAATCTGGTGCAGTGGGTCAAGTTCAGCAGGAGGCTATTTAAGTCAGGAAAGGGCCATGGTTCCAGATAGTGTGGGCTCACCTCCCTATGACCCAGCCGAGCTTGGAGAGCCTGCCTGCTCTAAGGGCAAGATTGAGGTGTGGAGGCTTCTACTAGTAGCCTCCTGCAGCAGGAGCTGAAGGCCAGGGCACAATAAGGGGCTTTTCCCCAAGGCCCAGGAAGGAGTGGTCAGCAGGGCAGAAAGGGGCCCACGGCCAGCACAGGGACCAGAGATGGCGGCCCACAGAGCTTCTAGAGCTACTAGACATAGAGATGACTTAGCGGCGACAGCCTCATTCCTTTCTGGCTCCTAAGGAAACACAGAAGTGAAAGGGATATTATCGGGACCCTGTCCTTTATGGGGCTGTTGATTCAGCGAACTTGGGGACAAATGTGAGAAGACCCGTGAGCTTGTGGGAAAAAGAGCACTAGGTACACATGTCAAATCCTCGAGGTTTCCAGAAGACACAGGGCAAGAAAGCCTGGACAAGACGGGACAACAGATGAGGGGTGGGCAGGGCTTGCGGTTCTGAAACCTGATCCTTTCTGCAAATATGAGCACGGTTCTCACACCTGAGGCCAAGTCGTCACATATGTCCAACAGCATGTGTGAGACAGATCTGGCTGTAGAAATGCAAATTTGGGGGCTGCCTGGGTGGTTCAGTGGGTTAAGCGTTGGACTCCTGATTTTGGCTTAGGTTATGATCTCACAGTTCATAGGTTCAAGCCAGGGCAGAGCCTGCTTGGGATTCTCTTTCCCTCTCCTCCCCTGCTCTCTCTCTCTCAAAATAAATAAATAAGCATTAAAAAAAATAAAGGCAAAATTTTTAATGTAATGAAATAGATGGTTTCAAAAAATTCTAGGGAATTTTTCACTCCCTGTCCAACACTTAGAGTGTGTTTTCACTCTCCTCTGGATGAAAAGGGTGTTAGTGAACTAATTTGAGCAACTTGACCTTCAGGGAGCCACGCATCCTGTGGGTTGAGCTGAATGCACAGGTGAGGAGGGCAGGACATGAAAAGTGAGTGGAGATGGGCATGTGCGGACCACCCAGGCCCTCCCTCCAGGGAAATTTCCTCCCTCACTCTGTTGTACCTGCTCTCTCCCTATTGAACCACAGCAGCGGCCCCCACCAACCCCAAGTTTACCTCACTTTGTCTCTGCCTTCACTTGTCAGAATATCGGGTGCATATTTGATTCGCTGCAAGAATGTGAATACGTGCAAATTGGTCACACATTGGCCTTGTTTACACTGACATCTCAGAGACAACTCGCCACCCCAAAGATTGATTCTTTGAGGCATTTTCAGGCGTGAAAGCTACCTGTTAGTGCTCACCTGGGGCATAATCACATTACAAAATTTAATTTGTGATACTGCCTTCTACTTCGGTCTGGAAACCACACCTTCCATTGCAGTGGGTACAAGTCTGGAATGTAGAGCCTCACAGACCTGAGTTCACGTCTGGACTCCAACCTTCTCTGCAGTATGTAACGGAAGCCCCCAGAGGATCAATTTCCACATCTGTAAAGGGGGGCAACGTGGCATTTTCTAGGGCTCCAGCAGAAATGTCAGTGAAAACACCGAGCTTAAGTTGCAGGGGACATGCTACATCTGTGCAAGAGCCCCCACCTTCTCCTTCCTTCTCCTGAGAGAGCCCACTTCTCATACAGCTGCTGCACTTGGAAAGCTTTCCAATCATAGAAAGGAGACTCCAGGGTGGCTTGGAGATTGTTTTCCTGCCCCTGAGTCCCTGGGGATGTGGTAGTCCCCTGGAAATGCTGAAGGGCTCCCCTTATGCTGACAAAGACTGGGAAGAAAAGATGAAAGAGCCCGTGTCCTGGAAGGCATCACAGCTGCCTCTCTAACTAGTCCTGGACTTGATGACCCACGGAGTTCTTATCATGTAAGATAATGAGACCCCCTGGGTTAAACCATGTTCTGACGCTTGCTATGAAATCTCTCCGCTACAAAAGCATTTAGCAAAGTTCCCTTATAAGAACTTGGTAATAGAAACCAAGATGGCAGCTCCCATGGATCTGGGATTGAAGAAGTTCATAGAGCCTCAAGCCCAAGTTATTGACACTCAACAGAAGGCGAAGCTTGCAGACGTACAGACTGAACAGCTAAACAAAACGAAAAAGCATGCACATCTTACAGATACAGAGATTATGACTTGGATAGATAGACTAACACGAACAGAGGCATAGGAAGAATGTTTATTCTTCAGTACAAGGAGGTAATTCACAATCAAATGTTAGAAAAACAAAACAGAAGAAAAAAATTAAAGAATTGGTACAGAAAACAATCCTACCTGGAGTGGAGTGTGAAGGAAGCTGAGGACAACATCTGGGAGATGCTGATGGCATGAAGGGCACAGGAGGAAACCTTTAGTGGAAGTTTCCTGTCCCCTTCCATTCCTGGCAAGGGCAGAGGGGTCTGTCTGGGGAAACATCCTCTCTTCTGCCCTAATGGTCTTTTTGTTGGAATGATCTGGTAGCCCCATGTTTTCTACTTCACCCTGATCCCCTTTCCGATCCTGGCTCTGCCTGCCACCCCTGCCCAGGACACTCTTCTCCCCTGGGGGTGAGTCACGAACCCCCGGGAAAGGGAAGATGGGAGCCTGGAGAGATAGAGGACCCCTGCCCAAACCTACTACTAGTCACGCTGGTTAGACCAATAAGAGGCAGGGGTGCCTGGGTGGCTTAGTCAGTTAGGCGTCCGACTTCGGCTCTCACAGTTCATGGGTTCGAGCCCCACGTTGGGCTCTGTGCTGACAGCTCAGAGCCTGGAGCCTGTTTCAGATTCTGTGTCTCCCTCTCTCTCTGACTCTCCCCTGCTCATACTCTCTCTCTCTCAGAAATAAATAAAAAACATTAAAAAAAAAAAAAAGGCATCTTTTCTCCCACCCACTCTACTAAGTCTGCCTTTCTTGAGCCAAAGGATGAGAACCACAGGCCAGAGAGGCCAGAGGCCTTCAACCCCAGCTCCTCCCTGACCCGACCCCGTCCAGAGCTTTGGCTCTGTTCCTTCTGCATTAAAGCCTTTCCTGCTTCTTTTCCTTCCTTTCTGTTCCTTGGGGTAAATCCTTCTACTTCGGAGCCTCCATGCAGATCAGGAAGAAGGGAGAACAGGGCACAGCTGCGTTTACATGAACCTTCGTGGCATTCTGCCTAAAGAGTCCTTCCCTGCTTCCTCCCACACGTTCTCTAGGAAAATGCAGTCACAGACCAGCAGCACCTCCACGGCTGTGTCCAGTGGGCAGTACGATCCTAGGGTCTCCCAGAGGCTCAGGGGCAGGGATGTGCCGGAGCTGGCTTGTACTGCCGCGGGAGAGCCCGTTGTTAAAAATCAGGTTATGTGAATATGTAATTATATTTAAAACAAAGGTAATAAATATTCAGAACTTGGGAAAAAAAGAATGTGGTGATATTAACTATCTTCCATCATCTTGATTTTCACTGATCCCTCAGGATGAGCCATTTCTAGGTATCCTGCTAATTTATGAAAACAAATTTAATATTTATTTAGTTTTTTGAGAGAGAGAGACAGAGTGCAAGCAGAGAGCAGGGGAGGGGCAGAGAGAGAGGGAGATACAGAATTAGAAGCAGGTTCCAGGCTCTGAGCTGTCAGCACAGAGCCCGATGTGGGGCTCGAACTCATGAACAAACCACGGGATCGTGACCTGAGCAGAAGTCAGATGCTTAACGGATCAGCCTCCCAGGCGCCCCTACATCCTGCTAATTTAACTAAAAGACCCAGGTGGTCTAGTTAGGCAGCCCCCTCCTCCCCACCCCCCATCCCCTGAGACTGTGCCCATTAGCTTCTAAAGCCAACAGAACAAAAGGGAATGTTTTGACTAGTTATCTCAACATACCTTAAACCTTCACACATCCCCCAATGAAAGATCAAATTGGGCTTTTCACAAAAGTAAGAGAATTGTATTTCGTGTTACAAAGTCCCCTGGCAACCAGGGATTGCACATGGCATCCTAAAATGAACAATCTTTGAAGAAGGGAAAACCCCAGGAGAGTTTGCGTGCTCACCCACGGTTATGTGGGGGGAATGTGTCTCCAGGTGACAGAATTTGTGAAAAGACATGGACACCCTCCTGCATTTTGTTGAGTCCAACATGATGTTCCTGAAGGTTCTCTGAGGGGCGAGCGGTGACCAGAATTCTTGGGGCCTAGGGCTAGTATTGCCTGCCTCCCCGCCTGCCTGCGGCCCCGCACCCAGTCACCCCCACCAGCCTTCTTGTGCCAAGAATCCAGACGGCAGCCTGGCTGTGATTTCGGTGCCCGTCAATCTTTGATTTTTCTTCTTCCTTGGGCAATACTATTGTGTTGTTTTAGAGTTAGACTCTTGGATAAATAAGATTTTTTTTTTTTTTTTTTGCTCCCGTTGTAACTCAGTCTGATTCTCATTTAAAACCAATGTAAATTTGCGAAGCCGAAAAGAACAAAATGGTGCCCAAGACAAGAAAAACAACCCGGTTACCTGGCGCACGTGCACACGGTGTCTGCAAGTAGCGTTCTCGCAGGTAGAAGCCCTGGCTGCCCAGCTGGGGCGCCCCAACGGGGGCTCTGGTTCACCTCCAAAATGTTGTTATCTTGGGACTTCAAGGGGCACGAAGAAACTTCTCTGGAACGGTGAAAATCTCTGCTACCTTGACCCCGGTGGCGTCCATAAGACCTTCTTTATTTGTCAGAAACTCATAAAACATATTCATTAAAAAAGCAAACTTTACTGAATATGAATTATAAACCTGATATCAAGGAAAAAATAAAATATTGTGCTTGTGGTCATTTCACAGGCCCGAATCCAATCAGTTAGAGTAAAACCATTTCTGCTATCTTTTATAAGAATGTTGGGGTGGGGTGTTTGTTGGTTTGTTTGAAGTAATCTCTATGCCCAACATGGGACTCGAACTCATGACCCAGAGATCAAGAGTGGCAGAGTGGCATGCTCCATCAACTGAGCCAGCAAGGTGCCCCTGGTATTTTTCCTTGAAGATATCCTCCTGTGTGTGTGTGTGTGTAAGAACATATGTCCAGACACACATTTTTTTAAAGTTTTTAAAATTTATTTTGAGAGTGAGAGAGAAAGAGAACATGAGTAGGGGAGGGGCAGAGAAAGAGGGAATGAGAGAATCCCAAGCAGGCTCCTCACTCAGCCCAGAGCCCGATGTGGGGCTTAAACTCATGAACCATGAGATCATGACCTGAGCCAAAACCAAGAGTCAAATGCTTAACCAAATGAGCCACCCAGGCGCCCCCAGGTCCATATTTTTAATAAACAGAGTTATAATACTTATTCTGTACCATAATTTTTTCCCTCAACAGTTTACTGATTGACAAGTATAGACTGACAATATTCCATTAAATGTATGAACCATATTTATTTAATCAGTTGTTTTTGGGGGAACATTGGTTGTTTTCAGATTTTTACTTTTGAACTATAATTATTCCCCCAATACATCTTTGGACCCTTCATATGTCCTTTAAAAACCTCCCAGTGATAGAATTCCCTGGGTCAAACAATATTAACACATCGCATTTGGAAACCGACTGCGGAAGAACTTTCCTGAAAGGTTATAGCACAGATACCATTAGCAACAGTGCTTTGCATGTTCGTTTTTCAGGTGTTTCCTGGATTTGGGCAATATTTTAAATGTTGCCAATAACTGCAAATAAAAAAAACCCCTCATCATTTGTGAGGTTCTTATTTCATACCTCTGAATTGAATGATCTAATTATTTCTACGAGACTGTTAGGAGACTGGATATCTTTTTTTGCAGCCCCAGTTTTTACACCCTGGAATGGATACAAATTGATTGCTGGATGCATTTCGCCAAAGCCTACTTTTCTCCACTTTTCCCACTTCCACCATTTTGCCACTAGAGGGCGCCGCCGCTGCAGCAACATAATCTTCAACAGAGACACTCCTGGGAATGACCAGAGGCGCCAGTAATAATTAGGTTAGGACAACAGACCTAAACCAGAATGGCCATTAGCACCCCCAGCTCATAATCAGCCCATTAGTATGGTTGTCCTGCTTTGAGATGTCATTTAGAATGATAACCAGTGACAATCATGTGTAGATTATGGCACCCGGGTTATGTTTAGAGCTGTTTGCAAAATTCTCAAAAATTTTCTTTTCAAAACAGAATTTTAAAGCTTGAGTTCATTTAAAGATTTACTATACTGCATACAACACAGGATGCCTACATCACGTCCAACTTAGCGCAGCCATCAGGGCAGAGCCCGCTTCATATCCTGAGTGTCCCCCTCTCTCTCCACCCCTTCCCCCCTCAAAAATAAACATTAAAAAAAAGAGAGAGAATTCCCTCTGACCCTGAATCCCTACTCACCCATCCCCACCCCTGTTCGCACTCTCCCTCCCTCCCTCCCTGCAAAGCGAACATGTCAGCAAATTAGCCAGCCTTGGCGGGGCCTGATTTCTACTCCTCTGCTTGGTGGCTGGTGACACTCTGCCCTGTCCCCAAGTAGGCACCAATGGCATTTTCCCAAATTCACCAGTATCTTCCTTAAGGAAATCCACACAGATGTAGCAAATTCAATACTGAGCATTTGACAAGCTTGCTGGTAAGAACATAGAGCAGCCTCATTAGAAGGGACGTAACCCACCTGGGTGCCTCACTTAGTTAAGCGGCTGACTCTTGGCTCTGGCTCAGGTCATGATCTCATGGTTCCTGGGTTCTGGCTCTGTACTGCCAGCACGAAGCCTGCTTGGGATTCTCTCTCTCTCTCTCCTCTCTCTCTCTCTCTCTGAAATAAATAAAACATTAAAAAAATTTCTTTAAAATACATTTAAGAAATATGTAAAGATCACTGGGGTGGCTGTGTGGCAAGAAGGAGGAAAACAAATTTGCATAACTCGTGCTGACAATGAGCTGTGGAAGAATATGGTTTATTCAACGCAGCACATGAAGTCCATGAAGGAAGGAAGGAAGGGGAAAAAAAAAAGATGAAAGAAAAACCAGAATTTATCCTGCTGGCCTACTTTTCAGTCCCATGAGATCACCGTCCATTCTGTCTGTGGATTTTCCCAAACCCTTCAAAACCTTGCTCATCCCCAGGTGCTCCGCTGTTTCTGGTCATTTCTCCAGTGAGCCCAGTGGCCCCATGACATTAGATTTCTCCAAGATGCTCCCTAATCCTCCAACGTTTGCAGCTGTAAGGTTCCTAAGGCTCAGCCAGACCCTGCTGGTGTGATTCACAGGACTTCCCTGGCTTAGTCCAGAGTTTCTGGATATAATGCCAGTGGTACTGTTTCAATTCAGAGCCAAACAGGCCCTGCCAAAGTCGGGGCTGCCTTTTTACATTTATGTGAGAATTTAAGTTACATGAATTGATGGGCATCTGGGGTAGCTCTGTCGGTTGAGTGTCTGACTTCAGCTTGGGTCATGATCTCACGGTTCGTGGGTTCGAGTCCCGCAGTGGGCTCTGCGCTGACGGCTCAGAGCCTGGAGCCTGCTTCCGATTCTGTGACTCCCTCCTTCTCTGCCCCTCCCCTGCTCATGCTCTGTCTCTCTCTTTCAAAGATAAATAAACATTAAAAAATTAAGTTACATGAATTGAAAAATATGTATCAATATATGGGGAATAGAGAGGACTTGATAACATCAAGAGGCTCCAGATCCGAGGGACAATGGTGTCTCTGACATTTGCCAGCTTATCTCCTATTTTCTGCTGCCAGATGGATCAGGGCCCGCCCAAATGTAGACGGAATCAGGCTGGCCTCCCCTGTATTGTGTGAGAAGGATCTCAAGCAGGGCCTCTAAAAGCCTGAGGGAAACTTGAGCAATTCCATTTTTTTAAGGCTCAGGTATATTTTAAAATGGGGCGCTTTTGAAAATACGTGTGTCCTGTAAATATCCTGACACTGCTCGGAACTAGCGCTCTCACTGCGGGAGAAGGAATATAGAAAGGTGAAATGAAGGAAAATTCTCTAGTGTTGGATTTGGGTTTGAACTGGAAGTATCACGAAAAGCTCATTACGTAGATATGAGGAGCTCTGGCCACTGAAGGGGCTGTGAAGCAAATTCCATCAAAGCAGGAAACAACCTAGTGGTAATTAGCAAACTAAACGCCCTCATCTTGTTCCCCACGTATAATAATCTCTAAAATAAATAACAATTTCTCTACTAAAAGGAATTAGGGATCCTTGAAGATCTGGCTAAGTTCATGCGTGAGACANCATCTCCTTGATCCATTCATCCGTTGATGGACACTTAGGCTCTTTCCATGTGTTAGCTATTGTTGAGAGCGCTAGAATATCTTCTTGTGCCAAAAGCAATGAGATGCTCAAAGATGGAGGTGTGTGAATGGAGACCGCTTGGAGGGGTCCCGGTGGCCACATCTGGGGTAACTAAAGCCTTAGAAAGAATAATGGCAGAAATGGATACTAACACTAGAACTTTTTCCCCCCTTTACTCCAGAGAGAGAGAGAGAGCATGCACACGGGAGTGGGGGAGGGGCAGAGGGAGAGAGAGAATCCCATGCAGGATCTCAACAATCCCAATCTCGGGCTCAGCTCAGAGCCACAACCCTAGGGCCAGCTTGTCACTGTTGGAATGAGAGGTTGCAGATAAGCAAGGGAAGGAGGCCAGAACCATCCATGTGATAGTGGGTTAGAGCTGGAAACGTCAGCATGTTTATGCTTAATGTTTAGCTTCATGTCCATGCAGCTGATTGCATATAGAAATATTTACAGAGCGGTGTGTGTGCAGCGGTTAGTACTCACACACCCATTTCCTTGCTCTGTCAACTGAGGGGGGTCTAAGAATAACACCTCAGTAGCAACGAGCATGTGTGGGGCCTAAATCTTGGTTTCTAATCTCCTTTTCCAGTAAAAGGAAGCAAAGCGCCTTAGAGAAATGGCTGACTCTAGGACTGAGGCAGAATATATACCAGATGAGCCAGAGATTCGTCGTCTTCTTTTAAATTTTTTTTTAACATTTTTTATTTACTTTTGAGACAGAGACAGAGCAGGAATGGGGGAGGGGCAGAGAGGAGGAGACACAGAATCCAAAGCAGGCTCCAGACTCTGAACTGTTAGCACAGAGCCGGACGCGGGGCTCAAACCCACCAACCATGAGATCATGACCTGAGCCAAAATCAGACGCTCAACTAACTGAGCCCCTCCAGGTGCCCCTAGAGCTGCTTCCTATGCCAGAAAGCAAAAAAGTGCTCAAAACAAAACAAAACCTACTCAAAGAACCCATGATGGGAGGCTAGAGGGGTGGCAGCGGCGAGGCAGCCCCAGCTTCGAGAAGGCTCTTGGTGCACCTGCCCTGCTACCCTGATGCCCTGGAGGAAGGGGAGGTCCACAGAGGGGTCTGTCCGCTAACCCTGCTCCTGCAAATGTGGAAACTAAGGCAAAAAAGGTGGCAGGAAAGGATAAATCTTCAGACAAAAAAATGCGAACAATAGGGAAGAAGGGAAAACCGGCTGAAGTGGTGAACAAAGACATGAAAGAAGACTTACCTGCAGAAAACCAAGAACAGCCTCTGATGACGCCAGGTCTGATGAGTTTCATATCCCACATCTTACCAGTGGTCCCTGGCCCCCTTCTTGTACGATCGGGAGGAATATCTTGATCAACTATTTTGTGATTGCAAGGAAACATTTTTAAGAAGGAGGGGATCCCACTTCATCCTGTTTTTCTTTTTAATTTTTTAAAATGTTTGTTTTTAATATTTATTATTGAGAGATAGAGACAGAGCATGAGCTGGGGAGGGGGAGAGAGAGAGGCAGAGACACAGAATCCAAAACAGGCTCCAGGCTCTGAGCTAGCTGTCAGCACAGAGCCCGACGTGGGGCTCGAACCCACGAACTGCGAGATCATGACCTGGGCCGAAGTCGGACGCTCAACCGACTGAGCCACCCAGGCGCCCCTACTTCATCCTGTTTTTAAGGTGTGAATGTTAGGGGTGCCTGGATGGCTCAGTCGGTTAAGTGTCTGACTCTTGATTTCAGCTCAGGTCATGAACTCGAAGTTCGTGAGTTGGAGCCCCGTGTCTACACTGTGGACCCTTCTTGGGAGCCTCTCTATCCTTCTCTTTCTGCCCCTCCCCTGCTTGCTCTCTCTCAAAATAAATAAACTTTAAAAAGGTGTAAATGTTATTTTTTAAAAGGTAAAATCATTGGCTGGTGGTTTATTTTTTGGTATAGATATTGAGTATGGGAAGCTTTTTTCTTGAGATTTTATCTTTAAGTAATCTCTACACCCAACATGGGGCTGGAATTTACAACCCAAAAGATTAAGAGTCTCACGCATTACCGACTGAGCCATCCAGGCACCCCACATGTGGAAGGCTTTGATTGTCTTGGGTGTTAACATTCCATAGAGGGCGTGGTTTTTATATCCTATAATACCAAGCAGACTAAATGGTAATTTGCGGTTGATCGTGCATTTAATATGTCTTGAACATTTTAAGTTACTTTGATTCCCTGTTGTTTTTGGTAGAACTGTTTCCTAAATTAAATCACTCCTTGACCTTGGCCCCCTCTGTCAGAATTTTGTGCAGTCTGTAACATCCTGGCCGTGGTAACCCAGTTGTCTGCTAACTTTGTTAATGTGCTGGGCAAGATTGATAATCTGAGCATGCAGAGTATATGATATTAAATCGTGAATTCATGGGACTTACAACGTAACAGGACATCAACATCTGAAGATATTAGTACTTGATATCCTGCTAAGGAAAATTTGCCTCCATATTTTAAGCTGGAAGGTCACAAGAGTAACTTTTGGAGAAGAATCACAACCACATGATTTTTTTAGTTTGCTGGTGTATGTTAAGAATTATGCACAAATTGAAATGGACTGATCCTCGGAACAGTCAATAAAAGCTCAAAGCATTTCTTAAAGCATTTAAAAAAAAAAACCACCATGAAATTGTGAGTGCACTGCATTGTACATCCAAACTAACACAACATTGTGTGTCCACTGTACTTGAACAATTTCAAAAAGGATTCTATTTTTCAGATTTTACAAGTCGTATGTGCAAAGTGACATTGTTGTTTAAAAAATTAAACGTATCCTTCAGGTGCCTAGGTGGCTCAGTCTGTTGAGCATCTGACCCTTGGTTTTGGCTGGGGTGGTGATGCCGGGGTTGTGGGATAGAGCCCCATCCTCCGCCCCCCTGCACTGAGTGTAGAGCCTACTTGGGATTCTCTCTTTCTACCTCTGCCCCTCTCCCTCGCTCACATTCTCTCTTTCTCGCTAAAATAAAAAAAATTAACAAATAAATAATCAAATAATTAGATTTATCCTTCTATTAAAGAAACCCCACAATGATGGGAGTGTATCAGAGGGGTCCAGGAAACAGGTGAAGGAGCCCCTGCACTACGGCCAAAGCTGGAACAATTTGTCGCCAAATAAATAAAATGGTACTGGATTATAACCCAGAAAATAAAATGAGTATCTCAAGATACCATACCAATAAAAATAAATAATTGAAACTGTTCAAAGATAAATTGAGGCATATTAAAAAATTTTTTGAAGAGTTTATTTGAACTAAAATCAACTTAAGGGGCGCTTGGGTGGCTCAGTCAGTTAAACATCCCACTTCAGGTCATGATCTCTTGGTTCCTGAGGTCAAGCCCTGCATTGGGCTCCATGCTGACAGCTCAGAACCTGGAGCCTACTTTGGATTCTGTGTCTCCCTCTCTCTCTGTCCCTCCCCTGCTCACACTCAGTCTCTCTCTTTCTCAAAAATAAAGAAACATTTAACAAAATCAATTAGAATCAGGCAGGCAACACCTAAATGGTGGTAACGGTCAGGAGTGTTCCCCCCACACGAGCTCTGGAGGAAACAGAGTCAGGAAATTATGGATTGGCTCCAGCGTAAAGCCTTCTTGGCTATTTGTGATTAGTTGGCTGCCCTTAGGTTTCAATTGTGTAACTTTAAGGTATTTACAGGCTTAGATTTTGGGTTTGCTTACATAGGCCACCACGACAATAGACTCGCCTCAGTTCAATGGTCTCCTTGTCTAATTAATTTAACACAACACAAATAAATGGGAGAGAAGAGACAAATTCTGAGCAGAGAATTTGGAATCATTTTCATAGATACTCCACCTCAACGGGGTGGAGCATAACCCCATTTGTTGATGATATGTATCTTTGGTATGGTATGGGAATAGCATGGCCGTTATTAGGAAAGTGTTCTTATTCTGCAGTGTTACGTACTGACATATTTAGGGGTGAAGTGCCATGATTTTGGCAACTTAATTTACGATTTAGTAAGCAGGAGAAGGTAAATATATGGGTGTGTGTGTATGGACATAGTAACAGAGAAGACAATGGCAAACTGTTAACAATTGATGAAGTTGATGAAGGATGTGTGTTCATTGCATTATCTTTCAACTCTTCCAGAAAATTTCAATTCAAAATAAAAATTGGGAAAAATTAATTCCACAAACATTTAGTATTTTTTTGTCTGCTTGTTTGTTTATTTAAGTGATCTCTACACTCTACATGGGGCTTGGACTCAGGACCTGGAGATCAAGAATCATATGCTCCTCCGACTGAGCCAGTTAGGTGCCACCACAAACATGAAGTATTTTTTATTATTTTTTTAAATGCCTATTCATTTTTTGAGAAAGAGACAGAGACAGAGTGCGAGTGGGGGAGGGGCAGAAAAAGAGGGAGACACAGAATCTGAAACAGGCTCCAGGCTCTAAGCTGTCAGCACAGAGCCCAACGCAGGGCTTGAACCCACAACTGTGAGATCATGACCTGAGCTGAAGTCACTCAACCGACTGAGCCACCCAGGAACCTCAAACATGAGGTATTTTAAATGTACACATTTAACAAATGAATAGAACATAATTATGCTGAAATCAGATTTCAGAATCAAGTAGTAATTACAGAACCCATTAAAAAAACAGTCCATGGTGCCTGATACATAGCATGTGTGATCTGCGAATGGACAGCTTTGAAGTTGTATGAAGAACATCTTTTATTACCATGAGATTATCTTCGGGGCCATTCTTTGGAGGGAACATCAAGGACGAAAATTTGAGGCTCTTCATAAGTGTGCATCCTGAGCGCTATTCCCTCTTCACTAGACTGACATCCTAAGGAACTGTTTACAGATGAAGCTCTCTCCCACCCCACCCCCACCCCCTCAAGCTATTTTCTCTAAGCCAGGCTGGGAAACTCCCTCCTGTTAAAACATTCCTGCAAGGCAGGGATGGCCAAGGCAGTGAACTACTGTTCTAATGTACAAACACTCCTTTTATGGTGTGTCCCTAATCCCTTCCCTTCCCCACAGCTCAGTTTACAAAATGATCACTTTGAAAGACACAGCGGAAGTGAGAGCTGATAATGTCCAGTGGAGGCAAAAACAAACAAAAACATTGAGGCAGAGCCTGGCTGGTTCATGGGGAGAGAGAGCCTCCTCTGGGCAGATGGGCAAGGGAGGGTGGGCACCCGGGGTGCCCGTGGGGTAGGTGGAGCGGTGATGCCAGAGTGAGGGAGGGAACAAGACAACAAAAATGAGAAGAGGCTCCCTGGCCTCACTTACCTGACTCTACTCCAGGTGCCTTTCGGGAAAGAATGAAACTAGGGTGGGGCCCGTGGGTGGCTCAGTCGGTTGAGTGTCCGACTTCAGCTCAAGTCATCATCTCATGGTTCGTGAGTTTGATCCCCGCGTCGGGCTCTGTGCTAACAGCTCAGAGCCTGGAGCCTGCTTCAGATTCTGTGTCTCCCTCTCTCTCTGACCCTCCCTTGCTCACGCTGACTCTCTCTCTGTCTCCCTCTCTCAGAAATAAATTTAAAAAATTTTTTAAAAAAGAATGAAACTGGGTGCTGGGGGACAACCTTTTCAATTCAGTACTTGGGGTTGGGGAGGGCAGCATTTCCCTCTTCCCTTTGCTCTCCTACCTGGTCGACACTGAGGAGTGTTAACTCACCCCTAGTGCACTAGTTGGGTCATGGCTCCTGCAAGACCTCAAGTCTCCTCTCACCCCCCAACCCCAGACCCAGTCAACCCACAAGGAGGCAGGTGAGTACAGGTTAGAATGTCAGAGAAGGCCCTTTACACTTGAGAGTCATTCTACCAAATTGTCTTCAAGTAGAAAGTACCCCTCAAACGTTCCCCCCGCAGAGGGGCTACTCCTGGGGAAGCAGAGGGATGAGGTGGGGAAGGATTGGAAAAGAAACTTAAATTCTAGCAGAAACAGTTTCATTGTTCAGCCGGAGAGTACGCTAACAGATATCCATTGTGCTAATAGCTGTAGTTCAGGTTTTCCTAATATATTTCAAAATACATTATGTTTTAAGGGGGGCTCATATATGATTTTTTCCTTTTTTTTTCTTTTTTTAAAAATCTTTATTTATCATCGAGAGACAGAGCATATCATGGGAAGGGCAGAGAGAGGGGGAGACAGAATCCGAAGCAGGCTCCAGGCTCTGAGCTGTCAGCACAGAGCCCAATGCTGGGCTTGAACTCATGAATCGTGAGATCATGACCTGAGCCCAAGTCGGAGGCTTAAGCAACTGAGCCAACCAGACCCCTACATGATTTTTTTCATTGCCAACTTTGGAATGCATGGTGCTATGCTGATGTTAACTCAACTCTCGGAGCCTACTGCCATGAAAGAGCTTAGCTTTGGGGTTAATTAGATGCAAAGTCTGAAACCTGTATCAGGGCTAACTAGTTGTGCAATTTGTGCAAAGCACTCCATCCTCTGTGCTTCACTAGCTCTCTATATTTTTTTAAGTTTATTTATTTTGAGAGGAGAGAGAGAGAGAGAGAGAGAGAAGGTGCAGGTGCACACATGCGTGTGTGAGTGGGGGAGGGGTAGAGAGAAAGGGAGGCAGAGAATCCCAAGCAGGCTCCACACTGTCAGTGTAGTGCCCAATGCAAGACTCGACCTCACTAACTAAGATTATGACCTGAGCTGAGATCAAGAGTGAGACATTTAACCAGTGAAACACCCACCCACAATATTCCAGTCTTGGAATAAATGGGCAGAGCTCCCTGCTCTGCCTATGCTCAGGAGGACCATGCAAGAAAGTCCTATAAAAACCATAAAGCAGCATATAAATGCAAGCCACTATAAGCGATATTTGGAATCTGAACTATCCAGGATGCTAAAGTCATAATTGCAGGATTTGGGGAGTCCTTAGCATGATTGCTTTTGTAGGTGTAAATATTGGAGAGGAAAAAGACCATTGTTCCAGAACCACAAACTGGGTTAGCACACGCCCTACTCACCACAAGGCATGCGTTATTCTCCTTATTTCTGTTCTCTGCTCTCTCTGAGTCTCTGAAAAATGGCAGCGCTGGGAGTGATGAACTAGTTCTCATCTCTCATCTTCTGTGCGTACTGGGGAAGGCCATCAAACACTTTTCTCCCTAAGCAAGAATAAAACATTCACTTTAAAAAGTAAAAGCCCTTTAAGGTTGTCTTTGTCTTGCCTTAAAGCGTTTCGCCTTCGCCGAGTGTGTGTGTTTGAACCATGGCTGTAAATTCACACTGATTCATCTTTAAGATGCATTGTGATTTCTAACCAGATAAATGTCACTCTAAAACAGCCATGTTGGGAAGATGTACTTCTTGCCTAGGATCTTAACTTTGCTTGAAACATCTGTGAAACTCTTCTGGGGTTGCGTTCAGAATTGAGTTACAAACCACACAAGAAAATCCATCCCATGAGTCCAAATGGGATATTGGACCAAATAGTGATGCCCAACAGACCACCCACATGTCTCAAAAAATAAATTGTATGTTGTTTCTGGAAAGCAAAACTCCAAACAAAGGAAAAAGATTTAGCACCTCAGGAGGTATTCAAAGAATCAACTTGGCTTCTGAAACGTTCCCAGAACTTTCTCAGCAGTAACACCAAATGAGGACAATCTTGAAAGCAACTACTCTCATCTGGATGTAAAAGTTTCCATCTAGATTCTTTTAAAATTGGGCTTTTAAACCTTATAACTATTTAGGTCATTTTTTGAAGCATAATCTAATGAGTATTTTTTACAGATCAGAGATTGAATCAGTGACAAAATGATTCTGGAATTTGCTTTGGGGGCAAATAAACCCTGCGATGAATCAGACTGAGAGTTAACAGGGAAAATGAAAACCTGGGAGGTCAGGCACAGAATCATGTTTTTAATGGAAGAAACTAATTCTGGATGGGACTTTTGATCAGGGCACTGTGATGGTTTTTGGATCCCACTCTCTAACTGAATGACTCCCAGATTTTTTTTTTCTTTAAAAAATTTTTTTAATGTTTCATTTATTTTTGAGAGAGAGAGAGAGAGAGGGACAGAGTACGAGCTGGGGAGGGGCAGAGAGACAGGGAGACGCAGAATTCGAAACAGGCTCCAGGCTCCGAGCTGTCAGCACAGAGCCTGACACAGGGCTCGAACTCGTGAACCACAAGATCATGACCTGAGCCAAAGTCAGATGTTCAACCAACTAAGCCACCCAGGCACCCCTGTGTTTTTCTTTTGGTCAGAATTCCTGCTTTTCATTTTCTACCATCCACTCTAGATTTCTGCGGACCCTGTTGAGTAGTTGAAATGCCACAACACAAGTCGAAAATCTCTCTTTCACTAACAGAATTTTAACTGGGAAAATGATTGGCATTGTGACTGAAATAATCCCCAATCGTGGCTCCATTTACTTCCAGAAATTGCATTATTTGTTTTGAGTGCTTACATTCTTTTGTAATAACTGAATTATTGATTATTAATAACCAAATTAGTTGTTATTTTCTGGCAGATATTTCTAAATAATTATTTACATTTTAAGTAACTTAAATATACTTAAATGGCATTTCTATTGAAGAACAAATAAATTGAAGAGAAGCTGAATAATAATGTATCAATAAAAAACTATTTCAAAAAAATGAGAAAACACCAAGTTAACCACCCTAAAGTGAAATTGAAAACTACAGTGGAGGAGGGCGCTGAGGTGTCTCAGTCAGTAAAATGTCTGACTCTTGACTTTGGCTCAGGTCGTGATCACATAGATCATGAGTTCAAGCCCCTCATGGGGTTCTGTGCTGACAGTGCGGAGCCTACCTGGGATTTGCTCGCTATCCCTCTCTCTGCTCCTCCCCTGCTCATGCTTTGTCTCTCTCAAAATAAAATAAACTTAAAAAAGAACAATTAGGGGCGCCTGGGTGGTTCAGCTGGTGGAGCATCCAATTTGGGCTCAGGTCATGATCTCACACCCTGTGAGTTGGAGCCCTTCGTCGATCTCTGTGCTGACACCTGAAAGCCTGGAGCCTGCTTTGGATTCTGCGTCCCCTTCTCTCTCTGTCCCTCCCCTGCTCATGCTCTGTCTGTCTGTCTCTCTCTCTCTCTCAAAGTAAATAAACATTAAAAAAGCACACACACAAACAAAAACTGCAACGGTAAAAACAAAAGCAATAACAAACAACCAAGCAACCAGAGAGTCTTTATAATTGCACTTCTTATAAAAAGGCAAATGGTGTGCATGCACATAAATGTACAGTGAAGAGAGGGCACTTCACTAAGACTGTATGAGAAATCTATTCAATTCGACGGTATAACCTCAGCCCACCCTCCTGGGGCATCAGGGAAGGGCTGGGTGATCTAGTCTGCCCTCGAATGCTACCAGGGAAAATTTCTTCCATGATAAAGCCTGACTCAGAGGTTTATTTGTTAAACTACACCATAAAACTTTACTGTTCCTTTTGGAGACCTGGCTAAGCCAACCAGATAATAAAAGACAGATTTATAAGCCTGATGCCTGTTGGCACCTCAGTAATTCAGAGTTTTGTACCGGGAATGGCTCCTAAATGCTTTCCTGGTTGGAGGCACTCTTAGTGGGCCAATCGACACTAATGAAAGGGCACACAGGAAGGCTCTTGTCCCGTGCCCCTTGACCACCTGGGTTTTGTCAACTCTCAGCTCCTGTTACAGTGCTCACATGTCACCAGACTGCATTTCTAAGTCTCATTCCCCCCTCCTGACTCCCACCCCGGGCCCTCTAAGACTTCTCTTTGCAGCTCCCATAGAACTTTCTAGATTGAGTGAAACTGTCATAGATGCAGAAGAAGACTACTTCCCTTTCGATTAGAACCAAACTGGAATATTTTGGTTCATTCTTATGGACTGGAGGGAATTTGGGAAACCAGGCCCTTCAAGGATCCCTCCTTTCTCTTCCTTCCTCTCCCCTCCCCTTCGCTTCCTTTCTTCCTTCCTTCCTCACTGGGGCACCCAATCTGGCTCTGAAAACTCATTTGTGTGCTAGGTCTGTGGTGTTTCTCTCTGATTCCCAAGATGGCGTCCCACCTTTCTTCTCTTCAATCTTAGCAATTGGGTCTCCACCTTTCTCTCTATCTTTTTTTTTTTAATGAAATCTCCCCCTTTTATTATTACTTTTTTTACAAATAGTTTATTGTCAAGTTGGTTTCCATATAACACCCAATGCTCATCTCTACAAGTGCCCTCCTACATGCCCATCTCCCCACCTTTCTCTCTATCTTGACAGGCTGACCATGAATCAGACTTGAAATCCCCTTGCTTTGCTCTAGTCAGTCCCCATTCTGAGAATGGAAGTCCCGTTCCTGACACCTGGATGGTGGCCCTGTCATCTGCCCTTCACTCCAGGTGTTACCTACCTGCTCTGTTGGCCTTCTGAGTACTGACTAGTCTCCAGTGATCTCTGTGCTCCGCTGAGCCCCATAGGTAGCCCTGGTTTGGACCTTCTAGATGGCGGCTCATGGACAGAACCCCCTCCTGCCATCTCCTGTACTAATATCTGGCCTGCGTGGTCATAACAAGAAATGAGCAAATGGGTCAGGATTATTAGGTGGTAAGTTCCTCCATGTCAGGGACAGAGTCTTCCTGAACGTTTTATGCTCAGGGTCGGAGTGTTGACCTGGCCTGAAATGGATGCACTGAATCTTGGTTCAAAGGTGGGTGAATACTGCAATCATTGTGTCCTTCTCCCCAAGGCCCGCGGCTGGATCTTTCATGCGGGAGCTCCCACCGAATCCCATTGCTCTGCGTACATGACTACATATAGATGCCAACAGATTAAATCGCTCAACTGACAGGAATAAACACTCAATGTGCCTGTGGGCATTCACTCATTTTGCAAATATTTACTTAGCGTTTTACTGTGTGCCAGGCTGTGCTGGGTGCAATCTATATAAAAGTGAAATTTCATGGTTCCTAAGAGAGGAATTTACTGTCTGGAGCAGTGCTCCTTAAACCTTAGTGCACACATGAGTTATCCCGGGATCTTGTTAAAATCAGATTCTGTTCTGTGGGACCGGGCTGTGCTGCTAACAAGCCCCGCTGCAGATTCTGAGGTTACTGGAGTAGAAGGGGTCCCTGGTGGTCCTTAAAGGGCGGCCCCAGGACCAGTAGCTCCCAGAACCATCTGGAAGGATGTTAGAAACGCAAACTCTCAGACCTCCCCTCCAAACAACTTTGGATGTGAGCCAGCAACTTCGGATGTGGCCCGGTGAACAAGGTCCTGCTGCAGCTAAGGTGTGGGAACCGCTGGCCTGGAGCAGCGTCCTCAACCTTGGACATGCGTTAGCATCACCTGGGGGAGTATTTAAAAAACACAGGCCCCAGGGGCAGCTGGCTGGCTCAGCCTGTTAAGCATCTGACTTTGGCTCATGGTTTATGAGTTCCAGCCCCGTGCTGGGCTCTGTGCTGACAGCTCAGAGCCTGGAGCCTGCTTCAGATTCTGGTCTCCCCCCTCTCTGCCCCTCCCCTGCTTGCATTCTATCTCTCTCTCAAAAATAAATAAACATTAAAAAAAAAAAACAAACACCACAGGGCCCCAGGGGCACCTGGATGGCTCAGTCAGAGGCGCATGTGACTCTTGATCTCAGGGTGGTGGGTTTGAGCCTCACATTGAGTGTAGAGATTACTTCAATAAATTAGCTAATTAAAACTTTAAAAAACAAAAACAAGGAGTGCCTGGCTGGCCCAGTCTGGGTGGCCGAATCAGTTGAGCATCCAACTCTTGATTTTGGCTCAAGTCATGATTTCATGGTTTGTGAGTTCAAGCCCTGCTTTGGGCTCTGAGATTCTCTCTCTCTCTCTCTCTCTCTCTCTCTGTCTCTCTCTCAAAATAAATATGTGAACTTAAAACAAACAAACAAAAACCACAGGGCCCTTACCGAAATCATTGGGTTCAGAATCTATGTAGGTGGGGCCCTGGCATCAGAGTATTTGTTTGTTTGCTTATCTGTCTGTCTGTCTCTCTCTCCAGATGACATAAAAGAACAACCAGCCTGAGAACCACGAGCTAGAAGCAAGCTGCCACATCAGCACACAGATACAACCCAATGTCGTAAGAGTTACTACTATTGTCTAGAAAGTCCCCCTGGGGAAGTCAGGGGGCTTCTCAGAGGACAGAACACGTGTGTGAGCCGCCTCTTGAATTTAGCCCAAGGGTTTGCCTTGGACATAAACAGGGACAAAGCATTCAGGCAGAGGGCTGTGTAGACTCACAGAGGCAGAAAGCCGCAAAGTGAGTCCTGGACTTCTCTAGAACCCGGTCCGTAGGGGCAGAGCAGATGACAGGAAGTTGGTTGGATGGGATAGTAGGATGGGGGCTGACACCGGAGAGGCGGGCAGGGAGCAGTTGTGTTCTTTGTGACTGAAGGTACTGGGCTCAGTTAATGTAGAGCATGAATGACCAAATGGAGAGAAGGTAAGTACCTTCAAAATTCTGCATGCTGAACGTCATTGGCTGTGCCTTGGTGATCGCAAAGTGCCTTCTCACTGGCCCCCTCATTTGGCTGTCTAGTCCATCTTCCATAGCGCTGGCCTGTGACACTTTGGTGACCACAGGCCTCTCAAGCTGAAAGCTTTCATGCTCCCTAGAGAGAATCAAGGCCCTTCCAGCTTTGGGTGCTGCTTTCCTCTCCCATCTGCCTCTCTGGGCTCTCTGCCTAGGGGGTCTACATAACCAATGACACCCAAGTCCTCAGGCGCTCTCCACCCCCTTGCGTCCACCACCTGCCCACTCGTCCCCAGTCATGGTTGCCTACTACTGTGGGTTGAATTGTGTCTTCCCCAAAAAGATATGTTGGAGTCTTAAGCCCTAGTATCTCAGAATGTGACCTTATTTGGAAAGAGGGTCTTCCCAGAAGTAACGAAGTTAAAATGAGACCGTGAGTGGGCTCTAATCCAGTACGTTTTTATGCGGTTTCATAAAAAGGGGAAATTTAGACACAAAGACAGACACACACACACGTGGGAGGAACACACCACATGAAGATAAAAGCAGAAGTCAGAGTGACACTTCCATAGGCCAAGGAGCACCTAAGATCACCAGGAAGCCACCAGAAGCCAAGGGAGCACGTGAAAGAGCCCGAACAGATTCTCCCCCACAGTCCTCAGAAGGAAGTAACATTGCCGACATCTTGGTATTGGACTTGCAGCCTCCAGAACATAGAGACAATCAACGTCTATTGTTTATGTCACCAGCATGTGGCACTTTGCTATGGCAGCCCTAGCAAGCTAGCACAGCGACCCTACATCTATTCCCAAAGCACCCTGTTCTCTCCATGCCACTGGGGATATTATCTGCTGCCCAGCCCCTGCTTGAGAAAAGGGCTCCATCTTCCATTGCTCCATCCCTGATAATCCCCGATACCTAACTTAGGTCAGTCAATGGGCCATTACGGATTGGAGGAGGTAGAAGGTACTATTCCAAACAAGAGTAATAGGAGTATTCTGGGTGGCTTCCCAACATCCCATTAGAACAAAGGGTGGATGCTTCAGTACAGCAAGTGGAATTCGAGAGAGGAAACCATTCTTAACTTCCTTCTTGAGCCAAATGGTTGAAATTTGTTAACAATTCCATTTGTTTATTTATTTTAATTTTGAGAGAGATTGAGAGAGAGAGAGCGCGCATGTGAGCAGAGGAGAGGGGCAGAGGTAGAGAGAGAAGCTTAAGCAGGCTCCACGCCCAGCACAGAGCTGGAGCAGGGCTCGATCCCATGACCCTGGGATCGTGACCTGAGCCCAAATCAATATTTGGACACTCAATCCACTGAGCCACCCAGGAGCGTTTTTCATACAAGAAAGATTCCACGTTTGTTATTGTTTTGTTTTGTTTTTAAACTATTGGGTGGTAGGATTATAGGTGGTTTATTTTCTTTTTATATCTTTCTGTGTTTTTTTTTTAACTCTTGAGAATCCTTATTTTTATCATTAGAAAAACAGAAGCAGAACAGCTAAATGGGCTTTTGGCTAAAATTCGGATGTTTGCCATCCTCCCAGCTCCCTGGTATCTCTCATCTCCTCTCATCCCTCAGATACTCCCTGCTCCCAAGTCAGGCTCCCGGCAAGAGTCAATCCTCCACCTTCAGATGGTTCAGACACCAGTCCGAGCTCCGAGAAGCCATCCCCCTCACTAGTTTACATGTAACTGATTTCTTCAGCCACTTCATCTGCCAGCCATTCTCCAATTCCCCCACAGTACCTTCTTCCGGGTGCCCACCGATGAAAAGGAGCCGAATGAAACCAAGAATGCACACGAGCCTCCCGATCGCAAATCCTCCGTGTCCTCCAGGCAAGGGCTGACGCTGTCCCCACCTGGAAATTTCCCCTTCTGTCTCATCCAAATGGACTGTGGCATCCAGCACTGGCTGGTGGAAATTCCCTCCTGGAAAAGAGCTGGGTAAATCAGATCAGGAAGCTCACTGAGCTCAGAGCTTCATGTCTGTGTCTGGAGACCGTGGAACGTGCCAGGGGCACTGTGCTGCCTGATTCCTTTAAAGGCGGTGCTTGGGGGATGAGTCAGCTCCGATTTTCCAGCAAATAATCCTGGTATACTATTGTTGCCCAGACAATCATCTTTAAAAAGAAGTAGTCGATATATAATGTGCAACCACCGAGATAAAGTCCTTGAAGGGCATAGGGAATTTCTCAGTATTATCTTTGCAACTTCCTATAGATCTAAAATTATTCCAAAATAAAAAGTTTTAAAAAAATAAAAGGAAAAAAGGAAGCCAGGTGGCCGGCCAGAACACAAAATCTTGATAAAGGTCATTATTTTGGATTCTAAAAATAAGAGGCACACAAAAGTGCCTGCATGAATTAGGCATTTGGTCGACTTCTAATGGAGCCATTTCTCTCTATCTTTTGATACGTTTTTTATTTTTCTCTGTCTTTCCCAGCCATTTACCACACTACAGTAAAGATAATACGATATGCCACGGAGTTGCTGGAATGCGGCACTGTCACAGAAATAAAGAATCCAAACATTTTAAAGCACAGGGGGGAATGGGGCGTCTGGGTGGCTCAGTTGGTTGGGTGGCCGACTTTGGCTCTGGAAATAATCTCATGGTTCATGGGTTCGAGCCCCGCGTCGGGCTCTGTGCTGACAGCTAGCTCAGAGCCTGGAGCCTGTTTCAGATTCTGTGTCTCCCTCTTTCTCTGACCCTCCCCTGCTCACGCTGTCTTTCTTTCTCAAATAAATAAAACGTTTAAAAAAATTTAAAGCACGGGGGGTGGGGGTGGGGATGAACAATTCCTCCAGTAATCCTTAATTTATATTTTTTGCGGGTGCCTCTGTTCCTCGGAAGTTTTTGCTATTAAAAAACAAACAAACAAATATTAGAGCTGATTCTGGAGACCGAAAGAGCCAGGACATTAGGTGTCTGAATAGCAACAAGTTTAAGTGACTCAGGTGTGAGGACAGTGTTATAGGTTGAATTGGGTCCCTCCCAAAGGATGCTGGAGTCCTAGCCCTCTACAACGGCGCTAATGTGACCTTATTTGGCAATGGGTCTTCATGGATGACCAAGTGAAGATGAGGTCATTAGGGTGGGCCCTAATCCAATATGACTTGTGTCCGTATATGAAGGGTAATTTGGACTTATAGACAGACATACACAGAGAGAAGCGCCATGGGAAGCTGAAGGCAGAGACTGGGGTGATGCTTCTAGAATATAAGAAGGCCAAAGATTGCCAGCAAATCACCAGAATCTAGGGCAGAGTCATGATCAGATTCTCCCCACAGCCCTCAGAAGGAGTCAACTCTGCAATACCTTGATCCTGGACTTTCAATCTCTAGAGCAGTGAGACAACAAATTTCTGTGATTTTAAGCCATCCGGTGTGTGGCACTTTGTCATGACAGCCTTAACAAATTAATATAGCCCAGCCTCCGGGCGCCCGGTGGCTCAGTCAGTTAAGCCTCTGACTTCAGCTCAGGTCATGATCTCAGGGTTCGTGAGTTTGAGCCGCAGAGCCCTCTCTGAATCCTGCCTCTCTTCTCCCTTCTGCCCTAACCACCTCACAAATAAACCTCATATATATATATGTACATTATTATATATANTTGGCAGATTCCTTTATGAGAACTTTTACCTCAGCAGAGTCATAGCAAAGAAATGGATGGAAGATGTTGATGGGTTAAGAGTTAGGGGCAAGTTCTAGCATATTCTTTACAGGACCAAGCTGTACTTACAGTACTCCCTGTAATAATAATAGTCCCAGGAGCACTTACCATGGACTAAATGCTTTATGTCATGATCTCATTTAATACATACAGGAACCCAGTGAGGTGGGTGCTGCTATTATTCTGGCTTTGGAGACAAAGGAAGTTAGGATTAAGTACCCTGTCCAAGTTTGTGGGACCAGGTCTTGGTTGGACCGCAGCCTAAACCCTTGCCTCTGAGCTCACCCTAGTGACTGCTGCCGCGCTCTGCATGACTGCAAGGAGCGCAAAGCCACCTGGTCCCCATCTCCCTTCACTCCTTAGCTGCTGCTTGTCCAACAGCCTAGCTTCTCCAGCAGCAAAACAGCTATAAATGAGAAGAAACAGGCAACAGTGGCTAAGAGGCTGTGGTTGGATTGTCAAGCTAGAGTTTTTAAAGGAATCTATGGACATTGTTATCAGTTCCTATAACTCATCCAGTGCCTGTGACTGAACAGAAGGAGGTGAGAAACCTTCTTCCTAGACGGAGAGTCTTTACCCAGGTTACATACAGTCTCTGGTACAAGAGTGACACACAGCATGTTTGGGGATTTGAAGATGAAACAAGGGAGCACTTGGGCACTCTGGACCCTAGCAGAGAAGAGCAAGAGTGAAAGATCACTCTAGGGACAGAGCAAAGAGACCACCGCTCCACCCAGTGATTCAGTAGTGAAAGATCAAGGCCATGACGGTCATGGGGTCTAACCAAAGCCTACTAATCATCCTGCAGTCTTCAGGGGGAAATGAGATTGAGGCAGAGCTGGGGGAGGAAATTGGCTGTCTCAAACAATTTTTTTAATGTTTATTTATTTGGGGGGGGCGGAGGGAGGGAGAGAGAGAGAGACATAGCATGAGCAGGGGAAGGGCAGAGAGACAGAGAGGCACAGAATCTGAAGCAGGCTCCGGGCTCTGAGCTGTCAGCACGGAGCCCGATGTGGGGCTCGAACTCACAAACTGTGAGATCATGACCTGAGCTGAAGTTGGATGTTTAACCGACGGAGCCACCCAGGTGCCCCAGTGAACAATTTCTATCTGTATTTTTCCTGTCTCAGAGGGACTGACTTTGAGTTCCCTCAATGAGAAAAGGCAAGCTGATTTTTACCCACTCAACACGGATACTTGATTATTCTGATTGCCTTCTAGAGCCTCTAGGCAAGAGGCAGGCAGTGTGAATGGCTGGCAGCCTGTGGGACTCCACCCTTCAACATGGTGCCAAGGCTCTGATCTGATCCCAATGCAGCTGCCATGCTCCAGGAAGACAGCCAGGCACGGCCTTTGCTCTGCACCAGCCTCATAGGACTGGATGGCAACGTTAAGGAGATGGAGGGCTCACTCTCTAGTACTTTCCAGCACCACCTGATTTACTTGGCCTGATTTACTGGATTGTGTAGTCATAACCCCAGTCTCACTCTGTACATCTCCAGCAACTTTAGGGAAGTGGCTCAACGCAGGGGGAGTTCCCAAGGGCCTTCAAGACAAAGGAACCCACTTGCCCTGCCACTCACTCAGCTCTGTGGTTTCAGGCAAGTTGCCTAATTTCTCTGAGCATCTGCCTTTCCCTGTATTAAAAGAGGATTTTATAACTCTTTTGCAAAGTGGTGGCTTTGACCAGAAATATTTTGTCTTTACTGTGACACTTCGCTGGAGATCAACAGGTGGTAACAATTACACAAGAATTGAGGAGACGATCAGCTCTGTTTGACCCTATGTTCTACCGCCTCATGATCTTTCCATAACTATAACCGCATTTCACTTTGTCCATTCAATAAACATTGAATACCTTCTCTTTCCCAGGCACAGCCCTGGGGACTGGGTCCCCTCTGCGAGAAGTTTAAGTCTCTAGCAGGAAATATGTCAGCTGAACTTAATAGGTCTATAAATCAAGGTAGAAAGAGGTGAGTCTCTGTTCTAACTAGATACAGTCGGTTGATAAATAACACCTCCAGGTCTGGCTCTTGCAGATCCAACGTCCTCAAGAACCAGTAATTAGTGAAACAGAGACAAGGCAACGGGGCCTGTTCCAGTTATCTCTGGGGTGAGTTCCTCTAGTCCCTGGGGCACATTCGTCCTGAGCTGGGCTTGTGTAATTAGTGTCAGGAGCAGAACTCTCCGGCTATAACCACAGTGGTTATTGCAGATTCTGTTTATGTCTCCCCAGCTGGTGGATCATCACTGTCACCCCCTCCAAATATATCAGTAAGAGCCTCCTCTTCTCATTGTAAAATGATGCACCACCCAGTTAAGCATCCCCTTCCCAGTACCAAAAAGAGAGAGGGTCAACACGAGGCACTCTCCTTCAAAAAGTTTCAGACCCCCTTTGGGGGAGGAAGAGACATCCGAAATGGAGATCGGCTCTATCCAGGATCACTGAATAGAAGTTCACGGTAGAAAGTCCCAACCAGCTGGAGGCAACCTACACAAAGCCAAGAGTATTTCTGCATATTCCAAAGACTCCCCGCACCTGCTGAGATCCTTAACACAAGTCATCACCATGACAATGAACCAAGGCCGTGGGAAGGTTGGGCACTGTTGTCTTTGGCATTCACCTTCAGTTGTATGGGAAGTGTTTTTCTACAGGACGGGACCCTCTGGTAAACAAAGTTTGCATGACAGATAGGATTCCTCCCTCCTTGCTCAGGAAAAGAGTACGTATCCAGCCATGACTTAATGCATTTTATGACACACTTCTGAACAAAGGCCAAACCAGGAGTTAAAAATAAGTATGTCGGTAGGTGGAAGAAATTCCAAACTGAATATTTGATTTCTAAGAAGTTCTAGGGAAACACTGAATTTAAAAACCATACAAGTGTGATAAGGCAGATAAAACCCTTGGTCATGTGTTATTTGTAAGGTGATTAGATGGCTACATAGTTGCCAATGAGTAAGAGGAACTTGAGAAACTATTAGTAAACACAGTTGTTATGACCTCATGTGGTTGTTAGAAAAAGAAATGAAAGTCTGGAGTAGGAGTTCCGGCTAAAGGATAAAATTAAACCTCATGGCGAGTCTGAAATGATAGAAAACGGCCTACAAGAGTTAAATTACACAGAGCTTCACAGACTGAGAACTGTCAGGAATGGGCTAGTGCGTGGTTGCCTTTTACATTAAGGAAAGCCTCCCAGGGAATGAGCCAAGTGTAACAGACATGAAGTCTCCTGATTATACCTTATCCTGCCAGACCAACAAGAGAGTTGTTCTACCATCAGCAATACGGACTGTCACAATGGGCTTCCTCCCCTACCATGTGTGGAGTCCCAGCTGCTTACCCCAGAGCCCCCCAACCCTGTTGCCCCAGCTATTGAGCAATTCAGGGTGAGGCCAGGATCACTAAGCAAGGTCAATGTTCTCCTTTAGCGCACAGCTAGAGCGCTTCTTTTACTTTATCCTCACCGTGGGTTATAACTCAAACTATGCCATGATGTTTTTCTATCATAAAGGGACAAAGATGCCTCTCACCTAAGTTGCTTACGGTCCAAGTAGAGATTTTCAGAGTGTTCCAAGAAAGTTATTCCGCGTCAACACCTTCCCAAGGGCCCCGCACTATGCGTTCCTGCCAGACCACCTCTGCCTGTGTGTCTCCATTCCCTCCCGCTCCTCTGTGCTTATCTTCCTTCCCCTTGACTTAACCTCATCTTTAGATAAGACGGGGCCGCCAGTCAGCTGCATGGAAACAATAGTAGGTGAGGCTGAAAACCAAAGGGAAGATATGCCTGTTCTCCTGTCAAAACTGTGTAGAGGCTCCACCAGCTTTCCTAGAATTACGGGAGTTGATGAAGTCGCCCTTCCCTTTCAAGGAAGCCATCACAGCCTTCTCAGGAAGGTTACAATCAGAGTGTTTTGTTTACCTCGTTCTGCTTAGCACACATTAGAGTATTAGCTGTAGTCCGAGGTTCAGCAACAAGGAGAGTCCTCACCTATGACCATTGCACGCCACTTCACAGGTTGGCGCTGGTCGCCGTGGCTTTGGGCTCTGATCCAAAGCAGAGATCCGCTGAGGCTCACTGACCATGGCAGTGAGTGGATGCGCACTGATTGCCAGGCAGGAACTTTCCCGATCATCCCACTACGATCATCAGGAACCGTTCAATGAAAGCATTGTTAGCAGGCTCCGGAAAAGCAAAAGTGCAGCAAAAAATAATGAAGATTGAATGCGGGTACTTCATCTGGCATTAACGCATTGAGGATAGGTGCTCGCAACGAGTTTAAAGAGGAGACATTTGCAGGCATGGCTGCCTCACAACTGGATGATGGGCAGACATCAGGGGAAACCTGCACAGGGGCGTGGGACACATCACACGCTCTTGTTACCTGCGTGCCTCCGTTATTCCAGTGCAACAGAGAACTATGGATGGTGACCTCACCGGGGCCAGGTGAAGCCGTGACAGGGCCGGGATTCCAAATCCAGAGCTTTGAAAAAGGGAGAGGCCAAATCACAGGTTTTGAGACTTTGAGCATTATAGGCAAGGTTTAGCATAAAACTGATTTGTTTTCTGTGTTGGCCTGATTGTCCTGGTTAGCAAAAAGCACTGATCTGCAATTACTAGGCTTAGGGTTGAGGAGGGTTGAGGGTTGTAATTTGGAGCCCACACATCTATACCTCAGAGCTCTGGCTGAAGGGAAAAACGACATTTCTGTTCTAGGGCACAGAATTTTAGGCAGGTTCTGTGTGTATTTTATATACGCATCACATGGGTAAATCCAAGCAGAGACAAAAATAATTCTGTCCATGGCCATCTCCAAGTGCATCACTGTGGAGGATTGTAGGCTGAGCTGCGAGCCTCACCCCTCCCTGCTGGCCACGCCTCCCCTCTAACAGTTTCCCCTGTGGCCCTGGTTGGGGAGCCCAGACTCACACACCTGAGGCCTCCATCAATGGGTGAGCGTTAGCATGAGAATAAGTCAAGTTTTGTTGTTGTTTGTCGCTGGGGAGGGTTTGTTTGGTCCTGGCATTCCCCACAGACCGCCCTTTGGAAAGTTTTCTCTCCTCCCCCTGTCCCCGCCCAGCCCTGGCCCCCACCCAGGTGTTTACCTTCAGACGGCAACTCGGATTGCACAATCAGGCTTTATCGGTGTCACAGAGTTTAAAATACAATTCACAATACTTGCAACAGACCTCATGAGAAAAAGGGGCATAGCTTTCATATTCTTCCTCTGGATCTTGTCGTAAATGTATATGAAAATATAAAGAACTCATGTAAATCCATTTAAAAAAGAGGAAAAGCCCCGCAAAAAAAAATATAGCAAGCAAGTTTTGGCCGAAAAAATAAAAACTGTAAATAAACTGACGGTAAAGGATGGTTCGTGACAAATAAGGGAAATGTGAAATCAAATCAGAAGGAAATAGTTTTTTCTCTTTAAATCGATAAATATCAAAATGAAAGAGTAAGCAGTGCAGCCCAACATGATGAAAATGCTGATTTTCATTCACTCCTGGCAGGAATGTGCGGGGACAGAACCTTTCCGGAGGGCAGTTTATTTTCTCGTTTGGGGGAGCGGTGGGGAAGAAAGAAGTACCTGCAAGGCCGACTTAACGAATCGAAAAAACACTGGTAGAAAACAGTAGATGAGGAAAAAAAAAACAGTGGACAATAATTTTATAAGGTTCCTGGGGTTGGACCTCTTAGAATAAGACTAATACTAAAGCCTATAAAGGGAAAGATGGACTAATCTAACTGCCTAAACAGATTAAAACTCTATATACAAAAATATATCATAAAGTTAAACACAAATATCCCCGTGGGGAAAATCATTTCTGCAGCGCGTGTGAGGGACAAATACTTGGTGAGGAACAGGAGACTGTACATTCTCAAACGCCATGAGAGGGAGCAGGAATGGATGTATATAAACTTTCCGCAGAGAAGTATATCAAGAATTAAAATGCATGTGACAGGGCACCTGGCTGGCTCAGCCTGTAGTGCTTGTGACTTTTAATCTCAGGGTTGCAAGTTCAAGCCCCACGTTGGGTGTAGAGATTACTTAAAAAAGAAAAACAAAAGAAAACAAAACACAAGCATTGTTGTTGGAAAAAGAACGTGCATGCTGCAAGTCAAGCGAGTGTGCAAAGAAATTTCACTGCGATAAAATTGGTGACAAGCTTTCCAATTTTACCGAGCTCTTTTGTGATATGGGAGTGAGATGGAATAATGAATACATCAACCAAGAGAAGGACCATATAGGCAGATTCCTCATGGCAAATTATGATGAAGACTTTTGCTGTATGGAAAAGTGCCCTCATTATAACCTGAAGACTGACTGTTCGTTTTTCAAAACTTTTCTGACTCTGCAGTTGAGAATCGTGATACTTAAAGCGAGTAAACCCAGTATGGGTCCTAGAATAAGTTAATTGATGAAGTATTATTTTCTCTGAAACCCAGAGCCATGAGGTAATCTGCCCAAGACTCACACATTGAGTTAGAAACAGTATCAGAATCAAACCCCAGATTTCCCAATCCTAAACTTGTTTTCCTTCGTTATTTTATGAAATGACTTTAACCCGGAGTTCTATTCCTCTTTAAAACTTCACATTTTTAGGTGTAACCTCTCACAAATTTCTGGTTTCTTCTGAAAACTTAGAGAGTTATATACATTTTAGCAACTGTTTCTGAAATGTATAAAGGATACAAAAGCTTATTTTTCTTGAAATGTTTTTGTGGGCTCCTTTTTAATGTTATACCATTTTTAAAAATCTAGAATTCTTAATAATTTGCCTTTGAATAATTAATTGTGCTACTTTGTGCTATTTCTTTCAGTGCTTCTGATAGTCTTGAAATACAGATCAAGATACTCAGTTAAGTAAGTTTTGTCCAGCTGGGAGATCTATCTTAATACTGAGTGTTGGACATTGGGCCTTCAATAATAAAAACTGGCTTTCACCCTTAACTTTTAGAAGAAGAAGAAGAAGAAGAAGAAGAAGAAGAAGAAGAAGAAGAAGAAGAAGAAGAAAGAAGAAAAAGAAGAAGAAGAAGGAGAAGAAGAAGAAGGAGAAGACAGTCACAAATTTCCAAGTTTCTTCTTTGCCTCTGGGTAGGGCAGGAAATGACTGTATCTGATGTTGATCTCAGAACAAACAGGCCCTGTCTGTCCTTCTACTTACACAAACATGCAGAAATGAGTATCTCTAGGCATTATGGAACCTTCAGTCTATTAGAATGTTCCAGCATTGTCTTCTCCATTTTCCACAAAGAATCCTAGAAAACAATGAGAATAAAACTGAAACATTTCCAAACTAGGAAAGCAGAGGAGGCCACAAGGATGCTTTCTACATTTTTAAGAAAACATTTTAGTTTTTAGGGGCACCCTGGGTGGCTCAGTTGTTTGAGCATCCGACTCTTAATTTGGGCTCAGGTCATGATCTCACGGTTCATGAGTTTGAGCCCCACATTGGGCTCTGTGCTGATGGTGTCGAGCCTGCTTGGAACTCTTTGTCTCCCTCTCTCTCTGCATCTCTCTCTCTCAAATATAAATAAATATTTTTAAAAAATAAATAATTTTAAAATATTTATTTATCTATATTTGAGAGAGAGAGAGAGAGGGAGCACATGTGCACACAGAAGCAGGAGAGGGGCAGAGAGACAAAGACAGAATCTGAAGCAGGCTCCAATCTCTGAGCTGTCAGCATGGAGCCCAACACAGGGCTTTAACTCATAAGCCGTGTGATCATGAACCTGAGCAGAAGTCAGACACGTAACCGACTGAGCCACCCAGGCGGCCCTATAAAATTTTTTTTAAGTAACCTCTATACCCAACTTGGGGCTCAAACTCACAACCCCAAGGTGAAGAGTCACATACTCTACCAACAAAAGCAGTTAGGCTTCCTGAATGCTTCTTATTTTAGAAGATATTCAAATAACCCCCTTGCTCTGTGAGATAAATCCTTTTTAGGACAAAACTCTCAATGGATATGGTTCCGTTATAGAGTATGGCAACCTGTTTATTGCAAAGACTAGCTGCAATCACACTTTTTCAGAGTAGGTTCAATTGAAGACTGAATAAGCAACAAACGACTAATATCTAAAATATAACTACAATAAATTCACTTGTATATGAAGTTGTTTACAAAATGACTTTACAAAGATCTGGTTGCTTGGGCAATCACAGGAGAAATTATAATATGTTACTATGTTCTCAAGTCATCTAGACTTAACCTTCTTCAGTGAAATTCAGAAGATAATGATGTTATCTACCACCAAGATCTTGAACTCTTTCCATTCACCCAGAATATACCAATCATATGTAAGACTTTACTGTTGATATTCGACTAAGATATAGATGTCTCTTTAACTCCTACCCAAGACAGTAGACGTGAAGAGATACTTTTCCAAAGAAGACATCCAGGTAGCTAACAGAGACAATAAAAGGGGTTCAGCATCACTGATCATCAGGGAAATATAAATCAAAATCATGATGAGATACCACCTCACCCCTGTCAGAATGGCTAAAATTCACAACACAAGAAACAACAGGTTCTGGCGAGGAGGCAGAGAAAGGGGAACCTTCTTGCACTGTTGTTGGGAATGCAAGCTGGTGCAGCCACTCTGAAGAACAGTATGGAGGTTCCTCAAAAAGTTAAAAATAGAACTACCCTATGACCCAGAAATTGCACTACTAGGTATTTATCCAAAGGATACAAACATACAGATTCAAAGGGGATACATGCACCCCAATGTTTTATAGCATTATCAACATTAGCCAAACTAAAGAGAGAGCCCAAATGTCCATCGAGTGATAAATGGATAAAGAAGATGTGAGATATATAAATAGATATATATATCATGGAATATTGCTCAGTCATCACAAAGAATGAAATCTTGCCATTTGCAATGATGTGGATAGCTAGAGTGTGTTATGCTAAGCAAAATAAGTCAGTCAGAGAAAGACCGACACTCTATGATTTCACTCATACGTGGAATTTATGAAAAAACACAGATAAACATATGGGAAGGGGGAAAAAGAAACAAAAATAAGAGACTCTTTTTTGTTAAAGAAACTCTTAACAAAAGAGAACAAACTGAGGGTTGATGGAGGGAGGTGAGTGGGGGATGGGCTAGATGGTGAGGGGCACTAAGGAGGGCACGTGTAATGAGTACTGGGTGTTGTATGTAAGTGATGAAATCACTGAATTCTACTCCTGAAACCAATATTGCACTGTATGTCAACTAACTAGAATTTAAATAAAAACTAAAAAACAAACAAACAAAAAGATGGATGAGCCCAAGAAAAATCCATGAATATAGGCTTGAAGAGTAGTATGGAAGGAGCAGTGCAAAGATCCTCAGTGTCAGAAAATCACCTGCGTTTCAAAACTAAAATCTTAAGGGCACCTGGGCGGCTCAGTTGTTAAGCATCTGACTTCAGCTCTGTTATGATCTCACAGTTGGTGAGTTCGAGTCCCACATTGGGTGAGCCAGAACTCTTCTTTGGGTGAGCTTGAGCCCTACTTCTGGTGAGGTCCAGCTCTGCTTTGGGGAAAAACAGGAGCTGTGGGTGAGCCCCATTTCTCTCTCTCTCTCTCTCTGTCTCTGCCCCTCGCTCACTTGCTCACTTGCACCATCTTCCTCTCTCTCTCTAAACAACAACAACAATAAACAAAAAGCAAACTAAAAACGTGTCTGGATCCCAACTCTGCCTCATTTCACTAGCTATGTAGTCAAGGGCAATTTTCGTATCTTGAAAAAATGGAAACAACACTCCTTTTTTTTACACTGTGGCAGTCACAATTGAATAGGACACTATGAGATTTATGCCCATTTCCATTATCTAACCCATTTCCATTATCTTAGATATCTAGGAGCCCGCGGGCACAAAAAACAAAAACAGGAGACATGATTGCTGAATAACAATATAAAACTGAAAACTCACAACTTAAAAACAAAAACAAACCCTGGGCTGAAAGTAGTAGCTCAGAGAACTTCCCCTCCCACTGGAAAGTGACATCGGAAACCACAGCCACAAAGAATGTTCTCAAGACAAGGCCACTGATGGAGGGCAGGGGTGAGTCTGGACATCTCAAGGAGCATCTTATGCAAGCCATCACATTTCAGCCCCAGTCGTCAGAATTTTGTGCTTCGGTCCCCAAAGTCCTTTTCAGGTGGTAGAGTGTCCTTCATCATTCAGCTCTGTCAGAAATATTCAGCATACGAACAGGTTAGGACATTATGGTTAAAAAAAAAAAAAAAGAAGTCTATAATCAGAGAAATCATGAAAAGAGCATATTTATTTTACTCACTTGTCCTAAGGTAAAACCTACACTTTTTGCTGGTGGGAGCGGGGTAGAGGAGGAGACGTTTTTCTCTTCCTCTTTTACATAGATGGATATCCAGGGAACTAAGAATAGAACATTTCCCCTTTTCACTGAGGAGATCTTACCCAAGTAAGAAACCATTTGATTACACAAATATTCCTAGTCCTTCCAGATGTCATGTTTTTCTCTTTATTTTTTCTCTTTCTATTATTTCTGTTATTATTATTTTCTATTGTTTTGTTTATTTTTATTCTCTTCTATATCTTGTTTGATTAGAAATGTATTGATTTGTTTAAAATTATTTCTAGGCTCCCAAGAAACCACAGGAATCTGGATATTTCTCTTCTCATTTACAAGATCTTCTTTAACTGAGAAACGAGAAATCCTTGACTTTCCTCACTATTTTCACTTGCCCTGGCTGTTGTGCCTCTGTGTGTGTGTGTGTGTGTGTGTGTGTGTGTGTGTTGGAGTGTGCCAATAGAATTGTAGAATGATCTTGGACATTGTGACCAAATTGTCATGCAAAGCCAAGACTTCTGTCCGGAATCGAATAAGAGACCTCTTATCAATTACAAGTTGTATAATCCTTTCAGTTTTAAGAGAAATAAGTTTTGGGGATCGAATGTACAGTATGGTGATTACACTTAACAATACTGTATTGTTGAAGGTTGCTAAGAAAATAGATCTGGAATATTCTCGCTACAAAAAGGAAAGGTAATCATGTGAGATGCTGGAAATGTTACCTAATGCTATGGTGGTAACCATTTTGCAATATAGAAATGAATAGGGTCAACACCTTGTATATCTTAAACTTGTACCATGTTACATGGTGATTCTATCTCAATAAAGCTGGGGGTGGGAGGGTGTGGTCTTGAGATTGGAAATTTATGAAGAGAATCTAGGTGAGATGGAAAGCACATTTATATACTTTAAGATCCAAAGAAATACAAAATCAATTAAGAGACAACAACATGGGAGGGGGCGCCTAGGTGGTGCAGTCAGTTAAGCCTCTGACTCCTGATTTCCACTCAGGTCATGAGTTTGTGAATTCAAGCCCCAATCTGGGCTCTGCACTGACAGTTTGGGAGTCTGCTTGGGATTCTCTCTTTCTCTCTCCCTCTCTCTGCCCCTCTCCTGCCCATGCTCTCTCTCAAAATAAGTAAACAAAGGTTTTAAAAAATTAAAAAAGAGGAGAGAGAGACACAGAGTATGACTTGTAGGGGCCCATGGGTAGAAGAGGATTGCGTCAAGTGACGAGGTCCATGTTCTAGACCATAAATAAGGCTCAGGATGTTTCATCAGGGTGTCTGATGAGAATCCAATGAACATGTCAACCCCCTGAACGATATGGGAGATAACTCTCACGTTTGTTTAGTTTGAAAAGATAGTTTCTTTTTAAAGTAGTACCTTTCAACCTGGAGAAGAATTTGAATTGGTATAGAAATGTTTAAGAGAATCACATCTTTAGGATTAACATTTGGGAGGAGACTGGACATGTTTAGTATTCTATGTATATTCATGTTTAAGAAAATATGATTGGGGGGGGTGCCTGGGTGGCTCAGTCTGTTGAGTGTCTGACTTCAGCTCAGGTCATGATCTCAGTTCCGTTCGTGAGTTCGAGACCTGCATGGGCTCACTGCTGTCAGTGCGGAGCCTGCTTCAGGTAACTCTGTCCCCCTCTCTATCTGCACCTCCTCCACTCACATTCTCTCTCTCAAAAATAAATAAGCATTGAAATAGTATGATGTGTACTGGGGCACCTGGCTGGCTCAGTCAAGTGGAGCATGTGACCCTTGATCTCGGAGTTGTGAATTCAAGCCCCGTGTTGGGTGTAAAGTTTACTTAACAATAAAAATGGAGAGAAAAGAAAATATGATGTGTACTGATTTTTGACCTAGATGTTCTTCTGTGTAGTTAGTGCTTTAGAAAATTAGGCTTGCTCTGGAAAACAGTGTGGAGGTTCCTTAAAAAATCAACAGTAGACTCCCCTATGACCCAGCAATAGCACTGCTAGGAATTTACCCAAGGGGTACAGGAGTGCTGATGCATAGGGGCACATGTACCCCAATGTTCATAGCAGCACTCTCCACAATAGCCAAATCATGGAAAGAGCCTAAGTGTCCATCAACTGACAAATGGATCAAGAAGATGTGGTTTATCTATACAATGGAATACGACATGGCAATGAGAAAGAATGAAATCATGCCATTTGCAGCAACATGGATGGCACTGGAAGGTGTTATGCTGAGTGAAATGAATCAGTCAGAGAAAGACAGATATCATATGTTTTCACTCCTATGCGGATCTTGAAGAACTTAACCGAAGACCATGAGGGAAGGGGAAAAATAGTTACAAACAGAGAGAGAGGGAGGCAAACCACAAGAGACTCTTAAATACAGAGAACAAACTGAGGGTTGATGGTGGAGGTGGGGGAGAGGGGAAAAAATCGGTGATGGGCATGGAGGAGAGCCCTTGTTGGGATGAGCACTGGATGTTGTATGGAAGCCAACTTGACAACAAATTATATTTAAAAAATAAGGAAATTGGGCTTAAATTTAATCGGGAGTTATAAGGCCAACTCCTCCTCCACTGGACTCCTGTTCGGAATCTTGTTCAGCCAACTCTCCAGAACCGTTTTCCTTCTCTCCACCCACTCCACAGGTATAAGAGTAATCTAAACAGTGCACCGTTGATTTGTTCAAGATCCAGTCAGAGGGGCGCCACTCAAGCCCCCACCACCTGACAGAACAATAGTGGTCATTTTAAAGGTCCATCGATGCCCCGTAATTAACAAGGAACCAGCTCCCGGCAGGCCTCACCCACCCTCCTCTCCATCCCATTAATCAGCATTGCTCCCAGATAGCTATTGTGAAACGTCTCATTTACTTACTTATTTTACACAAGTTCTTACAGCATTTAAAATCGATCCAACTTCTGTTTCTGCCATTTGTGGCTTTTGTTAGGATGGAGGTCAAGTCACGCTTCCTGCCCACAGTCTTCCACGAAAATGCCAAAAATAAACCCAAAGCCAAATCTTATTTTTACAAACAAATCACACAAGAAAGGGACGAGCACATCATTATGTTTATACCATCAACAGGTGTCAGAAGTTCTGTTTTGTTTTTAAAACTACTCAGTGCATGGAAATGACAATGCTTTTTCTTCTTTCCGATTGTTCTATAAATGCCCTGACCTCTCATTTTATGGCAGACGAGCGTCACATAGATTCTGTTAGATTGCACAGTGCTAGTTTTAAAAAGGTACCAATGGGTGAGGCTAGATACTGATTCTCAAACTCTAAGGATGGGAAGAACCCCCTGGAAATGCTAAAATGCAGATTCTGACTCTGCTGGTCTGAAGTGGGGTTGGATTCTCTGCATTTCTAGGTCTCGGGGGCTGCCAATGATCTTTGTCCCCTCATCTCATACCAAGCAGTCAGGATGGTAGCAGTGAGACAGACTTGTCTGGAAATCAAGAGTTTAGTTTTGCTCAGGAAGCAAAACATTTATAGGGTACGTTCTGCCAAGAAAGATAAGTCCGTTGTGTCTGTGGCATTTTCATTTCTTAGAAAACATTGGGGGCGGGGTGCATTTTTTTCAAATGTCATATAGTGACACTGATGAGTCCCTCTTATATCTGAATTTCCTCCCCTTTTCTTGCATCTCTATCATTCAGTGTATTAATGGTGAATCCACTGGAGGTTGCCCAGCTCCCTTAAGATTCTGGACCTATGAAGAAAAGAAAGCAATTCTACTGCTGGAGTTGGGAGCCAGCGAGTTTGGGCTTAGCAGCCATTTATTTAAATAAACCCCTCTGGTAATAAAGCTTTAGGGCAGGGAGGCTGAGTTTTGAGGCCGAGATGAAAGAAGGCACTGGCTGAAGAAACAATGACCAAAGTCATTCAATTGTCACTTCAATGCTGGTGAGTGTGGATACAGGTGCCCAGCAAGGCGAAGGCAACAGCCTTTGGGGTTAGTTACGACCCAGGCATCAAAGAAGGCCACCTCCAAGCCCAGAGGAAAATGATAGCCAGAGGAAAAAGCGAGGGTGGGTGCCTGCGAAGAGATGAAATGTGCCCTCACTTTCATCAAGAGCTCAGATCAGCTGGGCAGATTACCGAGCCCCTGGCCAGGGCTCTGGAGGACTCAGATTAGAGAGAGCATGCGTGTGTGAGTGTGCGTGTGTACCTGCATGTGTGTCTGTGTGAAAGGAGAGTGGTGGGAAAGGGAGCCCCTACAGCTCCAGATTCTATAACAGTCGGATCAAAACAACTCAGGAAAAGACTGTGGACAGAGCCGCCCTGGGCAAGTTCTAATTTTTGTCCCCACAAGCAATATTGTTATTACTATCGAGTGCTTCCTCTCTGCTCTCCTGGGGCACTTTTGCCCAGGCACGAATTTTCCTAGTAGGGTACTTTCAGTTCCAGAAAAACAATACGATAACTGAAGGCTTGGCAAGAGATGATTAGTACCCCTATACAAAACCACCATGCCTGCCCGTGGACAGAACTGCACCCTTGGGAACAGAAAGAAATCTTGAAGTTTCCAGAGATCAGACTTCACTGGGACCGTAGGACTTCAAAGGGTCTGCTGCCTTCCTGGGAAGGGGAAGGGCAGGAATGATTTTTTAAAATCCCTATGCTGTTGAAGCCTGTACTGAAATAAGGAGAAGGGAAGAAGATGAAACCAGGCAGAGCTCTATTAGGGCGGCTGATTCACAGAGGGCGGACTTTCAGGTTCAACGGCCCTCTGCGCAGAAAATTGTCCCTCCGATCAGTTACACTGTCGTCACCTATCGTGCTGTCTGATAACCTGAAGTAGAGACTAATGTGCAACTTGTATCTCTGTAACGTGCAACCCTATCTGGAAATAGTTAACAGGTCATGGGCCACTCACACGTTGTTGTCCGTTAGTTGAATTTAGAGTTGGGAATTAGAACAGAGGAAATTTAGAGAGCAAGGAAGCAAACCTCCATTGTACACTTGAGGACAGCTAGGTCCTGAGAAAGGAAGGCAGGGCCAGGAGACGGCCACCACTCTTAGTCTACACAGTCGGGCGATTCATGTCTTCCTGGCACAAGTTGAGATGGATGTATTTAAAATAGTCATTTGTTGAGCATCCCCTTTGTGCCAGGTGCACGAAGAAGAGCTGGAGACCCAGCGGGCGTGGTCTTTAGCCGGTGGAGCTTATGGTCTGGTTCTGGAGACTGATCAATGAATACAATGTCAAGTACGGCCACCCAAGAAACTAGCTGCTACAACTTTGGTTATGCTATGAAGGAAGAAAGCAAGGGATGGAGATCAAGAGGGATCAGGAGGGGGAAACTATTTCAGATTAGGTGCAGAGAAGGTCTCAGTGGCATTTCAGCGGGGATCTGGAGGACTGGAGAGCCATCCTCGACAGAGTCTAAGGCAAGTACAAGTAAGCACGAAAACATTGAGGAAGGAGAGCTGTGATCTAGCAACTGAGAAGACAAGATGCTTGGATGTTGGATTTCAAAGAGCTGGGTCCAAACCAGCTGACTCTACCAACTCCCAGCTTTGTGCCGTCTACACGTTAGAGCCCTGGGATTTTGAGGTCATAGACACAGTGTCTTCACCCTGATGGCCACTGAGATTAGAATTCACCGATTCCACATTTCACATGACTTCTACCTTGGAGATATACATATACATGCATGTGTGTACATATACATATGTATGGAGATATATACATATATATGGAGATAACTATATATATAGAGAGAGTTTATTTATTTATTTTGAGAGAGAAAGAGAATGTGAACAAGTTGGGGAGGGGCAGAGAGAGAAGGAGAGAAAGAAAATCCCAGGCAGGCTCTGAACCCGCAGCACAGAGCCCGATGCTAGGCTCAGACTTCCCGAACCATGAGGTGGTGACCTCAACCGAAACCAGATGCTTAACTCACTGAATCACCCATCCTCTACTTTGGATATTTATTGCTGTTTCCAACACCATACAGAATGTTTTCCGTTTCTGAGGAATATAAAATTATCTTTGGCTCTCACATTGACTTTATTAATTCAAATGTTTTTAGTATTGCTCGCTCTGTGACCTGGTGCCCCAGGTTTCCTATTCATATATTGTATCTTTATTTCATTGTTTTGTTACTTGGTTGGACTGAATAAGACACCCATTCACCTGACTCTGATTTTAATATCATATTTTGCCCTGTATTGTAATTTCTTTTTTTTTTTAAATATTTTTATTTATTTCTAGGAGAGAGCGTGAGCGGGGGAGGGTCAGAGAGAGAGGGAGTCACAGACTGAAACAGGCTCCAGGCTCTGAGCTGGCAGTCAGCACAGAGCCCGACGCGGGGCTCGAACCCACGAACCGCGAGATCATGACCCAAGCGAAAGTCGGACGCTTAACCGACTAAGCCACCCAGGCGCCCCCCCTGTATTGTAATTTCTAACCAGCAAATGCCAGCATCTATGCATTTATTAAACTGCCACTTAGGGATTGAACAAAAGCATTAAGCATATTTTAACAAAAAATTTTTAAAATTCAGCATTTAGATTCCTGAAATATCCTTTTAATATTCTGATATTTCTTTGTGAGTCTCATTAGCATGGCTCCAAGCCACTGATTTAATAGCCATTTATTTCTTTATATCTTGAATTGTTGTATAACGTCCAGACAGGGAAGAGTGGGATACATTTTCACAAACTGAACTCGCCACCTCCCTCTTACCCTACCCCCAGCACCCAGATCAAGAAATGGAATATTCTCAACACCCCAGAAACCCTCCTATGACCCTTTGGTGACTAACTCCTCTAAGGGTAACCACTATTATCACGTCCAATGTCATAGGTAGTTTTGCTGCTTTGGAGTTTTTTTATCTATAGGTCATTCATTCGTTGCCGCATAGTAATCTACTACGTGAATAGAATGCAGTGTATCTATTCATTCTACCGTAACCTCAAGCTTCCAAGTTTAAGGTCAACATATATAGCGCTGCTGTGAACATTCTTGCACATATATACATACATTCCTATTCCCTGTATACATAGGAGGAAAACTGGTCCACATCCATTTGAACTTTATTTGGATATTCTTTGAGCAATGACAATAAACACGTTTTTAGATACTCACAAGTTACCAAAGAGCATACAGTGAAAACAAGCTGTTCCTCATTTTCCTGCCTCTCCTGCCTCCACTCTAAGATCTTGCTCTAAGAAGCATGGTTACTGGTTTCTGGTGAAGTCACTTATTTTCTTTTTTTGGAGCTGCTCTGTATATTCAATGTTACACTACAGCTTTATAACTGCATCCTGATCGGTTGAACCGCTGTCCTGACAAGTCCCAATGTATATCGCCCCACAGTTTATATACCATGTATTCTTTTCAAAGATTTTCCTTTTTTTTTTTAATTTTTTTAATGTTTTTTTATTTATTTCTAGGAGAGAGAGAGAGACAGCGTGAGCAGGGGAGGGTCAGAGAGAGAGGGAGTCACAGACTCTGAAACAGGCTCCAGGCTCTGAGCTGGCAGTCAGCACAGAGCCCGACGCGGGGCTCGAACCCACGAACCGCGAGATCATGACCTAAGTGAAAGTCGGACGCTCAACCGACTAAGCCACCCAGGCGCCCCTCAAAGATTTTCCTTTTAAGTAATCTTTCCACCCAATGTAAGGCTCAAGCTCACAACCCCATGATCAAGAGTCTCTCGCTTCACAGACTGAGCTAGTCAGGTGCCTCAGTGTCTACCATATTTTTAAATCTATTCTCTCACTCATTGAATCTTTCCCAAAACTTAGGAGGTGGGGCAGGGTCACAACGACCAGTTAACAGCCTGGGCCCCAGGGGAAGTCAGTCCTTTTCCAAAATAGACATTGGGTTTTAAGTGGTAGAACTGGGAGTAAATCCAGGATTTCTGACTCTGAAAGTTGGCATTTTTCCTGCATCAAGGATCAGAGTTAGTATCTGACTGCAGTGATGTGCAAGCGAACAGACAACACTGCATCCAGGGCTTGTCTGTGGGCTGAGGCCCCAGCTGGAGGCGGGGGAGGGGGACGGGGAGACCCCCACCGCATGCTCCCAACAGCAGGTGCAGACCCCATACTCCTTTTCCCGCCAGGATTTTATTTAGGAAGATAAATTTGGATATTCGCTCTTGCAAATTTCCCAAGGGACAACTCAAAAACAAACACAACAAAGAGACCTAAGCAAACCACGAGTCACCTGCTGATGGGCTCACTGGCTAATACCCCCACCCCCCACCCCCGTCGGGGCCTGTGGGGCCTCTAGGCTCTAAGACTGAGAAAGTGATTCATTTCCTCTTTTTCTTTTAGTTTCCTTTCTCTGCCAGTTGCCTCTTTCCTTTCTCTGAGGAACTCAACAAAGTGGTCCTGTTTATAACCCTTGAATTCTGGTTGGGATTTGGCCCATCATGCAGATGCTTTGGGTTTTCCCAGACAGAGCCCTCCAGTGTGCTTGGGATGAGGAAGGCACCCATTGGGAATTGTGTTGGGGGAGGGGAGGCTTTCCGGGTGGAGGGCTGGCACTTTGCTTCCCTGCCCTCCTCATTCTGGGAAGGGCAATAGGGGAGGCATGTGGGGAAGGAGGCTTCCCCATGTGACACTCACAGGTGCTAGCTGATACTCCTTTTCATTCTCAAGAAAAAGCTCTGTATGGGAGGTATCATTATGAGTCTCCCATTCCAAAATAGGAAACCTTGGCTCAGAGAAGTGAAGCAACTTGCTTAAGTACACGTAGCAAGTAAGTAGTGAGGCTCAAATAACAAGTACTTTTATGTACTTGTCAGAGAAAATACAGATAAACCCATTACGAGTTGAAAATACCCTAAGTTGTGGAGCGCCTGGGTGGCTCAGTCGGTTCAGCCTCCGACTTCAGCTCAGGTCATGATCTCACGGTTCGTGAGTTCAAACCCCACATCGGCTCTGTGCTGACAGCTCGGAGCCTGGAGCCTGCTTCCGATTCTGTGTCTCCCTCTCTTTGCCCCTCCCCCATGTACACTGTCTCTCTCTCAAATAAATGATAAAATAAAATTTTTAATCCTAAATTGAAAGTGCATTTATTACATTAACTTTGGAGCTCGGCCAGGCCTCCCTCACCTGTGCTCCGAACACCAACATGAGCCCGCAGTTGGGCAAAATCCTGTCACACAAAGCCTGTTTGAGAAATCAGGTGTTGACCGTCTCATGTGAAGCCCCGACCCCGGCGCTGACCATGAAGAACAGGACGGGGTGGGGGCACAGACGCTTGTCAGTGTGTCGGTCCTTGACCCTCGTGCTTGCTGGCTGACGGGGGGCCAGGTCGTTACCCCTGACCAGTGTCAGCTACCCCCGCCCACATCATGGGAGACCCATGCACATTGCTGGCCTGGGGCAAGATCCACATTCAAACTCCCAAGTCCTGAGTGCACGTGGCTTCTAATCCAGCTCCGTTGTAGAGTCGAGGAATCCTAAGTTGAACCATAGTAAGTCAGGATCCCCTGTAAAGCCGATTCCGTTAGCATTCAACGACTGCCCTAACTTTGACAGATTTAAACATCCTCTGGGGGTTTGATGAAGATGGGGATGAAGTAAGATTGACCGTGGGTAACAAAAGCAGCTAAAATAGTTTGGAGGAAAGGTAGCAAGGAGGGAGGAAGGGGCTTCCTGCCCTCAAGGAGTGTGTACCTTTATTATAGGGGAGCCATAAAACACCCTGCGACCACTATACCAAAGAGCCAGAGAAAGTAAAGTATAGACATCTTTGCAAGGACAGTGGGGAGAAAGCTATAAGCTCTTCTGCAAGGGAATGAATGTGAAAGAAATGGTGTTTTATACACAGGTCGAAGGGTGGGGGGGGGTTCCACCGGCCAAGAAAGACAGGCGTCCAGGTCTTTTGCAATAACGCCAGTGAAATAATGTACTCTGTAAGTAGAGGAATGGGAGAAAAGTTAAAGCCAAAGGTCACTTTGGAGAAAGACGTACTAGGATTGATGACAGCTTGCCGACAGGGGATAAAGAAGAGGTGAGAAGTGGACCCCTGAGTGTGGTGTGGAGTGCTCTCATCTGGGAGACAGGGTAATTATGGCTCAGGCTTCTACAAAGGTGGGCTTGAAAGGGCCGCCTGCCAGGAAGGCTTGTCCCCAGGCCTTCCTGGGGCCTTGATTCATAACTGAGACAGAGACAGAGAGAGACACAGGGGCCACAATCAGATCTGTCCCTCCATGCACTCAAAAAAGAGGGATGTGATGAAGGGCAGGTGCTGTGGCCACACTCCAGGAGCCCGCTCTTTCATATTTGATTTGACTCCAGGGGCGATCAGAGACCCCCAAAGGCTTTCAGCAGAGAAGGGATCTTGCTTTTTTTTTTAATTTTTAAAATTTTTATTGATTTTTGAGAGAGAGACAGAGACAGAGCGTGAGCAGGGGAGGGGCAGGGAGAGAGGGAGACACAGAATCCGAAGCAGGCTCCAGGCTCTGAGCTGTCAGCACAGAGCCCTACACAGAGGCTTGAGCTCACAAACCGTGACATCATGACCTGAGCTGAAGTCAGACGTTCAACTGACCAGGCCACCCAGGCGCCTCAGGTCTTGTTTTTTAAAAATAAAAATCTGCTCCGCTCCAGAAACAGTGTGGACAATGGATAGAAAGGTTTGAAGAAAGGACAAGGGAAAATTAGCATTAGAGAGTCATGCTGGCTGCCCTGTGAGGAACGGATTGAGGAGGGGGAGGCTGGGGGGAGGCAGGGAGCCCCTGGAGGGGCCAGGTGAGAGGAGCGAACGGACAGCTATTCAGGGAGATTCCATACAGACTGGTTGTGAAGGTGCTCGAGAGGGAGGGGGGAGGCTGAGTCTTGGGTCTTCAGCCTGGACATCTGGAGGGGGGGGGTGGGGTGAGAGCGGGTCAGAGTGGGCTGTGGGAGCACATGAGACCGGGCAGGGGGAGAGAGATGGGCAGGTGAGTAGGCAGCGGCCTCTGCCAGAAGGAAAGGCAGCCGAAGGGGCCCAGAGAAGGTGAAGGAAGACAGAATGCTTTGGAAGGTGCCACTTGTCAAGTGTCTTCATCTTCACCTCTTCCTCTGAGCATCTCAACTTTAAAATCTGGAGGCTTATTGCTGAAGAGAAATACTTTTACAGGAAAAAAAAAAAAAAGAGGCAGATTTTAAATGCCCAGCATCTGTGATGTCTTCTGATTATTGCCAACCTTTCTTACCAACCAGTAACTCGGTGTAATGAACTAGGTGTAGAATAAAGACGTTTTGGGTCATAGTGGCCTTTAACTTACGTGTTAGCACTGCGAATTCAGGCAAATGATGTAATCTTCAGTTTTGGTTTTTCTCATCTGTGTGTGGAAAAGTGAAAACCTAGGTCACAAAATTGTTTTAAAGAGGAAGGTCCTTCTCAACATGCCCATTAATGGCCGGGCATTTTATTCAACACATTTTTGTTGAGGTCTGCTAATGTGCCTGGTACCATAGGTCTAGGTGCTGGGGCCAGTGTAGAACACCCCACATAAGGCCTGAGCTCATGTGAAGTTTGAGTTCAAAAGGGGAAACAGATAATAAATAAGTCAGACAACTAAAGAAAATGGATCTCATGGTAGGTAGTCACATAGGAGGGTAGAATGGGCAATTTGAGACAGCATTGTCAGGGAGGGCCTTTCCAAGAAAATAGCATTTGTTTTTATTTTTATTTATTTATTTTAGTGTTTTTATTTATTTTTGAGAGACAGATAGAGACAGCGTGAGCAGGGGAGGGTCAGAGAGAGAGGGAGACACAGAATCCAAAACAGGCTCCAGGCTCTGAGCTGTCAGTACAGACCCTGATGCGGGGCTCAAACCCACAAACCATGAGATCATGACCTGAGCGGAAGTTGGACGCTTAACCGACTGAGCCACCCAGGCGCCCCTAGCATTTGTTTTGAGACCTGAATGGCCAGAAGTATCTAGTTATGCAAACATCAGGAGAAAGACCAGTATAGGCAGAGTCCATGGCGAGGGTAAAGGCTCAGATGCAGGAAGGAATTGGGTGAATTAGAAGGCCAGACGAGGCGGGTATCAGGTACATTGGTGACCCCCTACCTATTATCCCCAAGGCTCACAAGTCCTCTAGATCAGTGACACTGAGTCCACACTGAGGTGCTGTTGGCAGATTAAATTAGGCAGGGATGAGGGTGATCAAGAATTCAGGTCCCATTTCCAAGTGAATGTGCCAGCGTTGAAATTATGTCTTCTACTAAAGGCAGTGACTAAGCCCACAGCTGGATAAGAATTGAGCTCCAAACATCTTCTAATTGCTAGTTCCCCATTTATCAGTTGTGCCGTGTTTTGCCCCTTCTGCCTCTTGTTGACCATGAGTACGATGAATTTCAGGTCTACCTCTTCCCATCCACTGGGAAAATGCTATGGGTCAAACTGTGAACGTATTATTACTGCTTTTATCCTTTTTTCCTAAGCCTGTTTATCCTGAATGTCCAGGCTTCTTTTCTCTCCTGAGGATAATTAACAAGTCTTTTTTTCCCCTTTTCCCTACTTAATTTTTTTAAAGTTTATTTATTTATGAGAGAGACAGAGAGAGAGGGAAAGAGAGAGAGAACGTGGGGAGGGGCAGAGAAAGAAGGAGAGAATTCTAAACAGGCCCTGCACAGTCAGCAGAGAGCCCAACTCAGGACTTGAACCCACCAACTGTGAGATCATGATTGGAGGCAAAACCAAGAGTCAGCCGCTTAACTGACTGAGCCATCCAGGTGCACCCTACATAATTCTTATTTATTTATTTATTTATTTATTTATTTATTTATTTTTAATGTTTTATTTATTTCTGAGAGAGAGAGAGAGAGCGTGAGCAAGGGAGGGTCAGAGAGAGAGGGAGGGAGATACAGAATCCGAAGCAGTTTCCAGGGTCTGAGCTAGCTGTCAGCACAGAGCCCAACACGGGGCTTGAACCCACGAACCATGAGATCATGACCTGAGCCGAAGTCGGACGCTTACCGACTAAGCCACCCAGGTGGCCCCATAATTCTTTTTTAATTGTGAAATACAACACTCATCCAAAAATGCAATGTACAAGCTATTTTCACTTAACTATCCCATAAAAATATTTCCATGTGTCCTATAATTTCATAATAAATTTTAATCCATTTTTAGTTATTTGCTAATTCATATATACTTTATTTCTTTAACTAGACTGTAAACTATTTGAGGTCAGTTATCAGTTTTTAAAAATTAATTTATTTTTGAGGGAGATAGAGAGAGAGGTAGAGCACACGAGCAGGGTAGGGGCAGAGAGAGAGGAAAGAGAGAGAGAATCCCAAGCGGACTCTGTACAAGCCGATGCAGGGCTTGAACTCACGAACCGAGAGACCATGACCTAAGTTGAAACCAAAAGTCAGATGCTTTAACTGACTGAGCCACCCAGGAGTCCCAGGTATCATTTCTTAAGTGGTTTTTCAGCCTCTCCATTAGTGTAGAGGCTTGTTAAAATGAGTATTTTCAGGCTAGGGTCTCAAGGATTGTGATTTGAAATTGATTCTGAGGTTGTAGTTACACAGATTACACTTAAACAATCATTGTTTTCTACTCTCACACAAGACTGAATTACCTTGGTAGCAGTTATTCAAGAATGACCTAAAAATCATTTTGTTTATCATCAGGCACTCTGGATTCTAATAAGCACAGCATTTACTCATCGTTTCTTTGATTAAATCCTTGAAATCAGTTGGATTTATTAGTTGTTGAAAATCAATAATTCAGCTAACTTAAATACTCAGTGATACTGACTGATTCCCAGAGTTCAACTGATACTTGTTGAACCATAACACTGCCTATTTCTCTTCTGGAATCTTCACAGATGAATAAAGCACAAGCCATGTTTGATGATCAGAAAACAGAAAATAATATATTAGATTTTGGGGGGAGAGAGAGCATGCATGAGCATGTGTTCTAGTGGGGGAGGGGCAGAGGGAGAGAGAGAATCCCAAGCAGGGATTCCCAATGAGGGCTTGATCCCACAACCCTGGGATCATGACCTGAGCTGCAATCAAGAGCCAGAAGCTCAATGGACTGAGCCACCCAGGTGCTGCAAACAGAACAAAATTTGTAGACGAGGGAGAAGAACATGAAGAATAGAAACTCTGAGGGATTAAACAAATTTAAAATGCTTTCCAAATTTTACAATGTGCTTATATGATCCACTAACAGAAATTAAATTTGCTCTCAAACTCCATCCAAGAATTTATCGAAAACTCATTCGGCCTTGTGAGCGAGAAGCTCGGGGGTGGGGTGAAGGACAGGCGTCACATCATAGTCTCCAAGTAGATGTGCAGGACACCCGTGCTTTCTGCGGCTGACAGATGTCCTAAACCTGTTCCCTTAGGAGCCATCTCATTTCTTACCTTAACTGCACTACTCTGGAGCTTTATTTCTGGCCGCTTAAACCCACTGTCAATTTTACTAGGGGTCTTTTGGTTTATAAATTGTGCAAATTGCAAATAGGATGAAAAAATGTATACATAGAAAATTTTAAAAGGCACTTAAAAAAGGGAGGTGTATGTGATGGCTTGAACCATGTCTCTCAAAAAGAAATGCTGAAGGGGCGGCTGGGTGGCTCAGTCGGTTAAGCGTCCGACTTTGGCTCAGTCATGATCTCACATTTCGTGGGTTCGAGCCCCGCGTCGGGCTCTGTGCTGACAGCCAGCTCAGAGCCTGGAGCCTGTTTCAGATTCTGTGTCTCCCTCTCTCTCTGACCCTCCCTTGCTCACGTTGTCTCTCTTTCTCTCTCAGAAATAAACAAAAACATTTAAACAATTAAAAAAAAAAAGAAATGCTGAAGTCTTAACCCTCCATTTCACCGTCTCCTACTCTATTTATGAATGTAACCTTGTTTGAAAATAGGGTCTTTGCAGGGGCGCCTGGGTGGCTTAGTCGGTTAAGCGTCCGACTTTCGCTTAGGTCATGATCTCGCGGTTCGTGGGTTCGAGCCCCGCGTCGGGCTCTGTGCTGACTGCCAGCTCAGAGCCTGGAGCCTGTTTCAGTCTGTGACTCCCTCTCTCTCTGACCCTCCCCTGCTCACGCTGTCTCTCTCTTAGAAATAAAAAAAAAAACAAAAAAAAAAAAAAAAAAAAAAACAAAAAAAAAAACAAAAAGAAAATAGGGTCTTTGCAGATGCAGTCTCATTAAAATGAGACCCCGCGGGGTCAGGGAGGGACCTCAAACAATGACTGGTGTGTCTAGAAGAAATTTGGAAAGAAGGCCACATGGAGACCGAGGCAGAGATCGGAGTGATGTGGCCACAAGCAGAAGAAGGCTTTCACTGCAGGCAGCCACCAGAAACTGAAAGGGCAAGGGGGGGTTTCCTCCCACTGAGACCCTAGAGAGAGCACGGCCCTGCCGATACCAAATCTGGATGTCAGACTCCAGTACTGTGCAGCAATAAACTACTGTTTTAAGATTTTTTTCTTTTCTCTTCTTTTTTAAAGTAATCTCTATGCTCTATGCCCAATGTGGCTCTTGAACTCATGACTCTGAGATCAAGAGCCGCCTGCTCTACCAACTGAGCCAGCCAGGTGCCCCCAAATTTTATCTTTTTTAAGTAATCCCTATACCCAACATAGGAATCGACCCTACAACCCTGAGATCAAGAGTCGCATGCTCCCCTGATGGATCCGGCCAGGCGTCCACACTCCTGTCGTTTTAAACCACTCAGTTTGTGGTGTTTGGTTGTGACAACCTTAGGATACTAATACAGGAGAAAATTATAATTATGCTGAAAAATATCAAGTCTTGTTCTAATAGGATGTGGTCCTATCCTAGTCAGGAAATGTGGGAATCAAAAAAAAAATTTTTTTATTTGTGGGGGGGTTGGTGGGGGGAAAACAGCAGAGGGAGGGAGAGAGAGAGAATCATATACAGGCTCCATGCTCAGCACAGAGCCTAAAACAGGGCTCGGTCCCATGATCCTGGGATCATGATCTGAGCCGAAATCAAGAGTCAGACACTCAACTGACTGAGCCACCCAGGCACCCCATGGAAATGTGGGAATTTTAATAAGGCAGGGGTTGATACTGTCATTGCCCTTGCTGAAGCTACCATCTTGGATGAGAATGGCCACAGTATATATCTTCATGAGTCACACCATTTCCACTCGTAGCTTAGCTAATCTAGTAACATTGCAGCCAGAGTGAACTATCTAGAATGTGATCTATCACCCACGTGCTTAAAACCCTCAGTGGTTCCCTCATGGCCCCCCACATAATACACAAACTTCCTGAGGTGGCTTCCCTCCCCACTCACCTCTCACCTGTTCCTCCTCACACTGCTCTTCAGTCTTTGCTCAGAACATACTTCTTTTCTTTGGTCTCATTGCTTAGCCAATCCCATTTGCGCTTCAGTCTCTTTCTACATAGATGTCCTTTCCTGCTCCGTTGCCCTCCCTGGCCATCCCTCCGTAATTTCCGTGGGACAGCCCTGATGCACATCTTACTGCATCCAACTGTGTCACCCTCTAGCCTTGCTACTTAAAAGTGAGGTCCGTGGGACGGACACTTGGGCATCACCAGAGTTTAAGATGCAGAATCCCCAGCCCAGCTAGATCTTCACCATCAGGTGTGCATTTTAACAGGATACTTGGGTGGTTCTCATGCACACTGGATTTGTGAGATATTGGTCTCTTCAACATAACCTTCATGCAGGTAGGGAACACTGTCTCCCAGAACCCCACACAGTGGCGGCTTAAAGAGAAATGTAATTGATGAAGAACGCATCAGACTCATTTCCTGTTAACAGGCATGCCTTTCAGGAAAAAACAAAAAGAAAAACAAAACCAGAAAAAAAGCAAGTCTCCTTTCATCGGAATACAGAGACTAAGGTCCCTAGCCTATAGGTATTTTGTCACAGTGCTCTTTAAATGCCCCCCCTACACATTTGTCATAGTCTTTGTTTTCCCATCAGATCCTGTTTACTGTATGAAACATGCGAATGACTATTCTATTACTAATCATGTTTTCTGTTCTCTTTGGGGATTTTTTTAAAAGCAATTTTTAAAAACACTCTAATGACAACACAGGCATAGCCAGATTTGCACTGTTACTACTTTTTAGTTTATTGTCAAGTTGTTGCACTGTTATTTTTAAACTTGGTCCATGAAAACTGATACCTGGTAACAGCTTTAAAAATTGTCCTCACAGTTCTTTTTTTCCTCCTCTCCCCCTTCTCTCTCCCCTCTCTTCCCCTTCCCCTCCCTTCTCCTCTTTTTCTTTCATTCAACAGTAACAAGGTATTCTAGTGCTCCATGATAAATCTTTGTGATGTCAGCCCCAGTGGTCAAAATATCCTGATACGGTTCTATTTCTTGCAAGCTCTCAGTAAATGATACATCACTTTTCCAGAGAAATGTGCAGGTAAGAGAGCCTTTCCACACTCAGCTTCTAATTCCCTTAATAGAATGTGAAAGCTGACAGTTTATGAGCCAACTCAAATTCAAAATCTCTTTTTAAAACATTTATTTATTTTTGAGAGAGAAAGAGATACAGCGTGAGCAGGGAAGGGGCAGAGAGAAAGGTAGACAGAGGCTCTGAAGTGGGCTCTATGTTGACAGACTTGAACCCACTAACCGTGAGATTATGACCTGAGCCGAAGTCAGACATTTAACCACCTGAGCCATCCACACTCCCTCAAATCCAAAATCTTAAAAATCCTCCATAAATTGCTGATTTGACCGGCCTCTGAGGCCTATCTCCTCTTACTTCTCTCCCCTCCTCCCCTTCTAGCAAGTTGAATTTGCAATTCGCTAAAAGGCACCACTTGCCTAAGGTTTGTGCCTCGTAGGGGTCAGGTGGCCAACCACCTTTTATAATGATAATGTTCGAGGAGGAGATTGGCACACTCCGTATTGGTAAACAGGTAAACAACCGTAGGATTTGCTTTTCTTTTGTTGAATGTATTCGCTGCGTTTCTGGGTGCACGATTTGGTCAGAAGTTTCCTAATTTATCCCATCAGAATGTTAATGGTGGTCCTTAAGTACTAAGTCAGTCGAAGTGAGCCCTGGGAGAGTCCCCGTGGCTTTGGGCTGTGAAAAAAGATTTGGAGGCAGCATCTCTGCGCAGCGTCCTGGGTCGGGTGGTAACTCCTCAGTTCTGCCCACTATGAACCTACTGTGTTTACCACACTCACAACGGCGTTGTTTAAACTCAGGAGTAGTTTTGCTCCGCGATGGTAGCGTTGTCTATACGTCTGTAGGACCAAGCCATGAATAAATAAATACTCGTAGTTTTGTGTTGATTGGGTGATCTCAGGTAAGTAAACAGGCTCAAACGCCGACTGGGGCCACATCGTGTTAATGGGAGAAGCACCCGTGGGGGTGGGGGGGGGGGAGCCCCCTCCCCAGCTCCCAGGGGGAGAGGCCGCCACGCGTCTAGCCAGCTCTGCTCGGATCGGAAACGGAGCCCGGGTTGTCAGCGCTTCACGTTTTACAAAGGACGCCGGAGATCGGGGCTTTTCACGTCATCTCTCAAGTTTTAAAGGGTGGTGACCGGTTCAAATCTTCAGAAGACATTTTTGCAAATGAAACCCTGAGCCAAACCAAACACTCCTGGGAGCCAGGCAGCCCTAAGTAGCCAATTTGCAACCTCTCCGCTGAACATCGCAGATAATTAGGACCATTCATTAAAGAAAGAAAAAGGAAAAGGAAAAACACACACACACAAACCAAAAACAAAACCCCCCCTGTGATTACTCGGAAGGCCACAGTGGTAAGAACCGCCCCGTAGGGCCCTGACTAAGTTCAGACCCTGGCACGACTCTTGGCCAGTGTTTTCCCACGTGTCAAGTGGCTCTTACGGTAAGAATGACAGCTTTGTGGGGCTGTTCCGTGGACAGAATGAGAAATCGCGTGCCGAAGCCCTTATCACGAATTGGCCCCCAATACCCGCTCTCCAGCCCAAACTGCAACTTCTCTTTATGGTCATGCAATTGTTCAAGGCCCGGCCGGACATCGTGCAAATGACTTCGTATTCCCAGGTGCCTGTTCCTCCATCCCCAAGAGCGCTTGAAGGTTTGCTCTATGGTCCACTCTTTCTGCGTCACTACGCAGCATCCAGGTGGAGTTAATACCGACCTCTCCGGAGAGTATATGCTCCACATAGACCGGATCCGGGCCAAGAACTAGCGCTTTCTCGCCCGCATCTACACACACCAGCACCACTTTCCAAACCAAAACTGCGTTCGCTTGCTTGCCCCGGGGTTTCAAGCAGGTACTTGGCTCACATGCCTCTGGCATCGTCTCTACTGGTAGGAACGTTGTCTTCGTTTCGCCGCCCCGCAACTACCCACACCCTCCGGGCTCGAGCTTTCCTGCTCCGCACTCTTTCCCGGGCNGGTCTCGGTCCGCGCGGGGCTCAGCCGGTCGGCACGCCGCCTAAGGTCGGGCAGGTCCGGGGCGCCTCCGGGAAGCTGCTCGCGGCTTTCACCCAGGACGCGGGAGGAGAGCCGACCGGGGATGCGGATGGCGATGTTGGGGGCAGGAAAGCCTGTTCTCCTTCGAGGCGCTGGCTTCGCAGCCCCGGTTGCCCTGCCCTGGGGCCCCGGGGAGGAAAAGTGCAAGTGCGGGCGACCGTCCCGAGGAGAAAGTCATTGTCACGGCAGGTGGGGGCAGGAGAGCCGCGGGGAGCTGCCTGGCCTCCAGCGCCCGCTGAGACCTCCCTCTTCCTCCCGCGGCGAGGACCCTCGAGGGCCCCGCTCCGAGTGCGGCCACTGTCGCGCCCCCAACACCAAACAGTACCGAACGCTTGATACCATCACGCTGTTCCACAGAGGACTGATGGAGCGTCACAGAGGCCCTGGGAGGTCCGCTGCGGTCAGGGGCCTAGAAAGTTTTGCTTCTTTGTTAAGAATGCAACATTTTAACAGTCGTTATCAGTTGCGGGGGTGGGATAGAAGGACAGGCGTTGGTCCGCAGTGGTGGTTAGTCTATCCACTTTCCCCTCCTCCCACATATAGCCCCATCGGGCAACTTTGCAGACCCCCACCCCCACCCCATAAGTCTTACCAAACAAGGCAGCCATCTGCTAAGGGGCTGTGGCAAGAAGGCAGTAAGGCTCTGGGCTCGATATCCGTCCTACTGCTATTGCATCAGACGATAATGGCCCCCTTTTAAAGTTGGTTTCGCTTTATAGAGCCCATGAGGCTGCTGAGGAAGTGGTGATTGACAATGCCGCTTGGCACCTTGCTGCTCTCTCTGGCTCTCGCTTGGGAGGCGACAAGCTTGGCCTACCCTCTGTGAAGTCCAAGAATTCTGTTTTGGGAAGGCCCCACCTGAGAATAACCTTCCTGCCATTTAATTTCGTTCCCAGTAATAAGGGCCCTCTTAAACTTAATTAGATGGTAATACTTTTTTGATTGAGATATAAGTGACATATGACATTGTATTAGCTTTGATTTGGTATATGTATATATCAAATGATGATTTGATGTATGTATACATTGTGAAAAGATTGCCATAATAGGTTTAGTGAAGATCTGTCACCATCCCTAGTCACAATTCTTTTTTAATACCACATTTACAGAAGTGTAATTAACAAAAAGATTTAGGAAACAATTAGCAGCTATTTTCTGCTCCCTTTTTTGGTGGAAGGGATCATTTTTTTTTGGTAAAACCCTCTTGTAATCCTTTTTCTTAAATTAATATTCGTTTAATTATATCTCATGTCTAAAAAGTAGTACACATGTGAATTAAACATTATATTTTCTGCTTCACTCATAAAGGCAACGGATTGGTACAAATTTGGTTTGTCAAGAGCACCCTTCACATACTGTATGTTAGCCAATTTGACAATTATACTTAAAAAAAAAGATTATTGGCCCTCAAAGAAAAAAAGTATAAAAATTTGGATGAAAAAATTTGGTTTGTAGGAAGAATTTGGTTTACAGTAATATATACATTTACTTTATTTTAGAGAATGTGGGCTTAACGTGGATACAAGATTTTATGAAACTTCTAGAAGATTTCAAAGAGGTTTTTTTTAATGAGGATAAGGATACATTTGGATTTGCCTATGAATGCAGGCATAATGTGAGCTGTGAATTACTGCCATTTAAAAAAGAAATCCTTGAAAACAACAGAACAAAGTTTAGAATTCGACTTCTGCCCCCCCCAACCAACCTTAAGTGAAGAGAGAAAAGAATGACATCATCTGAAGCTGACAAAGTCTCCGTAACTGTGGTGAATGACATAATGACATAAATGTCCATATTTAAAGAAAGACGACATTTGCCTCATCCGGTGTGCATTTAAGAAAAAAGATTTCAAAGTAAAAGTCTTCATCCTTACTGTAACTGTTGTCTTTTTGTTTATGAGTCACGCCATGTCAACGTATGTTGTGTGTGTTCTAATTAGGTAACTTTCTCATGTTCAGAAAAACGGGTGTGCATAGAGCTAAGGTTAAGATTAATGGTTCACTGGGTACATACTCAGCTCGCCTCCTGGATGGGCATATTGACTCTTGTCAGTTACAGTTTGTCATGTCAGCATAATTTTGATGGTTTGCCTTCCTTTTCAGAGCCCGAAGTGGAATGTGCCATGCAGCTCCGGAGATTTGGAGACAAACTGAATTTCCGGCAGAAACTTATGAATCTGATAGCCAAACTCTTCCGCTCGGGAACCTGACTGCACTGGGAGCTTTCAAAGGAGGAGATGCCTTTGAAATGGAAGCTTCCCCAGTAGATGCAAATTTCATCAGTAAGAAGAGAGACTGCCTTGTAATGGAGGAGAATGCGGAGAATCAATTGCTTCTGGATGCCCTTGGAAACCAAGATGGGAGTACATCAGAGACGGATTTCTGTCAGAGATGTCTCAGAAGTCCTTTATCTGGGGCTTGTGAGAACATTATAAAACCACTTTGTTTATTTTTAAATCAAGAATGAATGGAGGAGCTCCAGAAAATAAGGAATGGATTGCTTATACACTGAGTTTTTACTTCGAAAGTTATTCTGGTAGTTTTGCGGAAGGTTGCTACTCAGAGGTGTGGGCAAATGAAGAACTGTGGGCAGATGCGAGAAGGGAGAATGTTCAGTGTTGATTATCACTTTGGGATGACACAAAAGTGCTGTACAGTATTCGGCTTCTAGATTACCTTGTTCAAAGTAGAGATTTCGTTCTGAAAACACTGAATGTCCTCGTGAATGTTGATTCCATAGGTCACTACAAAATATAAAATAATTTGAAAGTGTTTTCCTTCCGACTCAAAATGTATTCCTTCTGTTCAGATGATCCTGCCTTGAATTATGTTCTGAATCTTCACTGGAAAGTCTGTACTTTGAAAAAATGTGCTAGAGCTGTTACATGGTGCCAGTGAGATTTTTGCGGGTAGAATTGTTACCACATAAAGAACATGCGAATTTGCGTACTGAGAAATAATGGGGGGGGGGAAGGGATTTAGGCTTTTTACTACTGTAATTAAGACTTAGTAAAACAAATATTCTACAGTTACTTGATAGGAAAAGGAATGTATTTCTAAAGAAGTTTAGAAAATCTGTAAAATGCCGTTTCTCATATTAGCGTACATCTTACAAGAAGTGATCCTTTAAAGAAATTAAGCATGTTTTACGTAGGATATATTTTTCTTAAAAAAAAGAGAATGGATTGCTCATCCGGAATGAAAGTTTCGTCTCTATGTGTAATTTGCATTATAATAATATGTAGATGCTGAGAAAAGTTTCATGAATTTCCATTTTTTATTAAGAAGCCAGGCTACCAGCAAAGCCACCAGATATATAGAAGAGAAATAATAATATCATGATTGAATTTCAATAAATGAATCTTATTTATTTTACCTATTTATAATTAAAATATTTTTTGTTCAGTTTCAAAACATATTAGTTAAAGTTACATTCTTAGGTTATGAGACAAGGTTTTCATAACTACTTGAACAGTAAGAATGTTTTAATATAGGCTATAGTCACTTTAGATGAAAGATTACCTCAGTATCTGTTTTTCTTCAGTATTACTTAAGGCTGTTAGTTTTATTTAGTTGCGAAGATGTTTTTTGGTCTGTCTAGAGGCAGATAGTTTGCCGATGGGTATTTATGGTCTGTGATTGTATTTATACGTATAAAAGTTGATACTGTAGTTATAAACTATTAAAGATTATCACCAGTCTTTGCTGTGTGTTTACTTTGGTCGTGGAAGCTGCCAGAGTGTTCATTATGAAACCAAAATTGTTTCACCGATTTCCGTCGCAGGCACATGTTAACCACCCCCACCCCCTGGGTTCCAGCTCTTTGGCAGGAGTGGAAAGCAAGGGACATCCAGCATGACATCTGCTGTCAAGGGCCTTACAATTTAATAGAGAGAAGGAAGATATTCATGCCAGGCATGGGTCTTCAGTGCCTTAGAGAAATGCCTGGAGAGTGATTTATTTAAAGGAGCCNCCTAGGCTGCTCTGGGGCCCCGCCAGGCAGTTTCCTTTTTGATGGCCTCACACTTCACCCTTCCTCCGCCCCCACCCTGGGCAGCAAGGATTGCTTCATCGGAAGCTAGTCATGTGCAGAAGTAGGTGTAACTCAGAGTGGCCTTCCTGTTTGGGTGTGAGAACTCCGAAGATCCTCCTAGTTTGTAGCTTGGAGCTAGATCTCATCTTCGTGCTGAAAGCTGGGGAGGTAAACGGCTTCCCTGAGCTGGGGAGGGAGAGGCGAGGAGCTTCAGGAGGAGGGTGCCCAAGTGAGAGGGTGACAGCCAGGGACCCAGGATGCAGGGCTGCCCCGGAGCATCTCAGGAGGAGGGCTTGGGGGCGGGGAGATTGATGGGCTCCATAGAGGGTGGGGCCAATCTGCCGCTCTTCTCTGGAAGAGAAACTCCGTCCCAGTGTCTCTGCATCGCCAGAATCGAACCCTTGGCGTTGATTCGATTTGCTAAAAGCACCCCTGCTGCTCTTTCATATAAGGAGTCACGGGAAAGCTTGGACACAACTCACAATCTTCTGATTTCAGAACTATTTCCTGAGAACTCTCTTTCTCTTTTTTTAATTTTTTAAATGTTTTATTCATTTTCTGAGACAGAGCATGAGCGGGGGAGGGGCAGAGAGAGAGGGAGACACAGAATCTGAAGCAGGCCCCAGGCCCTGAGCTGTCAGCACAGAGCTGGACATGGGGCTCGAGCCCATGAACGTGGAGATCATAACCTGAGCAGAAGTCAGATGCTTAACTGACTGAGCCACCCAGGTGCCCCCCTCCCCACCTCAGAACTCTTCATGTAAAAGAATGACCAGGATGTCCACATCTTTGTAATTGTAAATGGCGACTAACAAAAAGCTACCAGGGATTTTTTTTAAAAGGATTTATTTATTTATTTTTTATTAAAAATATATTTAAAAAGGGGCGCCTGGGTGGCTTAGTNCTCCCCCTCTCTCTGACCCTCCCCTGCTCACGCTGTCTCTCTCCTAGAAATAAATAAAAATAAAAAATATATATATATATTTAAAGTGTATTTTATTTTGAGAGAGAGAGCAGAGGAGGGACACAGAGAGAGAGGGAGAGACAGAATCCCAAGCAGGCTCCATGCTGTCAGTGCAGAATCCTATGTGGGGCTCAAACTCATGAACCATGAGATCATGACCTGAGCAGAAACCAAGAGAGCATGCTTAACTGACTGAGCCACCCAGGCGCCCCTGACTTGCATTTATATTTAAGAGAAAATTATGACTTGTATATTTGAAAAGTCACCTAGCAATGGCAAAGTGCTGTTAGCAAAATGGATACATAAAAATACAATTTTGCTTCTGAATTATTTCTAGTTAGTTTACAAACTGAATAAGAAAAAATTCACTGCATTTTGCACAAACAGTTCGCAATCCTTCACATTAACAAAATTACTGTCATTCTCGCCACGGAAAGTGGAGGTGAAGGCTTCCCAGGCTTTGTGTCTTAGATTAAAGCAATAGCGAATCACAGGAGCAGAGCACAGCCTCTCACCTTTAAACTGTGGCAAAATGATGGAACTTTGTGGGGGGAAAAAAATCAGAAATGCAGTAATACCAGAATTAAGAAGCTATGACCATCACTGAGGGAACTGAAGAAGATCTAACCACAGAAACTTCATTCTGAATCCTAAATATACTAAACCATTTAAAAATTAGTGCCTCTGGGGCACCTGAGTGGCTTAGTCAGTTAAGCCTCTGACTCTTGATTCCAGCTCAGGACATGATCTCACAGTTCAAGAGTTTGAGCCCCATATTGTGCTCTGTATTAATGCTGTAGTGACTGCTTGGGATTCTCTCTCACTCTCTCTCTGTCCCTCCCCTGCTTGCACACTGATTCTCTATCTCTCAAAAACAAACAAACAAACACCTTAAAAAAATAAAAAGTGCCTCAAATTTCGAGAAAGCTAACACCTATACGTTGTTCATTCTCAAGTTTTATAAACTTCTTCTGAAGCTATGTCCTTGTATCATTTGAATGTGTCCTCAGGTAAAAATGGGCTATGCTTCGAGGGATAACATGACATGCTTTGATAAACTTTCTTATGTTGGTAGTTTTTTTTTTAAGTTTATCTATTTAAGTAATCTGTACACTCAACGTGGGGCTCAAATGGCATGGTCCCCGGGCTGAGCCAGCTAGGTGCCCTCTCCTATGCTGATAGTTTTATTTGAGATGTTTTTTTATCAGCTCTCCTTCCAACATTAATCAAGAAAACATGTGTCTAATTGTGTAATTTACATTTACACAAACAATTTAAGAGAAAACCAGCTAAAATATCTCCTCAGTAATTCAAGATTTTGCATAGTCAACACACTATAGCAATAGAGCTTTATCAGTCTCCGCCAAAGCAAGTCTTCCTTTTTTTTTGGTGAATTTATTTAGCTCTGTGTACGTGTCTCTCCTGTGCTTAGGGAAAATGCCTGTGTTGTCTCTTTACAAATATTAATTAAACACTGCCCAAGTTACCCCTCATTTCAGGGACTGTGGGGGCTGGGGAGGGATGCAGGTAAGAAATGGGGAGGAAAGAAGAGAGATAGAAATCCCTTGGTGCTGCAATTTGCAATTACTGAAGGATACAGAATTCCAACCAAAACCTTTAAAAAGAAATTTTCAAAGTTTTACAATGTTGAGTCTATACTTACTCACTATCTCACATGTACAACTGATTCCATACTTGGTCATGGCACTCACTAATGAATACTGTAAGTTATTTTGTTTTATTATTTTTTAAATTTTAAGTAAGCTCTATGCCGAACACGACTTGAACTCAGGACCCTGAGATTAAGAGGCACATGTTCTGCCAACCAAGCCAGTCGGGGACCCTCGAATACTGTAATATTTTTATGTGTAGATCGAGCAGATGAGAAATAGTTCTAAAGAAACCATGAAGAAGAGGAAGCAAACACTCAAATCATGGCTTTGTCACTTTTCAGCCTGAGAACTTGGCAGTTCATTAGTTTCTCCTAGNGGAATAAATTTCACTTCTCTCCTTATCATCTATCTCTCAATGTATGTATGAATGAGATAAGTTGTTTTCTTCTGTCTAAAGAGTCTGTGTGCTGTGATTTGGGCTTTTTAATCCCTTGCAATAACTCTGCCCCTGCTCCAACACACACACACACACACACACACACACACACACACACACACACAGAGACCCCTTTGGGCTGGAACAGCATAAATTGTGAAAATCTTGCCAAACTCCTCAAACCTTTGTCAGAGGGAATGACCCAGCAGGAAGACAACTGGCACCTTGAAAATAGTCACCGCTGAGAGTGACGAGGCATAGAGGCCACTCTGCTTTGGGATCCTGATGCGGGACTTTCAGGGCAAAACCATCAGTGAGCTGCTGTGAGACCCTGAGCGAGGCAGCCTGCCTGAACCACAGTGATTCTTCTGAATCGCTCATGGGTTGAGACAAAAGACGGGTCTGGGGAAGGTCTCATGCCACACGCCTGGTCCGAGCAGCCCCGCTCCTCACCTCAGGGCACACAGTGTGAGAGAGAGCTGAAGGGTCTGCGAAAAGAAGTAGGAGAGTGGGTGTAAAAAGTTCCCTCAAAAAAGCCTCTTTTCTGAATTCTCCTCCCAACCATTGGTGAAAGTCCCAGAGGAGGTTGGGCAGGAACATCTTGGACTTAGAAGTATTTTCTTGGACACGAAAATTCCCCCATGTGTTCTGGCTCCCCCCAGGAGGTTGGTGTCACTCTGCTTCTTATATGTGGCTGAAAATAGATGGGGTCACCTGACAGGACACACCCTACCCCGTGCGTATCTCATATGGGTCATGGTTCAAGAATAAAAACCTTTGTCAGTACAATCCAGGCCCTCACTCTGTTAAGCACTTTCAGAAATCAGTTTAACAAATTCAGACCTATGTACAGTCTTCTTCCAAATCGGTTGCTTTAAAAAACACCAGAATAATGGGAGAATTGAGGAGTTATAGTGGGGACTTAGGATTCCCTTACTTTGTAAGTCTGGGTCCCAGAATGCTCCCAGGTGTGATTGGAAATTGCACAGTGGGGAAAAAAAAATGAAAAAGAAAAAGCAAGCAAGCAAGCTCACAGTGCATGGAGCCTGGGTGTGGGTTTGGGCTGGAAATGGAATGTGCAAATAGTCCTTGATATTTCTTATGTCTTAATGAAGGGCTTCTTTTCTTTTCATCATGCCCTCTCACGAATGACCTCTAACAGGGCTCTGAGATTTGTCCATTTCCAATTTCACATCTATTTTTAAAACCACAAACTTTCTTTCTCTACAATTTTCATTGGCTTTGGACTTTGAAATCAGCCACCGTGTTGCCACTTATTCTTTGCAGGACTCTGGATAAATGACTTCCTCTCGATTTTCTTATAAAGTGGTGTAAAATACACCAGTTTCAAAGCTTCTAGAGAATCAAACAAGGTGAGCGTGTGCATGGTGTCTGGCTCATAGTCATACTCAGTAAATGCCACTTAACTTTACCTTCGAGACTGAGGGTTAGATATTCGCTTCCTTACAAAGCTATGGAAGATCTTGCCCAATAAAGATTATTAGACTAAAATGAAAGCGTTTGAAAAAAGGCAGTCGTGGAGCTGGAGAGGAAGTGGCAGTTTTTCCCTTGATGAGGCCATCTGTTTTTAATTTATAACCTTCTAGTGATGGTAAGACATTTATTTTCACCCTGTGCATAATAGGTTTCATAAATACTACTGAATTGCCCAAAGCCCTTTGCATGTATTCACATAAAAATTCAGGTCCTGATTTATATAATACTGCATCAAAAAATGGGAAGAATGTCCTGGGTAGTTATTTTGGGCAATCATGTTTTCAGTAGGGAATCATAAAAGCAGGCTCTCCCCTGGATGAAACTGTGAAAATAAAATATGTTAATTTGGAGAACAGAGGTTGAATCCTGGCTGCTTCTGGTTTTGGCTTTAGAAAACCACAGGCTTTCCACAGGACTTTCTGAGTCTGTGTTCAGATGAACAGTACTTCCACAAGATAAACACTTCTTAGTAATCACTCGAAATGTGATACAATTTTATTGTATCATCCAGTGGTTACATATTTGGAGCCTATGATTAGCTTTCTTATTTTATAGTGGACGGAACCAGCCTCAGAGAATCAGCAATTTCCCCGAAGTCGCTTGATTGACTAATGGGTGGAACACTCACGGGATTTGAACTCCTGTCTTTCGAACCTCTAGCCTTCCCCCGCCACCACAATACAGCCGCTTCCCACCGAGAACTGGGGAAGGGCCCCATCCCAGAGCAAAGCTAGTTTGTTTTCCGCTCCGGTACCTCATTAAATACAACCAAGTCTTATACCCCTGGGTTTTCTGAGGGTGTGAGGTTGATTATTAAACCAGTCGATATGTGAAAAATACTGATAAGGACAGTGCCGCCTCCCCCGCCCCCTCCTGCCGCAGCCCAGCGCGGCAGCTGGGCGCTCCCAGGTTCTTTCCAACCTCCAGTGATGCAAACTTGACCTCAGGAGGGTGTCACATTATTCGAAGAAGCCAGAGGGAAACGGGAGGGAAGGCGTGGCGGCATCTCCCCCTCCGGAGGGATTTTGTAGTGGATGAGCATGGAATTAATTCTGAAAGATACACTCCCTGCCGGCCTGCTTTTTACCGGAGAATGCCGAAACAGCACCTTACTGAGACCGATCTGCAGGAGCTGTTTGTAATGGGAAAGAAAAGGATTCAAAGAAGCCAGTCAAAACAGCAATTTGTATGTTTTGTCGGACTGGGGTGCCCTATTTCAGCAAAGGCAAGCAGCTGTTAGGAAGGAAGAAGAGATTTGTTGCCACCATTTTTTTTTTTTTTAAACCCAAACAATAGAGAACGTCTAAATGAACCAGTCTGACTTCTTGATGATTCATTCGGACAAGTGTTGGAGGAGGGGCAGGGAGCACTGGGTGGTTGTGGCGATTATGAAATCCTTTTGTTTTTCGAAGGTTACTTTTTAGTAAGAGATCCCCAGATCCTCTGTCTTGAACACACACACACACACACACACACACACACACACACACACGTTTATCACAAAGCAGAGGGCGAAAACTTCTTACTTTGCCCATCTTACAGAAAAGACAAAAAAGACCCAACACCATTCAGCACCTGCAAATAAAATGATAAAAATACTCCTTTCCTCTTCTTGAAATTTTATTGGCATTGCATTAAAAAGAACAGATTTCTGAGAATTAGGACTAAATTTTTATTTAACTTTCATAATATAAATATAGAAGAATATAAGGAAGTCAGGCTAACACTTCACGGATGACCCTTGGGGCCCTGGGAAAGTACCAGCCAGGATGATAAATCTGGGCTTTTCTTTCAGACTTGAAATTAACAGACAGGAGGAAGAAGGATTTGCAAATCGCACCTTTTCAAGAATAAGCTGCAAATTGAAAAAAAGTGTGTATTTCTACATGGTTAGGAACATACTCCCAAATCATTTTATAAATACATAGGAATTCTCTTCATAATAAATGTTGCTAACAGGCTATAGATTTTAGCCCTTTCATGACAGTACTTTGCTGTTTCATCCCTAAAGACTAGGTACAGAAAGTTTCCTAGCCCTGGATTACCTGGGTTAGTCCTGGTTTTACCATGGGGGAGAAGAAGGGGAGAAATGGTGGGGGAAAGGGAGAGAGGCAAACCATGAGAGACTCTTGGATGCTGAGAACAAACTGAGGACTCATGGGTGTGGGGGGGAGGGGGGAGGGGAGCATGGAGGAGGGCACTTGTGGGGTTGAGCACCGGGTGTTATATGGAAACCAACTTGACAAGAAACTATCTGTAAAAAAATAAAAAAATAAATAAAATAAAATACAGTTTGAAAAAAAAATAAAATCATGATCATGTTCAAAAAAAATAAAAAATAAAACTGAAAGTCTCATGTTCTCAAAATGCCTTCTGGCCTGGGGAACCTGGGACAGTTGATCACCCTGGAGTGATGTACTTTTATCTCTGAGGATCTTCATTGAAATAAACTATATCTCACTTCTCTTTTCCACGCTTGGCTCATTTGTGAGAAGAACACAAGTAGAGCTCCCTAGCCCTGTGGAGCCCCAGGTCTGTAAGGGGACTGAAAGAGATCATGGATTCAATGCTTCCAGTCCAGAAGCTGGCAGTTAGTAAGCCTCCAATAAATAGTTGCTGAAAAAAAAAAATACTTTGGGGGATTACAAAGAGTGTATAAAAGCCGGATTATCATGGGTTTTACTGGAATTATTAAGTACGTACTGAGTGGAGACACGAAGAAAGTCATGATTCAGGACTTTGCAGTTTAGCTGAGGAAACAGATGAGCACAACCAGATGAAACAGGCAAATGGCCCAGAATTAACAGTTATAAACCATGAAGGTGTCCCTTGTAGAAAGGAAAAAAGCCGGGTGGAGCCAGGTTTTTGGTTCTATTTTGTTAAAGATTTTATTTTGCTAAGTAATCCCTATCCCCAAAGCAGGTCTCGAACTCACACCCCTGAGATGGAGAATCGTATAGGTATTTTTTTTTTAATTTCAGGGAAAAATGTTGTTTTTCCGATAAATCTTTCACTATCGAAATTGCCAGTGACTCAGAAGTCTTAACAGGCAGGTCTACCAAGGTGTCATTGGGACACTTCTTCAAAGGGTGTTGGCTTCCCCAAACATGTGTTTTTATCATCAAAATCTTCCATCTCCATTTTTTTCATAGATACTGTCTTCTTAAAGGTTACTGGTGGCCCACTTGCCACATCCCAAAGTCCACTTTTAAAATTGCATCATACCCAACCTCAGAACATCACTTCCTCCTTTGAACTTATGTAAAGTGCTTAGCATATACCACATCACATGCTTGAGTCTGCTTACCTCTCCCAACAAGTTCCCCTTTCCTCTTGGTCTTTAAATGTCAGTTTCCCAAGGTTCTGCTTTCAATGGATTCTCTAAGAGTAATGACCTCACATGCGCCCTTTCAGCTAATTGATTTCCAATTTTCATCTCCATCTCTTTTCTCTCCCCCTAGGACCAGGCCTGACTCTGCCACTTTGCTAGATTTGTCCACTTCTAGGATGTGTTTATGGTTTTTATTAATTTTGGATTCCTTTCCTTCCCATCTTTGCTGCTTAAAGTTCTGTTAGCCTTCAAGGTCAATGTCAAAAGCCATTTCCTCTGAGAAACATTTTCAGATTGCCCAGATCAGAAAGGACATTCTATCTTTTATGTTTCCATAGCACATTTTTCTTATTTTGACCCAACGTTTATTTCATTCACATTTATGTTAATTGATTTTATGTCATCCTCTCTAAGTTGATTATAAGCTCCTACACCTATACCATAGACCTAACTTTATTTTTGAATCCCTGTGCATCACTTAGCAACATGACATTCATTCACTCATTTGTTCATTCATCCATAAAATGATTTTTGACCAAATGTGCCGAGAGCTACATTTGACACTGGAGATATAAGAAGAAGATAACAAAGCACATACGTCACAGTCCCAAATATCTCAAAGCTCAGTGGAGATGCTAAGACAAAATCAGATCATTACAATGAATCTATTAAATATAGTGCTGGGACGCCTGGGTGGCTCAGTCAGCGAAGTGTCTAACCACGGCTCAGGTCATGATGTCATGGTTTATGGGTTCAAGCCCTGTGTCGGACTCTGTGCTGACAGCTCAGAGCCTGGAGCCTGCTTCGGATTCTGTGTCTTCTCCTCTCTCTGCCCCTCCCCTGCTCATGCTCTGTCTCTCTCTCTCTGAAAACTAAAATAAACATTAAAAATTAAAAAAAAATATATAATGTTAACAAGTGAACACAAAGCATGGCTCTGAGGTTCACAAAGTGTGCGTGTGCGTGTGTGTGTGTGTGTGTGTGTGTGTGTTTGGCAGGAGGTATTTAAGTCTTTATGGAATATATGTTGCATGAAATGAGTGCATTAGTTATATACTGCTGTGTAACAAATTATCCCCCAACTTATTTATTTACTTATTAATTAATTCATTAATTAATTTACTTATTTATTTAATTAATTTTTGTTTTCAATGTTTATTTTTTTTAATGTTTTTTTAAATTTATTTCTAGGAGAGAGAGAGAGACAGCGTGAGCAGGGGAGGGTCAGAGAGAGAGGGAGTCACAGACTGAAACAGGCTCCAGGCTCTGAGCTGGCAGTCAGCACAGGCCCCGACATGGGGCTCGAACCCACGAACCGCGAGATCATGACCTAAGCGAAAGTCGGACGCTTAACCGACTAAGCCACCCAGGCGCCCCTTCAATGTTTATTTTTGAAAGAGAGAGACAGAGCATGAGCAGGGGTGGCACTGAGAGAGAGGGAGACACAGAATCTGAAGCAGGCTCCAGGCTCTGAGCTGTCAGCACAGAGCCCGACATAGGGCTTGAACCCATGAACCATGAGATCATGACCTAAACCGAAGTTACATGCTTCACTGACTGAGACACACAGGTGCCCCTACCTCCCAACTCTAGCAGCTTAAAACAATGCACATTTATTATCTCATTGTGGGACAGGTGTCTGGGCATAGAGTAGAGAGGACTTCTGTTCTGCTTCAGGGTTTCTCACCTCAATTACAATCAAGGTGTTAACTAAGGAGGTCTCATCTGAAGGCTCAAATGGGTATGGACCTACTTCTAAGCTCTCTCATGTGGTTGGAAGGACTCAGTTCTTTAATGCTTGTTGGATTGAGGTCTTCAGTCTTTAACTGATGGCTAGCTAGAACCCACTGTCAGTTTCTTGCCACATGGGCTTCCTCATTTTGCTTCATCAGAGAAGCATTGAAGAAGAAAGAGAGAGAGCGAGCAAAACAGAATCATAATCTTTTATAGACTAATCAAAGAGGTGACATCCCATCACTTTTGCTATATTATATTTGTTAGAAACAAATGGACAACCACAAAATGTGGGTCAATCCACACTCAAGGGGAGGGGATTACACAGGGCATGAATGCTGGGAATTAGGGATTATTGATGTCTGTTTTAAAAGGCTGTTTAAACCCACAACATTCCCACCACAATGAGCGGGAATGAGAAGTTCATTTACCTTAGAGGAACCAGCAAGAGCAAATGCAGGATGAGGAGAATAACACAGCATGTAAGACACTTTGATGCTGCTGGGTCTTCAGGTTTCAGGATGGAGAGATAAGTAGGGTCCAGTTTGTCATATTCAGGGTCTTGGACTCCATCCTGTAGAATGGTTGTGCTAGTATAAGTAGAAAGTGACTAGGAGGTTGATTTTTAAGTGTCTCAGCCTGTACCTATCCAAAGGGTGGGTGGGAGGAAAGTAAGTATAAGATCTGGAAAATCACAGAGGATATTGTTATAGAAAGATGATGAAGGCCTCGATGTCGGCAGTGGTTTAGGGTAAGAGAATCAGGGACAGATCTTAGATACAAAGAAGAGGTAAAGCTGATTGACTTTTATTTGCTGTAGTTGGGGGACATTCAGGTAGAAACATCAACCAGACAGCGTGGATGTACAACTGCGAAGCCCAGGGAAGGATCTGACCCATGGTTTGGGAGTCATATGGATATAGTGGTAGTTACAACTAAAAAGTCTGATAGAAAGTGAGATAAGAAATGAACCTAGGGGACACCAGGCTGGCTCTGTTGGAGGAGCACACGACTGATGATCTTGGGTTTGGGAGTTCAAACTCCATGTTGGGGGTAGAGATGACTAAAAATAAATACATAAACTTTAAAAAATGAACCTGGGAACTCAAGGTTTTGGTATGTGCAGAGAAAGAGAGGCCAGTAAGAGAAAGAAGAAGGGATAATCACAATGGTCAAGAGGATATTTGGCATCATTCAGATGAGAAGGGGAGGTGACGAAAAGGGTAAGGTGCAGCAAAGTCCACCAAGATAAAGATCGAACAGGGGCACCTGACCAGCTCATTCTGTGGAGCATGTGACTCTTAGTCTCTGGGCTGTGAGTTTAAGTCTCATGTTGGTTATAGAGATTACTTAAAATTAAAAAATAAAATCTTTAAAACAAAAAAGATAATGATCGAATACCATGTGCACATTCATGCACTCACTCAAGCCTTCGTTCACAGATTACTTTATGCCAGACAGTGGGATAGGTGTGGGCTGTGGACAAGACAGACATTATCTCTGCCCCCAGGGAAATCATGGTCCAGGTGGGGAGATGGATTGTGAGACAAGTATACGTGCCCCAAGGAAACAAACAGGGTGCCGTGAATGAAACCACAGGGAACAAAATATTCACGTTGAATCTTCCTGAAAAGCAGAGCAGAGGATAGCCTCAGAGTTCTCATCGAAGAAATCTCGTTTTTTTTAAAAAAAGTTCTTTTAATGTTTATTTATTTTTGAGAGAAAGAGGTGGGGGGGAGGGGGAAGGAGCAGAGAGAGACAGATATAGAATCCGAAGCAGGCTCCAGGCTCTGAGCTGTCAGCACAGAGCTCAACGCAGGGCTCGAATTCACAAGCCATGAGATCATGACCTGAGCCGAAGTCAGATGCTTCACTGACTGAGCCACCCAGGCACCCCTAGAAACCTCTTGACCACACCAGGCAGGAAGGCTGGTGCACAGAGCCCAGCAGCGGTCCTGTGTGGCTTCGGCACGCCAGCTTGCTGTTTCCCTCCATGAGACAAGAGGGGGTATATCAGTTTCCTAGGGCTGCCTTACAAAGTACCACAAATTGGGTGGCTTAAAACGACAGAGATTCATTCTCTCACAGTTCTAGAGGCCAGAAATCTGAAATGAAGATGTCAGCAAGGCCACCCTCCCGCTGAAACCTGTAGAGGAGAGTCCTTCCTTGCCTTTTCTCACCTGGCAATCCTTGCTTTCCTTGGTTTCTAGAAGCATGCATTACTCAGTCTCTGTCTCTATGATAACATAGCCTCCTCCTTGTGTGCTGACGTCTTCATGGTCTTTTCCTCTTTGTATAAGAACACCATTCAGGGGCGCCTGGGTGGCTCAGTTGGTTAAGCACCTGACTTTGGCTCAGGTCATGATCTCATGGTTCGTGGGTTTGAGCCCCATGTTGGGCTCTGTCCTGACAGCTCAGAGTTTGGAGCCTGCTTCAGATTCTGTGTCTCCCTCTCTCTCTGCCCCTCCCCTACTCATAAGCTCTCTCTCAAAAATAAATGAGACTTAAAAAAAAAAGAAGGGTGTTTTTTTCCTGCAGAGGGGGGCCCATTGTTTTGTCAAGAGAGTCTATGACTCAGTAATATTTATGAACCATTGGATTAGTTTGGTGGAGGTTCTAACATTTAGCTCCAGGGGAAACTTCCTGCCGAGATTTAAAATGCCTTGTCCCCTCCCCAGGACAGAGATCTGATTCAGTTGCCAGAGGTGGGGCCTGAGCATCTGTATTTTTCAAGCNCCTTCTGTACTTCAGAATCTGACCTCTTCTGCTCCTTAAATAAGCAGTAGGGCGCGTCTGTCCAGCCAGCAGTGCTATGGGGGAGGGCTTTTTGGGGCCCATGAGTGTCATGATTTAAGGTTCTTCTGGTGAACATTTCAAGAAGTTCCTGAAAGCTCTGGTTGGATTCCGCAGCTACAAGGAGTGGGTGCAGGCAGCTGGCTCTGAGGCTTCTGGCTCACTTCCTATACTATCAGCTTCCAGGAAGAATCAGAGCCACAGACAGGGGTGCTGCGCACAGTTTCCAAAGGAGGACGGTGTGTGATGAGCGGGGGGTAGGCCAGCAAAACCCCCCCAGCGAGGAGCACCTGGGTGGCTCAGTCGGCTCAGGGCATGATCTCTCAGTTCATGGGTTCAAGCCCCGCATCGGGCTCTGTGCTGATGCCTCAGATCCTGGAGCCTGCTTCGGACTCTATGTCTCCCTCTCTCTCTGCCCCTCCCCCGCTCACATTCTGTCTTTCTCTCTCTCTCAAAAATAAACACTAAAAATAAATAAATAAATAAATAAATAAATAAATAAAGCCTCCGTTACAGGGGAGGCTGTCTACAGGAAAGGAGGCAGGTGGGGGTTGGTGTTGAGAACAAGGTTTGTAATGTGAGCCTGGAAAGTGAGCGAGTTCGCAGACCTGTTGATGCTGAAAAAGGCCACTGTTGCCTCTGTGGAATGACTCAGCAGCTGATTTTCAGGAAGTGTTTTTTTCTTTCTTCTTCTTTTTTTTTTTTTAAACGAGCGAGTGAAGTCTCGAACCAGTGAACAGGTAAGTTCTTAGGATGGAAAAAGATTTCAGCCTCTTATGTCAGATATGGAAAGCTTTAATTGTTTAATTAGTTACTCACAAAAAGAATCCCATACCCACCCCTTTCTCCTTCTCTCTGCAAACTGTGATGGTGTGAGCCAGGGGTCTCTGCCATCCACCCACAGGTCAAGACTGGATGGATAGTCAGAAACGACGCTGGTCCCCAGTTGATGGCCCGGACACCCAGAAACACATAGGAGCCCCCACCGCTTCCACCCCCATCATTTATCTCTCTGCAGACAGGAAAGGTGGGTGTGGGGTATGGTGGCTCTGCTCAGGGGCACGGCCCCCTGGGACTTAAAATTGCCCTGCCAGCAGCTGGGATGACTCAGACCACGTTCTTTGGCCAACAGAACGGGGCCTGGCAGGGTGGGGCTCGTGCACTTGGACGCAAGAGACTTTCCCAGTTGCTTTATTTTAAGCCACAGTGTCTTATAACAGGTTCCCTAGGACCTGCAGTGTTGGCTGGGGTTAAACACTGTCTCTAGGTCCTTGTTTTAATACGAGTCTACCCTTCTGATCAAATAATGTGGGCCCGCTCTGGCTTCACGTGCTTTGTAAACATAATTTCATTTAATTCTTTTTTTTAATTAAAATTTAAAATTTTTTAACCTTTATTTGTTTTTGAGAGACAGAGTGCCAACGGGGGAGGGGCAGAGAGAGAGGGGGAGACACAGAATCCGAAGCAGGTTCCAGGCTCTGAGCTGTCAGCACAGAGCCCGACACAGGGCTCGAACTTACAAACTGTGAGATCATGACCTGAGCCGAAGTCGGAGACTTAACTGACTGAGCCGCCTAAGTGCCTTTAATTTCATTTAATTCTTATAGCAACGGTCAGGGCTAAGTATGGTTGTCCCACTTTTTTTTTTAACAAGGGGAGAAACTGAAGGCTGGGAACTTTGGAAGCCTGCTCAAAGTCAGAAGACTACATGCAGAGGTCGAGACGGGACCTAGATCTATCTGATTCCAGAGCCTGTGTCCTTGGTCTTTGTGATGAAGCTGCCTGTGCACTGTCCCCGTGGGGAACTATTTCCAGGAGCATTGCCGAGGGCCTATAGCATGCCAGGCACTTTGGAGAATGTCAGTGCTCAACCTCACGGCTCTGGCTATCTAGGGGTTGCTTGCTTCTGGGTGTCCTGGAAAATGTTCATTTTAGTCTCAGTTCTTTCCCCCAGCAGTGGTGTGACCCTGGCTGATTTTTTTAGTCCAGGATTCCTTTTTGTTCAGTTATAAAACGGAGCTAGCAAGACTTCTGCGAATCCAGACAAGAGAAGAGACTGGGACAGTGTATGGAAACGTAACATGGTTGGAAAATCGAAGTTTTGCTCATCTTTCAGAAGGTAGCTGGGCTTCATGAGATAACCAGCCGAGCTGGTTCTGAACCATTTTACTGTTTTAATATAATCTTAAGAGTATTTTAATAATAGAATTAGCAGCCCTCTTTTTGTCCAAATTTTTTTTTTAAGCTTACTGATAATGTGGGCTTATTTATTTGTTTTCAAGTAATGTCCATGCCCAGCGTGGGGCTTGAACTCATGATCCCAAGATTAAGAGTCACACACTCTACTGCCTAGGCCAGCGAGGCTCCCCTTACCCTGTATGTTCTGAATTTTGATGTTTTACTTAAAGCATCAGGACATTAGAATGACCCAAACTTGGGGTTTATGCTGGCACCGTTAATAAGTTTAGCATTATCAGCTAACCTTTAGCCACGTAGTTTGAGAATGTTAGACCTAAGAGGCCCATAATGCATTTGGGCTGTTCAGTATGCATATCACGTCTTGACAACACCCCATGATTTACTCACATGTTTCGGCACTAATTCATTAATCAACAACTTATTCGGCACCTACTAGGTGCTGTGTAGACTGTCTCTTGCCTCAGTTAGAACCCTGTACTGATGTGCTGTTGTCCTTCACATGAGTTTCCTTTGTGCCTACAGAGCGGGGCCATCATGACGAAGTCAGAGTTGTGGTCGTGGGGAAGGAAGGTGTCTTGGCTTAAGGCCAGCAGGTGGCTTTTCTGACAGAGCCCGTGATGGCCGAGGCAACACTTTAGAGCGGAGAAATCTTTGCTCTCAGAGATAGGAGCATCAGGTCATGTTCAAATGTTGTAACTAACCAGCTGAGAGAAATTGGAAAGTCACTTATTCTCTTACTGCTAATTCCTAGCTGGAAGAAATGTCAAGTAAGTGTGTGTGTGTGTGCGCGCAGGGGGGCGGGTAATTCCATAAATCCCATTGAAGATTCATGATCTTGGCTAATTTTCTTGTGATTCGCCACCTGTTCTGTAAGTAGAGTGTAAGAATAAACCAAATCAAACCACCCTCCAGCCGAAAGGACCAAACCACCAAAAACTCATCTTGGCCACGTTTACCCTCACCTGCACACATTCCTGGAGGAGGCCAAGCAGTGGAAAACAGGTCCTAGTGTCGTTTTGTGAATGTTTATGCCAAGCTCTCTGGCTGTTTCTGAGTCCAAAGAAGACTCTCTGATCTTTTTCAGAGCCTCCCATCGTCAGAGAAGGCCGAGAAACATCAAGGCTTTAACCCACCCTAAATAGTAGTCCGAGCGAGGGGCAAATTACTGACAGTCACCCGCGGCTTCCTGATACTCTCATGAGCAAAATATCTTACAAGGATAATCCATTGTAGAATATTCTGGTCTTGAGGCCTGACCAGTTACTACCACATTTCATTTCAAGCTTTTTAATGCTGTAAACATACCATAAGGGTGACTTTTATCTTGTTTGATCTGCTGTGAAACTGAGGGAAATCAGCCGTTCCGAGCTGGGTGATGTAGTGTATTAAACCGTGTTCAATATTGCCCTGTAATCTAAACGGGAGGCTCCTTTCCATGGTTGTAGCTGTGACCTGAACACCCCAGATGACACGTGCTTTGGGTTGCCATCAAACAGGGCCAGGTTTCATCCACAAGAGGCCACCAGTGCCTGGCAACCTGTACACCTTATGTCATCTCGGAGGGGTGTTTCTTCTCACCCGGTAGCCAGCAAGTTCTCTGTCAAGTCCAGTGTGACCACATCATCATATCAGGTTCCTTGCCAGGGATTCCTCCCAGAGGTCACATGGCCTTTGGCTGTAAATGTTTCCCTAGATAACTTGCAGCTTTCTTTGATTGTTTTCTCCCCCAGCCAAACATAAAACAAGGCTGACATTTTCCCGGTTCTTCATTTTTATAGTGTGGCAGGAAGATGCTCTGATACATTAACCGAGTTTTAGGTGGGTTACTGTACGAACGTCTTGCTGCCGGGCAGACAGAAACCAAGCCAAGCCCTGTGGCCTTAGTGAAGAACTGTCACAGCAGAATCAGAACCAAACTCCTGGATTCTAGTTTCTGGGTAGAAGGTGAAACAAGGTTTGAAGGAATAGAGGGTCAAGCAGAGGCAGTTTCCCATGAGTGAAGACTAGGTAAAGTTGTCCAAGACAGAGAGGACTGGAAGAGCAGGAGAGCTCAGTGAGGCTCGGGACAAGAGGACCACAGCGGATAGCAGCGGGGTCCGCTGAAGCAATTGTTGTCTGTCTCCAGCACCAGGAAGTGGTGAGAAAGCATTCTTCATCTCCTAAGGTGCCCTTTCCTTCGGGGGACACTGCCCCCAAGCAATACTTGCCTGTATCACTTATCTCTGTGCATGTCTGTGCATATGTATCTCCCTACTGCTCACGAGAGGGGCGACAGGGGCAGGATGGGGGTGGGGAGTGCCCACTTCAGCAACCTAGGACATGGGAGCTGTCAGGAAGGTACCTGGCTAGGTCTTTTTGTTCTTCTCTTAACATCCTAATGTGCTGCCTCTGAACAGAAGAATACTGGGTGTGGGCAGACCCTCTGCTTCCTGTCTTCACACTTCAACAGACCAAGCAGAGACTGCAAACCTGTCTAAATGTGCAGATTGATCAATGTACCCAACAATTTCAAAGTAACCAATTGCAGAGGTGTTAATTCTGTCTGTAATCCTTGCAGGCACATGTAAGAACCAGAACTATTCACTGCATCTAAAAAATTTAGTTCAAATTATTCATACGATTTAGCATTAACTGAAGGACTGATTCGCTTAGAAGCCAATGTACATGGTCAATTTCACCAAAAGAAGCCAATGTACATGGTCAATTTCACCAAATCAATTTGAAAGGATACAACTCGACAATCAGATTCCATTACCTGTGCTGTTTTCTCATCACCTGAAGCTAGTACATTAATGCCTGATTTAAGTAGATAAACTCAGTAGGGGATGGTTGCATTTTCCTTCTCTGGAGTGTTGTTCATTGTAAACTCACTGCTATAAACAAGCCTCAGATACAAGCGAGTTAGCAAAATGGAAATTTCATTTGTGGTCACACAAAGTCTAATACTCATGCTCTTGGTTGAGAGGTGCTCCAGGCTTCTCTCTCTCAAGGGGTGATTTGAGGACCCAGGATCCTTCCATCGTGTGGCTCTGCTGTCTTTGGCTCCAAGGGCACTGTTATAAGTTGAATCGTGTCATCCCCCTTCCCCAAATTTCATATGTTAAAACCTTAACTTTCAGTACCTCAGATTGTGATTCTCTTTGGAGGTGGGGACTTTAAAGAGGTGATTAAGTTAAAATGAGGCAGTGAGGGTGGGTCCGAATCCCATCTGACTGGTGTTCATACGAGGAGAGGAAATCTGGGCAGAGAGAGACACTCCTAGTGAAAGACACTCCTAGTGAGAGAAGACCAAGTGAAGACACAGCAAGAGGCCAAGGAAGCCACGGAGAGAGGCCTCGGGAGAAGCCAAACCTGCTGACAACCTGAACTTGGACTTCTAGTCTCCAGAATTTCGAGCAAATACGTTTCTGCTGTTTAAGCCACGTGGTCTGTGGTATTTGTCACGGCGGCCCCAGAAAACCAACAGTCCCCTTGTCGTCATCCTGAGAACAGAAGAGGGGAGAGAGATGACAGTCCCCTCTGGGAGCTCTCGTGGGCCATGTTTCCTGGGGGTGAGGGTGGCCCATATATCTTCTCTGTATTTGCTGGCCCAGAATTTAGTCAGAGTAGTGGTGGCTTCATAAATGTCCCCTTACAAATCTTTAAGCTGTTCATGAATGTTTTAAACACTCTTGGACACATATGGTGTGTATCACTGTGAAAATATTAAAAAGCAAAAAAACCTAAAACTAAAAATTCTCTTCTGCCACCTCAAAAGTAGCACCCGTTTACTAGAAGGTTTAGCTATCTCCTTTTTCCTGGATGGTCGGGATCCTAGATCACACAGTAGGGAGGGAGAAACAATCTTCTGAAATTCTTTTGGATAAATCTCATGGTTTGAAATTTGTGTTGTTTTTTGTTTGTTTGTTTTCTGTTTTTGTTGTTGTTCTATGTTTGCATGTGAAATTAAACAATGATTAAGAGAATCATTTTCGGGGTCCCTGGGTGACTCAGTCAGTTGAACATCTGACTCTTGATTTTGGCTCAGGTCATGATCCCGGAGTTGTGGGATCCTGTAGTGATCATGGAGCCTGTTTTATATTCTCTCTCTCTCTGTTCTTCTCCCCTGCTTGTGCACTCTCTCTCTCAAATAAAAAAAAAAAAAAGAGAAAGAATCACGTTCATAAAAATAATGAATAGATTATTATTTTCTGTTATTAGAAGAATTAGATATTTTTAGAAGAGACTTAAGTTGTTTTGCTTCTCTATTAGGCTGTTCTGAAAAGAGCCAACTGTATTTCTTTAACAAAATAACATTTTTGGGGTGACTGGCTGGCTCAGTCAGCTGAGTGCATGACTCTTGATCTCAGGGTTGTGAGTTCAAGCCCCACGCTGGGCATAGAGATTAAACATTAAAAAAATTACACTTTTCCCAATAGTGTTTCAAAATTAGTGTTTTACTGAACACATGTACACTCATTTCCTTCATTCAGCAGGAAAGATGCTCACAAATGAATGGTTGACCAAAAGCCTTTCTTCTATTTTTGTGTTTGTATTTGGGGCCTGTCGTATCTGTCAGAGAATGGAAGGCTCCTGAGGTCCCAGTTATGGTTTCCATTGATTGGGCTCATTGCTCTTAGTGAGTCTTATTCAGAAATACATCATATGAGAAGTGGAATTGGGTGGTAACCAAGGGCATTGAGTCTGGTTTTGAACCTGTGAGACAGTGGGCAAGTCATTTAACCACTCTGTGGCTTGGTTTTCCCACCCGTAATCTAGGGATAATACCAGAACCCACTGCATAGGGTTGCTGTGTGGAGAACATGAGTTAATATACAAAAAGAACTTCACACAGTGCTAGCATAAGTAAGTGCTACGTGACTATTGTTATTTTAGACCTAGCAAAGTACTGTCATCATTCCTGGCCATGAAGCTGCCGCTATTGTTTATGTCTTTCGGGAAGGACAGGAACCATCAATGTGAAGAAAGCTAATATGTTAATTTACAGAAGGAAGAGAATCGTACAAGGGGCAGAAAGGAGAGCGTGGGCACTTCTGTTGGCGATCCGCAAGTCTCAGCCTGCTCCCCCTCGGGCGCCCACAAGTTCCCGGCTTCAGGAAAGATGGCTCTTCAAACCCACAGTCACAGCCCCAACCCAGGTCTCCAGACCGGCCCGACGGGAAAGACGGGGCTTGGTGGTGAAATTCCATTCTGAGTGAGAGTGTTGTTATTTTAACCAGAGAGAGGACCTGAGCTGGATAATTGGTGAGAAAGACCACGCCTGATTGCCAGGCAGTTAGGGGAAGTCTGGCACTCTGATAGATTAGCGCATCTAGGCCAGGGCTGGCCGAGTTATGTGCGGGAGAGTCCGTGACTCAAATTCTGGAGCTGAGTCAGAATAAGGCTGATTTCTGGAAGTAGGTGAATGTGATTGGGGGCAGGGGGAGGACTCAAGTATTTACCGTGTGACTTTCTTTTTGACTTTTCAGAAAGGGTTCTCACAGTCTGACAGGACACATTCACAAGACTGAAGACTTAAGGCTGCCCTACGCCTGCCAACATTTTAGTTCTCATTTTGTTCTCAGAAGGTTCTTTCCCAACTGGCCTGGGTTTTTTTTTTTTTTTTAAGCTTATTTATTTTGAGAGACATAGAGAGAACAGGGGAGGGGCAGAGAGAGAGGGAGAGAGAGAATCGCAAGCAGGCTCTGCATGGTCAGCACAGAGTCCGATGTGGGGCTCGGTTTCACGAACTGTGAGATCATGACCTGAGCCGGAATGAAGATTTGGATGCTTACCTGACTGAGCCACCCAGGTGCCCCCCTTCTGGCCTGTTCTAGCCTAATATCACCTCATGGGTGATATTTCAATGAAATATTGAACCAGAAGAACTTCCCAACTGGGGGTGACTTGAGGAATGGGGGATGAAATCCAAGATTATTCGTGGGCTGATAACAGCAGCCGTCTCCTCAAGCAGAAACCCTTCCTGAAACAAACTACCTTGCATCTAACTGAGCAGAGAGCACAGACATGTGACTGCTAGGCTCTGACACGGTGCCGTGTGAACTCGGGCAAATTACTTTAAAACTTCCAAGTTCCAATGTTCTCCTTTGAACAGTAAGTATTGTAAAATCTGCTGGACTAGTTGGATTCAAGGCAAATCTTCTAATTGTAGAGGTGGAAGCAAATTCTTTTTTTTCCTTTTTTAAGCCAATCATTGGTTCCTTTTAAAAAGTGTTTTTATTTTTTTTGGAGAGAGAGAGAGAGAGAGAGAGATTGGGACAGAGGACCTGAAGCAGGCTCCACGCTGACAGCACAGAGCCCAACGCAGGGCTCGAACTCAGGAACCGTGAGATCATGACCTGAGCCGAAGTCAGATGCTTAACTGACTGAGTCCCCCAGGCGCCCCACAAATTCCCTTTCTTACAAGAGGAAGGGCCTTTCCATGGAGAAGCCAGCTGCATGGGGTAGGGGTAAGACAAAATGAGCTTGAAGGCCGCCTCTAGTCTTCCCCAGAGCAGGAGGGAAGAAGGACAGAGAAAAGGAGTTTCACGTTTTCTCCGCTCTGGACGGGGCTGGTACAAGTACCCCCGGGAAGTGAAGGGCACCGTATCAGCAGCTTCCTGGGGAATGAGAGAAATGGGCATGGGCCCCTCAACTGTGTAACTCACAACATTTCTAACACCAAACATGGAGGTTTTCTGCCCACCGAGCAATCCCCCAATTCTCTAGGTTTAAAAAAAAAATCTCTACCCCCGAGGTGGAGTTTGAACTCATGACCCTGAGATCAAGAGTCGTATGTTCTTCTGACGGATCCAGCCAGGTGCCCCTAAGTCTCTGATCCAGTACAATTCTGGGTCATCACTTATGTCAATAACGTCCCTGGACATTAGCGTGTCCCCAAGATTGCCCTCACGCCTGAACATCTGCCCGACTGGCTGTAAATCGGGGATTCCCTCCACCTCCTCCTCACAGTCCATGATTGCCAGAATGGCTCACAGAACTCAGGAAAACACTTACACACACCGGTTTATCATAAACATACAACTCAGGAAAAGCCAAATGGCAGAGATGCGTAAGGCAACGCGTGGGGGAGGGGAGAGGGGGTTTCCAGGCCTTCTCTGGATACAGCCTCGCCTCTACAGCTCCACGTGCTCGCCAACCCAGTTGTTTTGGGACTTGCATGGGGGTCCCTCTCTGTAGGCGTGATTGATTAAATGTGATCGAACTCAGTCTCCAGCCCCTCTCTTTTCCTTCAGGGGACGGAGCTGAAAGCACCCTTGTGCTAATCAGCCTTAGCCTTTCTGGAGACCAGCCTCTAGCCTGAAGTGGCCTAGGTTTCCCCCAGCCCCTAGCCATCGCGTTATGATACAAAAAGACACTCCTCCCTCTGGAGATTTCAAGGGTTTAGAAGCTCTGTGTCAGGAACCAAGGCCTAAGGCCAAGTATGTATTTCTTCCTGCATCACCCTGGCTCTGTTCTTGCAACCAGGGAAGGAACAGCAGTTATGCCAAGGATTCCCAGCGAGAACCATGGCTACGGAGAATGTGCACGGTGCACGTCCTCACCCACGCAGGGGTCCTGAGAGAGGCGCACAGGTTCCTTTCCGGTGCCTTACAGGGTCCTGGTTCATTGCAGTGGCCGGGCATTGGGGCCTAGGGGGCCTATCACAGGAATAAAAGAATCAGATCGAGTCCTATTTCTGCCCTGGCAACTTTAGACTCCTCCATTATTCTCGAGTTGCATTGGCCTGTTTCTGCTTCAGGCCTATGGTTTCAACTAACTTAGGGGCAGGCTGATAATTCAGAAAAGAAGGGTTAGGTGAGGTGCCTTTGCCAATAAACCTACCTTGCCAGGTTGCTGTGAAGATAAGGTTCTAAACACAGTGTCTACTGCATTATGTGCTGGAAGGTGAATGAGACACACTCAGGTCTTGCCCTCACACTCCTGATGGTCTAGTGAGAACATGGAGAAATAAATAGGCCATTTCATTCGCGTTCTCATTGACCAGGATATAATGCAACGTTTGTAGGTGAGCTCCCGGGAGCCCCTGGAAATTTCATGCAAAATTATGTTTAACTAAGGGGCACCTGGGTGGTGTTGTCAGTTAGGTGTCTGGCTCTTGATCTTGGCTCAGGTCATGATCTCACGGTTTGTGAGCTCAAGCCCTGCGCTGGGCTCTGTGCTGATGGTGCAGAGCCTGCTTGGGATTCTGTCTCTTCTCTCTGCCGTTTCCCTGCTTCTGACCTCTTTCTCTCTCTCAAAAATAAATAAACATTAAAAGAAAAAACCCAAAACCAAGTTTAAATAAGCACATTCTGTTTTCTGGTGCTAAAGTCTAATAGATTCAATAAATTCTTCAAGGTATATAGCTCAAAATAGTGTATTAAAAGTTCTCTAGAAGTAGATGGAAGGTACCTCAAATTATCTTATGAAATACAGTATTCTGTGTTTCTCAGAGTAACTTTCATGAGCCTGGCATTATACTTTAAAAAAAAATTTTTTTTTAAATGTTTTATTTGTTTCTGAGAGAGAGAGACAGCGTGAGCAGGGGAGGGTCAGAGAGAGAGGGAGACACAGAATCTGAAATAGGCTCCAGGGTCTGAGCTGGCTGTCAGCACAGAGCCCGAAGCGGGGCTCAAACCCACAAACCATGAGATCATGACCTAAGCTGAAGTCAGATGCTTAACTGACTGAGCCACCCAGGTGCCCCAAACCTGGCATTATATTTTATAAGAGCCAATAAAGATATTTCCAAATTAAAATTATAAACTAATTCACGTATTGGATATAGATGTAAACACTCTAAATAAAATATTCATACATCCAATGCACTATTGTACTAGAAGAATAACATACAAACATTAAGTAGTTTTATTCTGGAATGCAAGAGTTGTTTGACATTAAAAATGTATAAATACGGGGCGCCTGGGTGGCTCAGTCAGTTAAGCATCTGACTTCGGCTCAGGTCACGATCTCGCAGTTCGTGGGTTCGAGCCCCCTGTCGGGCTCTGTGCTGACAGCTCAGAGCCTGGAGCCTGTTTCAGATTCTGTGTCTCCCTCTCTCTCTGCCCCTCCCCCGCTCATGCTCTGTCTCTCTCTGTCTCAAAAATAAATAGAAAAACTATAAAAAATTAAAAAAAGTATAAATAATAGTTTGTTACAGTAACAAATGGAAAGAAAAATTCATAAAACAAAATAGGTTCTCAGAAGGCTTGTGTTAATTCAGTATCCATTTTAGAAAAAAGCTACTTGAAAATGATAAGATGTGCCAAAACACAAAAGCAAACATCAGACCAAGCAGTATAGTGCAAAAGAAGTCAGAGACAAAATCAGGAGTATGACAGATATACCTATTATCTTGACTTATTGATTAGTTCTACATTGCTTTTGGGGAGGATCCGGCCAATGCAATAGTGGATTAAATAATCTGTGTAAATATTGGGCAAAAAAAAAAAAAAAAGACAATACTATTGTAAGTCCAAATCAGTAAGTCATTTGGGCTTGTCTGTCATTTGCCTTTTACCTTTATTTATTTGTTGAATAATGTTACATTTCAATGTAAGTTTTATATTTTATGTCAACACATTTAAAAACCTTTTCTTTTTAACATTTACGATTTTGTATCCTTGTTCAAAAATGTCTTCTCCACTCAAGAATGTATACAAAATCCCCCCACTCTTTCATCTAGCAGTTTTATTTTATTTAAAAAAATTTTTTTTACATTTACTTACTTTTGAAAGACAGAGAGAGACAGAGCACAATGAGGGAGGGCCAGAGAGAGAGGGAGACACAGAATCCGAAGCAGGCTCCAGGCTCTGAGCTGTCAGCACAGAGCTCGATGCGGGGCTTTGAGCTCACAAACTGTGAGATCATGACCTGAGCCAAAGTCGGACACTCAACCGACTGAACCACCCAGGCGCCTCTCATCTAGTAGTTTTAGAGTTTTTATGTTTAAACTTCTGGTTCTCTGGAATCACTTTAGGCTTAGAGAGAAGTTGAGATGCAGATTTATTTATCTTCCAAATGGTTGCCCCACCACCATTGATTAAACAATACCCTTTAGGCCATTGATTTGAAACGTCAGCCTGACTACAAATTACATTCTAAATGTAGTTTGATCTGTTTCTGGAATCTATACTCTCCTCTACATCTTTTGCAGTTTAAAGGTATTTTAATCGTTGTATCTGCAGTTTATGTTTTACAATCTGCAAGAAGGAGTTGCTAGAGAGACTCTTCAGTGTTTTCAAGTTGTGAAGGAAAGGTGTGAGCCGAGAACGTCGTTTGTTTCCTGAGCCACTTGAAGAGTTAGGCTTGACCAGGAGCAGGGCGCATAGGACACCATGAGGGGACAGAAGAGGTTAAGGATGGTGACAGTGAAAATGACCTTGCGTTTTGTTCCAGAGGCAATGGCAGCCTTGGGCATCTGCATTTTGTGCCTGTGATTCTGTCCAGCCCCAGCATGCCTAGCTGAATCAAGAGCCAAGCAAGTCTCCTTTCTGGAAATTAACAAGCAGCCTGCAAAACGATGTGGTGTGAGGAGCTCTATCCAAACTTGGGAGGCTAATTCAGTCAGAATTGTGTGTGTGCTGATTTGCTTAACAGTCACTCTGGCTCTGGGTTCCTTCTTCATATAAAACATAGACTGACAGTGTGAATAAGAAAGTACATTAAAAATTTTTTAATGTTTTATTTATTTCTGAGAGAGAGACAGCGTGAGTAGGGGAGGGGCAGAGAGAGGGAGAACAGAATCTGAAGCAGGCTCCAGGCTCTGAGCTGTCAGCACAGAGCCCAACGTGGGGCTCGAACCCACAAACCATGTGATCATGACCTGTGCCAAAGTCGGATGCTTAACCGACTGAGCCCCCCCCAGGCGCCCCAGAAAGTACATTTTTAACGCTGCCTCTTTGCTTCCCTAGACCCAGAGGGAGTAAAGGAGAGGAGTGTCCCTGGCCAAAAGCATGTCATGGATTAGAATTTTCACTTGTCACTGTAGTCAGGGTCCAGCTATCACTTGCTACAGAGAAAGGGACAGGGGTAGTTGTTTCCTTCCAGACTCGGGTCCTAGAGGGCACTGGCTGTTGCCTCCTCTAATTAGGGACACCCACCAGACCCAGCAGCTGCCTCAGGAGTGCCAATAGCCTCAGGGGGTGAGTGGAAGTCTCTTTGCACCACGCTGCCCCAGGACAGACGGCCACAGAGCTCTTCCTGTGATGGGACTCTCTGATTGGCTTGGCATGAGTAATACACCTGTCTTTAAAATAACTGGCCCAGGGGTGCCTGGGTGGCTCAGTCAGTTAAACATCTGACTTCGGCTCAGGTCATGATCTCACAGTTGTTGAGTTCAAGCCCCACGTTGCGTCTGTGCTGACAGCTCAGAGCCTGGAGCCCGCTCTGGATTCTGTTATCTCCCTCTCTCACTACCCTTCCCCTGCTCTTGCCCTGTCTCTCTCTCTCTCTCAAAAATAGATAAACATTAAAAAAAAAAATAACCAGCCCAGAATCAACCAAACATAATATGTGGAGCTAAAATTCCAACTGCTGCGCTATACTCAAATGTCATTCGCTTGTTTTATACTTAAAAGTTAAAAAAAAATTTTTAAACATTTTTATTTATTTCTGAGAGAGAGGGAGACAGCGCGAGCAGGGGAGGGTCAGAGAGAGAGGGAGACACAGAATCCAAAACAGGCTCCAGGGTCTGAGCTGGCTGTCAGCAGAGAGCCCGATGAGGGGCTCAAACCCATGAACCGAGAAATTGTGACCTGAGCCAAAGTCAGACCCTTAACTGACTGAGCCACCCAGGTGCCCCGACCTAAAAGTTTTTCTTAATGTTTTTTCGCTTTGGAAAGAGAGACAGAGCGTGAGTGGGAGGGGCTAATTGGGTGATGGGCCTTCAGGAGGGCACTTGTTGGGATGAGCGCTGGGTGTTGTAGGTAAGGGATGAATCGCTGGCTTCTACTCCTGAAACCAATACTACATTGTATGTTAACTAACTTGAATTTAAATTTTAAAAAAATTCAAGCAAAGAAAAAAAAATTTTCATGAATTTAAGAGAATAGAACAGTCTCTCCTCTTATGGGAAGAGAGTCTCTTTACAAAATGGCACTTGCATTTTGGTGTCCACGAAAACCCAGGCAATTTATCTGGTGACTCTACCAATTCATTAGGTCACTGGTCTTGAGTATGTGGTCATCATACATTTGGAGGGCATGCAAAGGCTGTGTGAGGGGAACGCACACGTGGGTAGTTTTAAGGGATGAATTTCCCAATATTCAGTTGGCATATGTATTATTTTCCTAAAATATATCTGCCTGAGAGTTTGCTGTCATGGCCTCTTTTATCCATTTATTATGAACCCTCCCGAGGCTACTGGCCCTGGGGATGAACACCGTGCACATGAAAGCCAAGGGCGGTTGGAAGTATAGGTGAGGCGCTGAGAGAGTGAATGGCTAATGACAGACTGATAAATTCTTTTGCAAATCAAGGAGTTTTCAAGTGGAAGAGACTGTAAGCCTGTGGTTGGCTTTTAATCCGATGACTGTTCAAGTGATGTTTTTAATGATAGACAACTAAAAAAGTAACGTATTTTTCATGGTAAATGGTCAACATAATTTTATCAGGAAGACTGAGAGATTGTTCAAGTAGTTGAGGTACATTTTTATAGACCAATGTCTTCCATTTCTATTTAGTTATTTGAACAAAGTTTTCACAATTGTTTCCAAAATATGAAAATAAGAGTAGCAGTCTATCATTACAGATTTACTAAATAATTGAGAACAAAAACAGTCCCAAACTCAAAACCATCGAACAAAATTGTCCCATTCATCTATTACAAGCTTTATTTTCAATGCATTTTGGTTTTTATTTTATATTTTCTGTTTTATATTTTACTTTATGTTTATTTTATATTTAATGACTTAACAGATGTAATATTCAGGTACTTTGATCAATAGTTTACTGATAACAGCTGTAGAGGGAATTCAATGCAGGGGTCGCCTGGGTGGCTCAGTCAGTTAAGCATCCAACTTTGGGTCATGATCTCATGATTGGTAAATTTGAGCCCTGCATTGGAAACCATTTTCAATTTCAGTTTCAATTTATGTACCTATTTTTGGTATAGACGCATAGGGAAGAAGAACAAAAGATTTGCAGGCCTAAAAATGTTCCAATTAGACTCTAATTCTGTGGGCCACCTGGAAAGGTACAGAGCCTGGGTCTGCCCTGATTTCTCCCTCTCCTCACTGAGGTTTAGGCGCTGGAGGCCGTGGGATGATTGCTATTCTCAGGTTCTGGGAGGTCATCTCCCCAGTGACAACTGGTTATCATTAAACCCTAATTACTTAGCCTACTGTAAGTTGGTCTCCAGCATTTAAAAGAGAACAAAATGAGATTTCATTTTTCTTCTTCAGGAGAACAGGAGGCAAGGCCACACTACAAGGAGCCTGATCTAGGAGTGAGGCGGGAGAGGAGCTGATGTCCTCCACACACCTGCCTCTGTGATCTGATCTCACAGTGGAGAGCACAGGGGTTGGTGTGTGTGTGTGTGTGTGTGTGTGTGTGTGTGTGTGTGTGTGTGATTTGTTTCACAAAGTCATTCAGGGCCACATCAGATAGAGGTTCTGATTCACAAGAATGAGATACATAGCCTTTTCCAGGTAATTATGCTTAAAAGTCCTTTTCCGTATATATACATTGTATTCTCTATGCACAGCAAAGTAAAGGACACTGTCACAACGCAGAAAAATATAAAGTAAAAGTAGCCAAATGTAAAACAAAACTCTGTCTTGGAGTGGATGGAAATGAAACCTAGCCAACTTCAATCTCATGTGGTTACACTGTACCTGTTATAACCTAAGTGACTTAATGGGTGACATCCAAGTTCTGCCCCAGAGGTTAGCATCCACCTTGCAGATGGGGCTAGAGACAGAGGAGCATTTGTGGGCAGTTTGGATAGGCCACTCCTGAGAGAAGGAGACCATCACTCTGCTCAAATTCCATGACTAGATCTCGGAATGGCCACATCATATGTTAAGGGGGGCTGTTATATGTTTTACCTGTGTCTATTCCTGGGTGTCCTAGAAGAAGACAACTCTGGTTGTCCCCATAGCTTGCTGTATCTGCCGTCCTGCGGTAGAAGGTTTGGGGAAAGCTGAGAAGGTTGAAAATAGCCACTGGAGCGTGAGAGGAGCAGCTGGCCAGGAACACATCAATGTCAAGTTCCAATCTGTGGGGTGGTGAGCTTCCCTCCAGCAGCTCACAGCAACAGGCAGAGAGTTGGTTAGATCCATCTTGGGGCTTAGGGGGATAGACAGAGGTGCAAGGGAACGGGGGTTGTGGTGGTGAAGATCTTGGTAGGAAGGAATCAGAGGTGAGGAACCAGCACACATTCCATGGATTCCATGGAAGAGAGCCCACGTGCCTGGTGGGTAGGAAAGGGACGACTCAAGTACCTGGAGGTCTTTAAAAAAATTTTTTTTTTGTTTATTTATCTATTTCGAGAGAGAGAGAGAGAGCGAGCGAGCGAGCCCAAACAGGGGAAGGGCAGAGAGAGAGGGAGAGAGAATCCTAAGCAGGCTCTGCCCTGTCAGAGTGGGGCTTGAATCCACCAACTGTGAGATAATGACTTGCACCAAAATCAAGAGTCGAGGCTTAACCCGACTGAGCCACCCAGGTGCTCCATCAAGTACCTGGAGGTCTTGATGAAATTGGAGAGAGATGTCATGGAGGAAAGGGATTTAAAGCAGGGAGGGAGAGCTTGCCGTCCAAAAAGGATATGCTGGGGCGCCCGGGTGGCTCAGTCGGTTGAGTGTTCAACTCTTGGTTTCATTCAGGTCATGATCTCGAGGTTCATGGGTTTAAGCCCCACGTTGGACTCTGTGCTGGTAATGCGGGGCCTGCTTAGGATTCTCTCTTTTCCTCTCTCTCTCTGCCTCTCCCCCACTCATGCTCTCTTTCTCTCTCTCTCTATCTCAAAATAGGTAAACTTAAAAAGAACACACACAAAAAGAATATGTTATGGACTAAATGTGTGTCCCACCCCCAATTTATACATCGAAACCCAAAAATCCTATCCTGTGATGCCATAACATTAGGATGTGGGGTCTTTAAGACCTGGTCAGGCCCAGAAGGTGGAGCCCTCATGCATAGGATTCATACCCTCATAAGAGTCCCAAGAGAGTCTGCTTCTCTCTCCATCTCTCCCTCTCTCCATCCCTTTCCCTCTCCCTCTCCCCGTCCTCCTTTCCCTTCTTCTCCTCCCCCCACCCCCGCAACCCCCGGCCTTCCCGCAGCTCTGAAGAGGGCACTCACCAGAACCCAACCATGCCGGCAGTCTGATGTCTGACTTCCAGCGTCAGAATGGTGAGAAATAAGTCTTTTATTCATAAGGCCCCCAGTCCATGCTGCTTTGCGGTAGCAGCCAGCAGCCAGAATGAACTAAGCAGCATGGTGGAATGTCTGGTTTTGGAGCTGGGACAGCCTTGGACAGACCTGAGATGCAATATGTAGCCAAGGGAGTTTGGGGTGAGGGGTGGGGGGTTGCATCTTTTTCTTCTTTGTTTCCCCAGAGACCACCCACTGGGGTGCTGGGTCCCAAGGCCTACCTGCCATGTTGGCCATCAGCAGGTTGAATGGTTTGATTGAAAAGCAGTTAAAAATAATTAGGAAGTAGATTTCTTTTGTAAAATATTAAAAAATCAGTGTGCAGGGATGTGGTTTGTATAACATGAGAAAAATGTTAAGATACATAGCCTTTTTAAGGTAATTATGTTTATGGGTCCTTTTCTGTATATATACATTGTATTCTATAGAAATAACATAGTGAAGATTACCATGATACTGCTCTGATATCAATTTAGCAAAATGTAAAACTAAACTCTGTCTTGGGGGTGGTTAGAAATGAAACTCAGCCAACTCCAGCCTCGTGTGGTTACCTTGTACCTGTTACAACCCACCTAGGTTACAGCGAATGGCAAATGAAAAATAAGGACAACGGTTTTAATGTATGATACGTTCTGTTATGGTATTAGATAGTATTATTGGCATCCTGATACAGAAATGAGGGGCTTAGGGGGCCTAATTGGAAATAGGTAATCATTTATACTCTAAAGATTAAGAAATACATGTATACTTTAGCTAAAGTTGGTCAAGTCTCCTGTTTTTCTTTTCTATAAAGCCTTCTAGGTGTCAGGCAGGGAGACTTTCCAGGTAGGAGGATTCCATCCAAGTGGGATCCCTTCCGGGTGCAAACAACTGATGTAATTATCTCAGCTGACATAGGTAAGAAAGGCACCTATTAGGTGGCTATCCATAGAGAGCTTTGCTCTAGAAGGCTCTATACACACTTCGCTGTGCTCTCACTCACTGTATTAAAGAACAGCTTTAAAATAAAATGCAAAAAAAAATTTTCTGTGTTGGCCTCAAATAATCTTTCATCATTTAGGCCACAAACAGAATCCAAGAAGTTGACCACCGAAAGTTTGACGCAAACACCGTGGGACAGGTTGCTTTCCCTTCTGCTTCCTTCTCTACGTGTAATTGCTGGTCCTCAGGGAGACGCTGGAGTTGACCTCATCAGGACTTCTTACGCACACCTGCAGGCAGACTTCTCCTTGCGTGAACTTGAGTTCCTGAGGAATCAGACCTAGAATATTCCCTCCTATTTTATTTATTTATTATTATTATTTTTTAAAATTGTAAGGTTTTATTTATTTATTTTTGAGACAGAGAACATGCCCACGCAAGTAGGGGAGGGGCAGAGAGAGAGAGAGAGAGAGAGAAAGAATCCAAAGCAAGCTCCAGGCTCCAGGCTCTGAGCCGTCAGCACAGAGCCCGACACAGGGTTTGAACTCATGAACCATGAGATCATGACCTGAGTCAATGTCAGATGCTTAACTGACTGAGCCCCCCAGGCTCCCCTCCCTCCTCTTTTAGAGACTAAAACTTCTTTAAGGAACATATTTGGGTCCAAGAGCGTAAAAGGTTAAAGGGTCCATAAAATCCTAAAGTTAAAAATACACAAAATTCCCATTTTTTTACAAAATCAAAAATGTTTTTTTCAAGCCTCAGTCTAAAACCTAGGTTCTTCCAAAAAAAGAGATCTCCAATATACAACTTTTTTCCCCCTTCATATGACCATCATTGTAAATTCAGTCTCTGAACACAAAATCTGTGAGGTTGCCACTCTCCTTACACAGAAAACAGTAAAAGCAGGCTTCCTCAAATCTGTATTTTCACCACATGGCTTTGCTCTCTATCTTAAAAAGATGATGACTATCACCTGTTTTCTATAGTCTTACTTGTTACTTAGTGGAAGCCAACAAGTATTGTGAGATGAAGTCAGGATGACAGCGCATGAGAAAAAACGAAACCCCATTTCGTAACTACAAACGGGGGCTTAAGATGGGAATATGTTCCCAAAGTAAGTCGCGTTTCAAAAGGATGAACAGATGTGATGATTCCCCCACAGCCTGAAGTTTTGTGTTTTTCTCTTTAGCTTAAAAAAAAAAAGAGGAACAAAAAAAGATGTTAAAAAAAAAGAAACAAAGAATAACAGTAACAATCTGCATCATGGTACCCAGAGTGGGGACGACGTTCATGCTTAGATACCATTTCCGTCAGTTGAGCATCAAGGGAAATAACCTGTCTTTAAAAGGATAATTCGGCCTTGTGTCAACTTGTTATTAGCCTCCAAACACAGTGCACATGTTTAGAAACTGTGGCCTCCCAGGGGATATTCGATTATGAAAACAGATTTTTATTATTGGTTCGTGTTCTAGGCTGAATAATTTCCCCTGCAAATTCACATCAGCTGGAACCTCAGAATGTAGCCTTCTTCGGAAATAGGGTGATCAGTAATTAGTTGGGTTCAGACGGGGTCATACGGGCCTGGGTTGGGCCCTAAGTGAAATGACTGGTGTCCTTATAGTAAGACCTAAGGAAGACACAGCCAGGAAGGACGCCAGGTGAGGATGGAGGCAGGTATTGGAGTGATGCTGAGAGCCGCGGGAAGGGAAGAGAGAGGCAGGCAGGGCTCTTCCCCGGAGCCTTTGGAAGGAACACGGCCCCACCGACACCTTGATTTCAGACTTTGGCCTCCAGAACTGTGAGAGAATGAATCGCTGTTGTTTTTTAAGCCCCCCAGTTTGCGGTACTTTGTTACGGCAGCCGTAGGAAAGCATTCTGGCTCGTTGGGTGACATGGGGAGGTGGTAATAACGTCAGTTCTCAGTGTTCCGGCGATTAGCCTGCAGTACAGCCTGAACCAACCTAAGATGTTTCCTGTTGGAAGAGTGAAGGTCATGGGTTCTTTGGTTCAGAGATTACTAAAACAGACCTGATAGACTTTCCTTCAAATAGAGAAATAATTTTCTATTTTATTTTATTTATTTACTTTTTAATGTTTATATCTGAGACAGAAAGAGAGAGAAAGAGAGAGAGAGAGAGGAAGAGGGAGGGGCAGAGAGAGAGGGAGACACAGAATCCGAAGCAGGCCTTAGGCTCTGAGCCGTCAGGATAGAGCCAGATGTGGGGCTCGAACTCTCAAACCATGAGATCATGACCTGAGCTGAGGTCAGACATTTAACCCCCTGAGCCACCCAGGTGCCCCTTTCTGTTTTAAATATAGCTGGTTAGAGGAAATTGAACTCTGCCTAGAAACATCATACATTGCAGTCCCTAAAAATATTACTTTCTATAACTTGATTTTGCATTTTCCTTTACCTCCAAGGTCAGCCTCAGAGATATATCATATTTAATTTTCCTTTTAGCTAACCATCATAAATGATGTTTCTTTGTCCTATGAACGCACTCCAAACCATTCTGTTGCTTATTTACCAAATTTTATAAGGCTATGAATCTTTACTGTGATTTTTTTGAGGCTTAGGCAATACTTTTATATGCAGATAAGCATAATCAGAGCATAGAGATTACTTAAACTAACAAGAGATGATCTGTCTCAATTGGAATGTAAACATAAATTTAATTCATCATTTCGCTAGTGGTTCTTCATAGTACACTCATTGGCTTCCATTCCTTCTTTTTTTTTTTTAATGTTTTTATTTATTTTTGAGAGAGAGAGAGGGAGACAGACAGACAGACAGAGTACTACTGGAGGAGGGGCAGAGAGAGAGGGAGACACAGAATCAGAAGCAGGCTCCAGGCTCTGAACTGCCAGCACGGAGCCCGATGTGGGGCTCGAACTCGTGAACCATGAGATCATGACCTGAGCCGAAGTCTGATGCTTAACCGACTGAGCCACCCAGGTACCTCCCTTCTTTTGTTTCAATATACTATATTGATTTATGAACTTTCTTCTGTCTGTTAATGTAAAAAGGAAGGCATTATGGTCATTTTTACACAGAGGCCTGATGGGTGAAGAACTTCTCAGCATCACATTTTTCCTATCAGCGTATGGGTTTTTCAGTGGGATGACTGCCAGCTCTTCCTTCTGGTCTCAGCCCAAATCTCATCCTTCGGTGCTCTCAGTTTCCATCCTTATCAGGAATAATTCCATGTTCATAAGTACGTGCCCTGAAACATCCAGCCAGCTTGTTCTTGGAAATGGGTCCCCCCTGATGTCAGCTTAGGGAAATAAGGCAGAACGCGAGGCGAGGCCCTGTGCCTGTACCGATTTGCAGCCAAGATGGCAGACGACTGAAGACCATTGGCTAAGTCTGGCCATTAACCTACATAATCACACAAGCATAGATACTCGTCTTCCAGTGACGTTTACCCTGAAGCACAGTGAAGTTTAATCTGGCATCTTGCTTAATGTTTTGACTTTCCTATCCTGTGGTCTGATCTCCTTATAAGCACGGAGTGGCTGCTTGTGTACCCAAATGATCACAAGTTTTGAGAAAAGATTTTGAAAGGTGAGGGAATTACATAAGCTGTGATGCCTAGTTAGATCCACTGAAACTTCACTCTGCCACTGAGGGGAATGCTTATGTTTGCCATGTTCTTGGAAACACAGATAGCTTTCATGGAGACAAATGAAACATGGAAGTTTAAACTTAACGACCAGCTAACACAGGAAATCTATTAGATATACATAGGCAAGATTATAGAATTTGAGAGACTTGTGGTCTCACGTCTATACTTTCTTTAATGGCAGTTCCAACTAGTAGCTGTTAAATATTGGTGATCTAGAGAAAATGAGGAGAAAGCCAGTTGAATTCTTGGAGCCGGTGTCTGGGATAGTATCTATATTATTATTTTTTTCTCTTAAATAGTTTATTGTCAAGTTGGTTTCTATATAACACTCAGTGCTCTTCCCAACAAGTGCCCTCCTCCATGCCCATCACCCCCCTTCCCCTCCCCCCATCAGCCCTCAGTTTGTTCTCAGCATTCAAGAGTCTCTCATGGTTTGCCTCCCTCCCTCTCCCCAACTATTTTTCCCCTTCTTCTTCCCCATGGTCCTCCGTTAAGTTCCTCCTAATCTTCCTATACGTGCAAACATATGGTATCTGTTCTTCTCCGCCTGACTTATTTCTCTCAGCATAACACCCTCAAGGTCCATCCATGTTGCTACACATGGCCAGCTTTCATTCTTTCTCATTGCCATGTAGTATTCCATTGTATAGATAAACCACATCTTCTTGATCCATTCGTCAGTTGATGGGCACTTGGGCTCTTTCCATGATTTGGCTATTGTTGAGAGTGCTGCTATGAACATTGGGGTACATGTGCCCCTATGCTGGGATAGTATCTTTAAACATTGGGGAACTTACTAGTGATTGTCTTAGAGGCAGATGGCCTCAGAGGTCACAAATTCTGTGGACTCTATGAAAGAGAATAGAGGTGAGGGGTCAACATAAAGGCACAACGAAAAGGTAAAACAAAGAGGGGCTACAGACCTCTGGGTTATAAAATACCACCCAACATTTCACTGGACTGGCAATCTTTTCCTATCAATTATCAGGTTCCATCTCTTGGGGACTTTTTCTTTCCTAACTTCCATAGCAAGCAAATTAATTATTTTCTTAGAGCTGGGATGGGGGTTGGTGGTGTTTATGTTTTTAAGAGGGTTCTTAGACTTTTCAAAAAAGGTTTTATTTATTTATTTTTAATATAAAATAATATTTTATTTTTTAATTTTTAAAAGTGTTTTATTTATATCTGAGAGAGAGAGAGACAGAGAGAGAGAGAGACAGCGTGAGCAGGGGAGGGTCAGAGAGAGAGAGACACACAGAATCCGAAACAGGCTCCAGGCTCTGAGTTGGATGTCAGCACAGAGTCCAACGTGGGGCTTGAACCCATGAACTGTGAGATCATGACCTGAGCCGAAGTCAGACGCCCAACTGACTGAGCCACCCAGGTGCCCCTAAAAGAATATTTTAATTCTTGCCCTTAGGAACTATAAAGACTATACATGATTCGAAAACAAGACCATACCAAAAAAATGGCCAAAGAAGAATCCTTCACTCTATGCCTTTTCTTCGGCTTGGTCACTCAGAAATATACTATTACCAGCTACGACAGTAATTCCTTGTCGCCTCACATCGTTTTTATCTGTGTATTCACCATAGTTGACTCTCCCTTCCACATAGATGTGAGACCCCTTTTTCACATACTGATATGCCACGTCTCTGAGGCCTGGTGAGAATACTGATATTCTGGGCTATGTCTTTTGACTGGCATCACCCATTTGGTATACTTCACTCTCCCCTGACCGCTACATCTCATTTGTTGCTAGAGAAAATATTGTGATGGAGTTTTCCCTTCCACCTGTCTCATGACGGGGTCCTGACCCTCAGGAGCTGCACACCAGTTCAGAGATCTTTCAAGAACAAAGCTGCTGGCGATTTCAGACTCACTTCTTACAAACTGATGAAATACCTGTAACACGGGTCTTCGAAACATGTCTTCTATTTGCTTTTCCTACAATCTAGGCTTTGGTCTGCCCCTAGCAAAGAACTCGTGGCTTCCTCCCTCCCTCACCGGACACTCTAGCCTAAACCAAAAGGTTTTATTTTTAAGCAAGTCTCTACGGGGCTTGAACTCACAACCTGGAGATCAAGAGTTGCAGGGGCACCTGGGTGGCTCAACCAACTCTTGGTTTTGGCTCAGGTCATGAGCTCACAGTTCATGGGTTCAAGCCCCACTTCGGGCTCTGCACTTACAGTGGGAAGCCTGCTTGAGATTCTCTGTCTCTCCCTTTCTCTGTCCCTCCCGGGCTCACTTGTGGTGTCCCCTCCCCTCAAAATAAATAGATAAACATTTTTTTAAGAAAAAGAATTACATGCTTCACTGACTGAGCCAGCCAGGAGCCCCTGGGGTTAAGACTTTTTATCCTTCTTTATATCAGGTTAGATTTTAGTTTGCAAACTAAAAAAAAAAGAAAAGAAAAGATCCAGCAAAATGTTACAAGTAGAAGCCAGAAATGCATATTTTGCCTCCCAACCTGTCAACAAAATACGAGGACAGTCCCACGAACTAAATGTCCTGTGGCGTCTGATGTTGAACTTCCTTGCTGCCCAGTTTACCATTCCTCTGACTAAAAACAATACTTACCCTCAGTGTTTTTGTCATTTCAGGATCTTACTGTACTGAAACATGCCACTGTGGTGTACAATTAAGAAGGGAATTGAAACAAGGGAGATTTTTACTGTTAAGAAATATAATAAGAACTAGCGCTTGCTTTATTGTATGATTTCTATGCTTTCTAATTACATGAACTCTATACAGACTATGTAGCAGTACTTCGTCTTGCTCTCTTTGGCCCAGCTTTTTAGGCAGCCCCCACCCCCACTCCACTGCCACCATCAGCATACATGAAGTGTTTAATAAGGAGACAGATGCCCAGATATGGGCTCCCAGTACTGAAGGAGCCCGCCAGTCCTGTGGACACTTTGCAAAAGTCATTCTTTGCCACAGAGCAGCATGGTTGGTCTCTCTCTCTCTCCCTCTCTCTCTCTCTCCCCTTTCTCTGTCTCTCTTTTTATAGATTTGAGCTTCTCACTGTTACATGTTGAATTTTGGTTATTTATTTTTTTATTAAAATTTTTAGAAATCTTTTTTTTATTTCTGAGAGAGAGAGAGACAGTGTGAGCGGGGTGGGGAGGGTGTTCAGAGAGAGAGAGGAAGATAAAAGAATCTGAAACAGGCTCCAGGCTCTGAACTGGCTGTCAGCACAGAGCCTGACGCGGGGCTTGAACCCACGAACCACGAGATCATGACCTGAGCCGAAGCTGGACGCTTAACCAACTGAGCCACCCGGATGCCCCAGGTTACTTATTATTAAAGTCTGTAATAGGTAACATCAAAATATAAATACTTGAAATTTAGGCATAAAAAATTTGATGAGTAAACTAGTGTCCCAGAGGAGAAGTAAAAATCCAAGGCTACTCACAAACGTAGGTGTTCATAGAGCTTGTGTTAGGTAGCATAGTATTTTGTGTGTGTGTGTGTGTGTGTGTGTGTGTGTGTGTGTGTGTCTTTAGGGGTGCCGTAACAAAGCAGCACAGAAGAGGTGGCTTCAACAGCAGGAAATAATTTTCTCACAGTTTTGGAGGCAGAAGTTTGAAATCAAGGCGCTGAGTTTTGAGGCCAGTTTCCCTGGCTTGTAGATGGCTGTCTTTCCATGGTCTTCCTTTTCCGTGTGTCTGTGTCCAAGTCTTCTCTTCTAACAAGGATATCAGTCATATTGGGTTAGGGTCCACTTTAATGACCTCATTTTAACTTACCTCTTTAAAGACCCTATCTCCGTAGATTGTGATCTTGCTCTGAAGGGCTGGCGTTAGTATTTCAACATATGAATTTGGGGGGATCAATTAACTCCACAACAATGGGTATGTGGCCTTAACAGATTTACTGAGGTATAATTTATGTGCCATAAAGTTTACCCATTTTAGAACTGCACGGTATTGTTCTAAGTCTCAAAGAGTACAATGATTTAATGGGAGTATTGGATGGCAGCCCAATTGTTGGATTCTCAAATTACTTACTAAAATATGTATTTTAATAAAGGGGTGTGTTTTTATGCATGTGTGGAGTCAGGAAGTATATGGGAAATCTTTACACTTTCCTCTCAATTTTACCATGAACCTCAAACTTCTTTAAAAAAATTAAGTCCTTAAAAAAAGTTTTTTTAAACGCTTATTCATTTTTGAGAGAGAGAGAGAGAGACAGAGTATAAGTAGGGGAGGGACAGAGAAAGAGGGAGACACAGAATCTGAAGCAGGCTCCAGGCCCTGAGCTGTTGGAACAGAGTCCGTTGTGGGGGTCGAACTCACCAACCATGAGATCATGACCTGAGCTGATGTCAGACACTTAGCCTACTGAGCCACCCAGGCACTCCAAAAAATTAAGACTTATTGGCCTAAAATTTTCCATCATCAGTTATATTGGTATTAATACGTTTTGTACTTGGCATTCTGCCTGTTTTGTTTCTGTTTTGCCATGGTTTTTCATAGAAGGATGCAAACACAGGCCCCAGACAATGGAGAGTTTCATCTAACTTGTTAAATGCAGTTTGATAGAATGGAAAGAGCACTGGACCTCGAGGCGAGAGATCTCAGTTTGGTCTGATTTCCATGCTTTTCCTCTCTGTGTCCTCCTCCCCTCAATAAAATAAAACCCTGCTCACTATGTGGGATGCTTATAAGCATCAAATGAGATTACATAGGTCAAAAATCCTTGAAAATTATAAATTGCAGTGTAAATGTAAAGTGGTATTACTTTTTGAAGAGAAATAAAATGCAGCCCCTCATTAGAAAGAATTAAAATCAACTCTTTTGAATTGTTAACACTTATTCAGTTACTTTGAAGCATAACTATCTTGCTAGAACCTCAACTTTTAAATTGGTGTATGATCTAATTTTTAATGCACCAAACCACCTAAAGAAATTGGCTCAAAATGACAAAGAGAGACTAGGGAATATATTTTCAAGTTCACGAACAGAAGGCATATTGATAACACCTTTCTGTACATCTCTTGTTAGATTGCATATAATACACTGGGAAAGCTGTTTTCAGTTAGAAGCTTCCTTTGCTTTTGCTCACAAAGGTTTCTCCCCCGAAAGTTATGTATTATTTGATCATAGGTTTGGAAAAGGAAAAGTCATTCCCAACAGTACACTCTGCCATATATCTGAGTTCAGATCACCCTCAATTCAGCCAAAATGCTCTGATGCTAAAGTCAAACTTGGGTCTCAGTTGAAATATACATAGTGAGGCAGGTTTATATAGCAAATTGGTTTATCATTAAATAAGGCTGCCTCAGAATTTTTTTAAGGAGTATTTAAAAAAGTATTTATTTATTTTGAGAGAGAGAGAGAGACAGAGAGAGAGAGACAGAGAGAGAGTGCATGCATGCTAGTGAAGGGCAGAGAGAGAAAATCCTAAGCAGGCTTTGCACTGCCAACGCAGAGCCCGACACAGGGCTTGATCCCATGAACTATGAGATCATGACCTGAGCCAAAATCAAGAATCATGTTCAACTGACTGAGGCACCCAAGTGCCCCACAGAATCTATATTTTTAATAGAGGTCTTTAGTTCTGGAAGCAATGCATCCGAATAAAAGATAGGCTCCTTCTTTATAAAGTAGAAGTCTTACTGTGGCAGGGAAGGTAGACATGGGGTACACGTGTGAATATGCAGGACAGTTCTTAGGCAGGTATTTTAAGAAATGTTACTCCCACAAAATGATTGGTGCTTACTTATCCTTTCAATTTTTGTATGAGTTCACTGAGCAGTATGTATGGGAGCCTCCATTTGTGGACCAGTGAAGGATGAAGCCTACAACTTCAAGTAAAATAAAGTATATGGTTAATTATATTTAGACCTTATGACTGGCAATTCTTAGATTGAATCACCCAACTTCCAAAGAACTGGTTCATTCTTAAGAACATTAAGTCTTCTTCTATATGTTACAAAACATCTTTCTTTCTAAATGAATTTGCTTTTTCAAATGGAAACCATAGAGGTGCATTGAACCATATGTGGAAAGAAATCAGATAACAAAGTTCTGTTGGTTTCCTCAGGATGTTAATTTTAAATACTCTTTTACAAACAGGTTGCTCTTAATGCACTTGCTTTTCCTTCATTGAAACTGAAGTCTAACCTGGCAGGAGAGTTCGGTGTCTCAACACACATGCTATTTCTTTTAAGGGAAGCCATTGAAAACAGCTGGGGCTAAGGGTCTCCAGATCCCAAGGCCATGGCTAAGTTATAAACGGCACGTGGTAGATATTCAGCCACAGCTTCTGCGTTAGGGAGATACCTCAAGAGAAGAGCAAAATGTCTTTCCTATGGAAACCCCCCGAGTATATTTTGCTCTTTAGACAAAAGTGGGAGAGAGGAGACTCTAGAATTGTCTGAGGTATAGTCTGAAGGGGTGGGTATGCGGGATTATACTCATGAAACACGAACTTAGCTGGGACCTTAGAAACAGAAGTGGCACCAAGGTAGCGTACGGCCTTCTTAGCATCTCCGGTAACTACAGCATCTGCCTCTGGAATTCCTAGCAAGCCGTGAGGTTGGTGAGATTGACATGGGCACAGACTTATATTTTTAATCAGAAACTCTCTTCCCTTTATTTCTGTTTTTTTTCTTTTTCTTTTTTTTAAACAGGAGTGGACAAAACCGTGACATTTCACCAAGCCTAGATTTTCCACATCCCTGCTTCTTTTCATCAAAATGCTTCGAGAATAGTCATCTCTAGATTATTCCCTGATTAGTGGCATGTGGTAAATCGTAAAGGCACCTACTTCTAAAGAGATTTGGAGAAGTGTTGAGCAATTGGTTTTAATCCCAAATCTTGTGCCATGAATCGCTGGGTTTGTTAATGATTTCTCTGAACAGTGTCTCTGTGTGTCCTGGAAATGAGCAGTAGAACATACATTCATCTTCTCTGACTGCAGGGGTTATAGGGAATTGGTGTGTTTCTCCAGTTTTCAGAGAGTCCATCATGAGTCCATCATGAGTCCATTTTCCTTCTTGGGGCATCAGTCCTTCTGGTAGGTGGAAGATAGATCTCGTTTAGCAGAAGACTGGGCCATCTTTTCCTTACTCAATAACAGTCTTTGTGTAGTTGCTGCTGGTAGAAGACTTCCAGGACATCTTTATAGATGGAAAAAGCCAATATAGGCAGAAGGACATCTCCTTGGAGGTGGAGCCTGAGAAAGACCTATGGGGAAGGAGTCGAGAGCTAAGAAAACTCAGATCCACTGATGACCTTCAGTAGAAGCAATGAGATAAACTATAAGTCAATTCTTCTTTTTTTAAATGTTTGTTTATTTTTGAGAGAGAGAGACAGAGAGAGACACAGAGTATGAGCTGGGAAGGGGCAGAGAGGGAGGGAGACACAGAATCTGAAATGGGCTCCAGGCTCTGAGCTGTCAGCACAGAACTTGACGCGGGACTTGAATTGATGAACCTTGAGACCATGAAGTGAGCCGAAGTCAGATGCTTAACGGACTAAGCCCCGACTATAAATCAATCTTAAAGGAAACACATTAAAGGCCAAGTTTTCCAAATCAAATCCGCTCAGTTGTGCATATCGAAAACTTGTGTACTAAAGAGGGAGACAGATTTCTAAATGTGATATGCTAGTGTCAGGGTGGGTCTACATTTTCACTCAGCAAGTATTTTCATTGTCAAATGTATCCCCGGGATTCTGTTAATTTTTAGAAATATAAAAATGAATAAGACATAATTTCTGCCAAGTTGGAACACAAATTAATAAAGGTCTTAACAATTTCAAAAGGATATTTGAGTGATTAAAAACACTCCATTTTGGGAGAAATGTCGTTGTACATACAGCAAACACAAAGTATATATATATGAAACAGTTCTAAGACTTTTAGTACCCTCATAATGAAACACTGACAAATCATATATATATGTATATCTGATAACAGTTAATATTCATTTGATAATCTATAGGACTCTGATATCAGCTGCATATAAAAATGAGGTAGTCTTTATCAATGAAAACATGGTATATTTTCCCACTTTAATAATGCTTGACAAAAACAACATTAAAAAAACCCGACTAACCCTTGAAGGGCTTATTTTGACTCATTGGATCAAGTTGGGTTTATAAAAATGAGCACCTGATGAAATGTTAAGGTAGGAAAAGAAATTTGCTGAGAGACTTTTAACATCCTTTACAGTAATTGGTTTTCACCCTGTATGTCTACTTTATGCTGGAATGAACACCGTGCTTAGATCTCCTTTGTAAATATTTACTTGTTCTAATAAAAGAGAAATAGAAAAAAGTTAGGCGTTCTTTTGCTCAGAACAAGGAAGTTCACAAACACAGAATATTTGGTGGCCCCAACAGGGGCAGACTTAAATTTCTGACCCCACCAATGCTCAGTGTCCATGTTGAGCTGCCGCGGAAAGTCTAGAGGAGCTTCAAATCCACCCCCCAGCAAATGGAAATGGAGAAATGGAGCCACGAGAAGGGAAAGCAATCATGGATGCTTCAGGTTGAGGACAAGCCCAGGGAGATGATTAGAATTCTCGAGTCTTAACGAGTCATTCTGATCCCTGGGTCTGGTTTTCCCCTAAATTAGGTCATGGAACAAAATTTTACCCAGAAGAGAAATCCTATTCTTTAACTTTCAAGCTTAACCCCACTCCCAAAACGCACCTGCTGCTTGTACGTCAAAGTACCGTGTGCCAGAGGGAAAGCATCTTTAAAATCCTCCCCTCAATAGTGTTGATTGCCTTGAAGATGCAAGGCAACTAGCTGTTGAGCTGAAACATATAGTATTTGAAAGTAAAATGGCACTTTTGTTAGCTCACATTCAAGCAGAAACAGCTCTTCACAGTCACTTAGAATATTATCCTAAAAGACTCTCCCGTGCCTCGAACGTGAATCAAGTCACTTATCAGAGTGGAAAATTTTAAAATAAAGAAAGTTTCTGTGTATTTCTGCTGAACGAGACCTCCTTCAAGAGACACACTAGTTCATGTTTTCTGTCGCCGTTGAGGCCAACATTGCCAGGTTTTCAAAGTGTTCTAAAGTAGGTCAGAAGAAAACAATTCTTTGTTTTAAATTTATTTTTGAGAGAGAGAGAGAGAGAGAGAGAGGGAATGAGTGGGGGAGGGGCAGAGGGAGAGGGAGACAGAAGACCCAAAGCTGGCTCTGCGCTGACAGCAGTGAGCCCGAGGTGGGGTTTGGACTTCCGAACCGTGAGATCATGACCTGAGCTGAAGTCAGACGCTTAACCAATTGAGCCACCCAGGTGCCCCCAAAACAATTCTTTAATGATGACCTTCATGCTCTCCTTTGATGACAGGAAGTATAGAGGCCCGGCAAAGAATTACCCGCTTCTGTGCTACAAACCTACATTTTGTTTAGTGTTTTGAGAAACCGCATCCGTAATTCCAACTACGGGTGTTTAGTACTGTAATTAGTCATAGGGAATCTACCTCGGCAAGTTGTGCTGTTTAGAAAAGGGGGTGCGGCTTCTAACCAGTTGTATTCTGCTGGTTCTGATTCTGTTTGTACTTAAATGACTTTGATGTTTCTTGAGGTTTCGTGAGCTCCTGCATAGATTCATCGGTGTCCAGAGATCCAGAGGCACTGTGCCATGGAAAGGGAGACAGACTTATTTCCAAACTAATATTGGGAAGATATGGGTGACAAAATATTTTGCGTGTGACTTCCGGGGGATGTGGCTTGGATGTTGAAATCATATCACTTTTGGAACATTTCATTGGTTTATGGGAACAGCAGGAGAGTCGTTTATTCCAAATATTTCACGCAATTGGATTATGTTTTTCGATCCAAATGTTTCAGGATATTAGGATTTTCTTAAAGGAAATGTTTTTTAAATTAAAAAAAAATTTGTTTTTAACATTTATTTATTTTTGAGAGAGACAGAGCATGAATGCAGGAGAGGCACAGAATCCGAAGCAAGCTCCAGGCTCTGAGCTGTCAGCACATGGCCCGATGCGGGGCTTGAACTCACAAACCATGAGATCGTGACCTGAGCCGAAGTCGGACGCTTAACCAACTGAGCCACCCAAGCCCCCCCGCCCCCCCATATTGGGATTTTTTTAAACAGATAGAAAAGGAATGTATTCATTTGTGTGTTGGGAGTTTACTATATGCCAGCAACTGACCTCCATGCTTAGGAGACATTAGGGAATTAATTATGTAGGCAAAATCCCTGCTTTCACGAAGAATAGGTTCTCACAGAGGAGATGTGCAGTAAGGAATTGCTGCAGAGATCACCTTGAATAAACAACGGCAATGGGACCTGGATTGCCGAACAGAGACTTGGATTTAGACAGTCCCTCTACAGCAACTGGCAGAAAATCAGAATATGTGGTCTAGATGGTGGTGGGCGGGGAGGATGTGGTGGGGAGGCCTGCACAGTTCTGGGTGTGTCAGTGCTTTCTGGAAAGTGGGAGGCAGGAGCATCAACAGAAAGTGAGGATGGGGAAGAGGGGCTGGAGGTTTGAAGACAGAAGCTGAAGGGGTGAAAAACTGATATATTCTGTGCAGAAAATGATGTCATAGACACTTGTGAGCAACCCCTGGGATCAAACATGACAGTTTCCCGTTTCTCGTTCAGGAATTATGAGAAGGAGTGGGGCGCCTGGGTGACTTAGTCGGTTAAGCGTCCGACTTTCGCTTAGGTCATGATCTCACGGTTCGTTGGTTCGAGCCCCGCGTCGGGCTCTGTGCTGACTGCCAGCTCAGAGCCTGGAGCCTGTTTCAGTCTGTGACTCCCTCTCTCTCTGACCCTCCCCTGCTCACGCTGTCTCTCTCTCCTAGAAATAAATTTAAAAAAAAAAAACATTTTTTTTTTAAAAAAGAAAGAAATTGTGAGAAGGAGTTTGCAGAGATGGTCAAAGTAACTCTCCACTGACCAGTTTGCCCTTTCCATCCTCCCAGAGATGACCTAAAGATGGCCACTCCCTGAAAGCTGTTGTGCGTGATACAAGTTGTTCAAATTATTGGTGTTTAAGTTGGGTTAGAAGCTGCTTGCTTCTCGCAGAAACTGACAGGTCTTGCCTTCCCCGGCTGCATTTGTTGCTTCGTTTTTTTCTGATTGTGGTAGAACAGACCTAACATCACATTTATCATTTTAGCCATTGATAAGTATGTATCTGGGACGTTACCTCAGGCACAGTGTTCCCTAAGCATCACCACTATCTATCTCTAGAACTTTTTCATCACTCCCAACATAAACTCTGTACTTTTTAGACAATTACTCCCCCTTGGCCCCTCCCCTCAACCTGTGCTAACTCGTTTTCTGCTTTCAGTCTTCATGAATTTGCCTATTCTGGGCACTTCACATACGTGGAATCACACAGTGTTTTTCCTTCTGTTTGTTTCACTTAGTACAAGTGTTTTTAAGGTCCAGCCACGTAGCATATGTCAGAATTTCACTCCTTTGGGCTTTTAGTGTTGTAAAAACGTACTGCAACAGCCAGCACGGGGGGTGCAGGGGCACATGGGCCCTGCTTGCTGCGAATTATCTGTGCTGGGCGGAGCCGGGCAGGTGCAGAGAAACATGGCAACTGGGCATCAAAAGCAGATGCTGCCTGCTGACCAGAAATAGGACCAGCACCGGCAGGGGGTCGAGAAGAAACATTTTGGTAAATTGTTTCCATCATTTTCCTCCTCGGAAGGAAATTGTCTTTCAAATGGCAGAGCCCCACAAGGAGCGAACGCGAATCTCAGTGATTGTACGTGGCCTTTTATAACTGTGCATTCTGCTGCTTAATGGATGGCTTTGGAAGCTTAGAAGACTTGGATTTGCTGGTATTCCAGTTTTAAATCCCTCAGTCATTTTAGCTCAAGCATTGTTGCATTTGAAGAAGTTCTGCCCCGCTTTTCAGATCTCTTTTCCCAGAAGCACTAATGCTTAAGAAGTATTTTCTAAACTTCCTACCATAAGTAAGATTGTTTTTGAAATGAAAAAACATGTTAGTGAAACGATTCACTTTTGTTCTTGTTGAATGTAAAGTGACTTGCGCTTTGTGTATGAGAGCTGTCTCTCTCTTCCCTAGGCTATTACTAACATCGGGAGCAATAAGGAGATTTTTGAAGGCTTAGTGTATCCCATGCCTGGGTAGGCATTTGATACACACCCTGATGTGGGGCGCCTGGGTGGCTCAGTCGGTTAAGTGCCCGACTTTGGTTCAGGTCATGGTCTTGCGATTTGTGAATTCAAACCCCATGTGGGGCTCTGTGCTGACAGCTCAGAGCCTGAAGCCTGCTTCGGCTTCTGTGTCTCATTCTCTCTGCCCCTTTCCCCACTCTCACAAAAAAAAAAAAAAAAAAAAAAAAAAAAAAAATTCCCTTACTTAATGTTTGTAACTGTTCTATGAAGTAGATGGTATATTCATGATCATTATAATCATCTTGAGTGAGGAAACTGAGGCTTAGCATGGGGACAAAATAAATAGCAATGGCAGGCATTACCAAAGGCCAGTGGCCTCGCCTGTAGTGCTACACTGCATCAGGTTATTAGAAGAAGTTCAACATGGAAGGGTTGAGGCACCTGGCTGGCTTAGTCGATAGAGCATCTGACTCTTGATCCCAGGGTCCTGAGTTTGAGCCCCACGTTGAGTGTGGAGCCTCCTTGGAGGGAAAAATAGTTGGAAGGGTGACTAGAAAACCCTGGCCAAACACCTTGCTTTATGCATCAAAAGACTAAGGCCAGGAGTGGTCTCAGCTCTGCTCCTTGCGAGGCGAGCTTGTTAATTGCAGGGCTAGAACTGGGGTCTCCCAACCCTGGATGACTCCCGGGTTTGCATGCAAGATTTTCTTGTAAAATGCTTTATATCCAGTGACTTAGAAATCAAAACTGTAGGGGTGGGAGGCACCTGGCTGGCTTGCTTGGTCGATGGAGCTTGGAGTTTTGCGTTCCAGCCCCGTTCTGGGCGTGGAGATTACTTAAAAATAAAATCAGTAAAAAAAACAAAAAGCAAAAACAAACCCAAACTCTGGTAAATACTGAAACATAAAGCAATAAGTTGGAGAAAGGCAAGCTGGGAGGTGAGGTATCATGGTTTTTCTAGAAAGTGATAAAATGGGCGGGTATTTCTAGGTGTTGCAACTGCATTCAGTTAGACGCCTTTTCTTCATCACATCTGTTTGTCTCCTCTGTCCTCTCTTCCTCCCATCTCTCACCTTGTTCCTTGGGCTGCCCTTTAACAGCAAAACATCCCGTCCCAAAGGCGATGCCTGTGTTTGGGTAATGGTGTCATGTGATTTAAAAAAAATGTTTCTTGGACCTGCTGAAGCTATCAAAGTAGAAGCTCAAAGCAAGCAAGAAAAATCCACATTGGGAATAATAATCCTTAGTTACCTGGTGAGATGTGAGAAGTCAATGCAGTTATTTGTGTTTGAGTGTGAAAATGAGTGCCCAGGTGTCCTGTGTTATTTTTTCCATGTTTAGTATTGCTGTCCAATGTGTCTTATTTCGTTATTAGTTTTTAGTTTATTTATTTATTTTTAAAATAATCTCTACAGCCAATGTGGGGCTCAAACTCATGACTCTGAGATCAAGAGTCACATGCTCTACTGTTAGGGCCATCCAGGTGCCCCATTCAATGGATTTTCAATTTATTTTTAGTTGCCAACTGGCTTTGTTGTCTTCTACTTGCAGCCATCAAGGTAGCTGCTGTATTTTAGAGCACCCGACGCATCTTTAGATCTGATTATAGTTTATGCTCAGAGTCTGGTCAAGGCACCTGATTCACTGGCATATTCCCCATTCCGCGGAGAAGACACGCTGAAGCCCAATGTCAAGGACTGGGGTGGCTGCACGCTGCTGCTGGAAACGCATGTCAGGTGTCCCAGGCCTTGGCCCTTCCTTCTCAGGACAGGGTGGCTGGAACCAGCCAAGAACATCAACGTGCAGTCCCCTGAGCACAGCCTGGCTCTCCTGCCCCGGAGGAGGAGGGGCTCCCTGCAGACCCCACGCACCTGGACATGAACAGCAGTGGCGATTTCATCTGCAAAACAGGAAAGCCTTATATAGCAAAACCTCAGCTAACAGGAAGCCAACGAATCCAGGCCTCTCATTCACTCTTATAACCAGCTTATAACTCTTATAACCAGCTCATTAGGCTTCTCAAATAATTGTACTTTGCGTTCCTGCTGCTAAAAAAAAATCCAAAAAAACCCCAAAAACCAAAAAACCAAGAAAACCCCTAAAACCCATATCTCACTTTGTATACACTTGCAGAAAGTACAAGAGATTTTCTGATACACAGTTCTGTACAGTATTTACCCCCACCCAGCTTGACCTGACCATTGTTATTATTAATACACCTTTGCCTTAATCACATTCTTGACTTTTATCCTGCATTTGCATATGATGCATTTTTATAAATGGCTTCAAATTCCCTTTGAAACAAAACTACAAAGAAGTAATCATTAAAAATGCATTTCTGCTAAGTATAGCCTTCTCAAAAGGTCCACAAAACATTGTTCCTTGCTTCCTGACTGCTAATGACCTCCATCTCCACATGCAACCTTGTATAGCGCTTCTATTGGCCTTGCCTGAGCCTGAAACCCAGCTCTGTATTGCCAAGAATGTTTCCTCTTCACCTCTGGCTCAGGCTCGCTCAGCTACTGCCTCTGCTTGGAAGGCTTGGGGAGAGCTCCAGTTTTCTTTTACTGCTGTATCTTCTAAATATTTTGTTTTTTATTTTTATGTCTTTATTTATGTATTTATTTTATTTTTAAGAGAGAGAGACAGGCAAACAGAGTGCGAGCGGGGGAGGGGCAGGGAGAGAGGGAGACACAAAATCCAAAGCAGGCTCCAGGCTCTGAGCTGTCAGCATAGAGCCTGACGTGGGGCTTGAACTCTCGAGGAGTGAGATCATGACCTGAGCTGAAGTCAGACCCTCAACTGATTGAGCCACCCAGGTACACCCTAAATATTTTGAAACTCTTCCTGTTTCTTCATTTTCTCTGGTGCTAATTCTGGTCAGTTCTTTTTTATTTCTCTCTCAAACAAATGCAATAGATTCTTTTTAAAATTTAAGTAATATTATTTTAAGTTGTCCAATTCAGTGGTTTTTAGGATATTCACAGAGTTGTGGACCATCACCACTATCAAATTCCAGAACATTGTTGTCACCCCCCCATCCCTCCCTTCCCTCAGCCCCTGGCAATCAGTAATCTACTTTCTGCCCCTAGAGATATTCCTATTCTGGGCACTCCATATAAATGTCATCATACAACATATGGTCTTTTGTCAGTAGCTTCTTACACTTAGCATGATGTTTCCAGGGTTCATCCATATCAGCCCTTCATTCCTTTTTATGGCTGAATAATATTCCCTGGTATGGATAAAACACATTTGTTTATACATTCAGTTGCCAGACCGTTGGGAATAGTTTCTTTACTAATAAATTATCCTGCCGCATTGTTTCCCTCATGCCAGTGTATAATCTATACTATGTCCATAATCATCTGCTTAAACAATTCTGATCACAGCACCCTGTAATCAGAAACCTGTGGGGACACCTGGGTGGCTCAGTTGTTGGTGAAGCTTCCAACTCTTTTTTTTTTTTTTTTTTTTAAAAATAGTTTATTGTCAAATTAGTTTCCACATAACACCCAGTGCTCATCCCCACGAGTGCCCTCCTCCATGCCCATCCCCCCTCCCCTACATCCATCATCCAACTCTTGATCTCTCTTCAGATCATGATCTCAGGGTTTGTGAGATAGAGCCCCAGGTTGGGCTCTGTGCTGACAGGGTAGAACTTGCTTGGGAGTCTCTCTCTCTGCGGCCCCCCCCCCCAATAAATGTAAAAAAAAAAAAAAAAAGAAAGAAAAGAAACCTGTGTGAGCTCCCCAATGGCTCACATGCAAAATAAATCCTTACCTTGCCTTTCTGTTTTAGTCATTGTCTCTTATTTTCTTTCCACAAATGCCCCATATGGATGGACCCCTCTGACTCTACAAATGGTGAACTCCTATGAGCCTGTTGAAGCCTTCTTCCTCAACACTTTGGACATTTTCCTTCATTAAAATACTTAGGATTCTGTATGGCAACTATTTCTCCCTTAACTGTCATTCCTACCTATTGTGGGAGCCCTGTGAGGAAAATGCCGGTTTCTTATTCCCCTCGTTGGTGCTTTCATGTAACTAACTCAGAGAAGACACATCATCGGTGATTATTTAATGCGTGTGTGTACCTCGTTTAATCTTGACTTTGAAACTTCTATGGAGTAGCTTAATATGCGGGGTGCTCAATTTTTCCATTGGGAAAATGAAGTCAGTCACTTTGTGACTGTCACCCTAGGAAAGAAAGCAGAAGGGAACGATTTCATGCTCTGACTACTGCCCCTCCCCCACCCCCCAGCCTTCCCGAAGATAACATGCTTTTACATGAATTATCTTCTTCTGATCTCACATTGTTCCTGTATCTGGCAACTGTTGTTCTTCTCGTTTAAAAACAATTTGGAAGCGAGACCAGGGAGGCTTCAATGGCTTGCCTGTTGGAGATCACACATCTAGAATTAAGGACCCTGCTTCTGCCTTTCTCTGTACTCTCCAGGACACTTCCCTAAGGAAGAAAGAGATCCTCCAGGAAGAACAGAAACTCTGGACTTGATAATTTCACGACTGAGGGGAATGGTACTGAATAAAGCATAGTTTTGGGTGAGTCATGTTTGCATAAAACATGTGTCTTTATAGATGTGTTCCCTTTGCATGTGTGACTCAAGGAAAAGAAAGCAGAGCGAGACTTTTGCATCCCAGCAGCAGGCTGTGTGTGCTGTGGGGGAAGACAGAGCAATGTGGCTGCCACGGCTTTCCATTCCCTCCAGAACAATGGACTCCAAACCCGTGAGCAGAGAGGCCATGACGTCCAGCTTTGGGCCTCAGGGCTTCAAACAACAGAGAACAGAAGACGGTATTTAGATAGATTCAGGACCATCATTAAGAATTTCAAGACAGAGGGGCGCCTGGGTGGCTTAGTCGGTTAAGCATCCGACTTTCGCTTAGGTCATGATCTCGCGGTTCGTGGGTTCGAGCCCCGCGTCAGGCTCTGTGCTGACTACCAGCTCGGAGCCTGGAGCCTGTTTCAGCCTGTGACTCCCTCTCTCTCTGACCCTCCCCTGCTCACGCTATTTCTCTCTCTCCTAGAAATAAATAAAAATATTAAAAAAAAAAAAAAAGAATTTCAAGACAGTGGCAGCAAGAGCATTAAGTAGATCAAGGGGTCCTTCTGAGAAGGGCATGGGGGGCCCTGGACAGGTCGTAGTCCTGTGAAACTGGCCCTGGGCAGACTTGCTTATCCAGGTATACATTTGTTCTCAGAATCATGTAGAAAACAGCAAGCGCATATATACCGTGAAGGAATGTGGACCCCAAATATGTTACCTTAAAATTTTCTTTCCTATAATGTAGCTTATATCCTAAAACTCGTACTTTCTAGGTGCCAGACATGGTTCTAGGAGCTTTGCAAATACTGACTCCTACTTTCTGTCTTGAAAACTCTATGTGGTAGGTAGCCTTTTCCTAGATGAGGAAGGCTTCAGGTAAATTGCCCCATATTCTACAGAACTCAGCCAGCCCGAGTCTGCTTCTGACCACTGTAGTTGCGGCCTCGTGAATAAAAACAAGACGTGCTTTCTTCACTGCATGATTGCACCAACATGTCTTGGAAAATGTGAGTGTTGAAGGGTATCTTGTGGTTTTCGTCTTAAAGGAGAGAAAACTGGATTCATTGCGGGATTTTGTACAGAACTCCATGAATCCTTCCTGCTGTCACAACCCAGCCCGCCTACCGATGTTCCTTCTCCGAATGTTCTACACATCTGAGGAACAGGCTAGCGTACAAACTAGCATCAAAGGAACAACAAGTCACGAATTAACGACCCCTGCCTCTGTTCCAATAACGAGGTAGCTTTCAAGAAAAGCAGATAAGTTCCTAAACAAACAAACAAACAAACAAACAAACAAACAAACAGCACTTCCTGTAGCTCCAGGAAATACCCCTCTACTCATCCCTCAGGAAAACAAGGAGCGTTTTGAATGTAAAGGGAAGGTTAAGTGAGATTTTGTGCTTTGAAGAAGAGTCCGGTATAAACTAAAGTTTACAAAGCATTTCATTCAAAGTGTTCAAAAGACATACGGAGTGGTGGTATGCGTGTAGTAAACTTTCATTATCTGGAAGCTTCATAGATTCATCCCTGTTTACCTTCCACGAGATGCTGGCTACCTCTATTGCTTCTGTATTTTACTTACCTGTGTGTGTGGTTTAGCTTCCTGACTGGGAATTAGGATTGTGGATTTGAGCCCTGCTGACAATAAGACAGCAATCTCATTTTCTTTCTTTCTCTTTCTTTCTTTCTTTCTTTCTTTCTTTCTTTCTTTCTTTCTTTCTTTCTTTCTTTCTTTCTCTCTCTCTCTCTCTCTCTTCCTTCCTTCCTACCTTCCCTCCTTCCTTCCCTCCTTCCAGGGGGGATTTTATTTTTAAGTAAAGGTTACTTAAAAATAAACTCACAACCTCGAGTTGCCCCAAGACAGTAGTTTTTCACCGAGTTTGAGTTGATCTAAACTAAATTATATAAAAATATTGAAGAATATTAAAGAAAATAATCTCACTATATAAAGATACATTTAAAATATGTTTTCCTGGGGCTCCTGGCTGGCTCAGTCCATACAGCATGAGACTTTTGATCTTGGGGTCGTGAGTTTGAGTCTCATGTTGGGTGTAGAGTTTACTTGAAAAAAATGTTTTTCCTAAAAAGTAGCTACTTCAAAGCTGTCAAAAGTCTCCTGAAGGAAACTGAAAGCAGAGAAGAACCCTCTGGCATCCGTCATGCACTGTTCCTCAGGCGACCTTGGGTTTGTCTCCCATGTTGCGTTGCATTTGTGGAAGGCAAAACCCTTACCACAAGAAGAACATTTTATTTTATGTTATGTTATTAAAATATTTTTAAATATTTATTTGCTTTTGAGATAAAGACAGAGAGTGAGCAGGGGAGAGGCAGAGAAAGAGGGAGACACAGAATTCAAAGCAGGCTTCAGGTTGTAAGCTATCAGCAGAAAAGACAATGCGGGGCTTGAACTCACAAAGTACGAGATCATGACCTGAATTGAGATCGGACGCTTAATCCACTGAGCCACCCGGCGCCCCAAGGTAAACATTTTAAACATGCCGGAGATTTCGCTGTTAGTCTGTCACCTTACACTGGTTTATGGTAAATGGTTTCTAGCTGCATTGACTCATTTTCCAACCTCGCATCTCCTTTCCCTTCTCTCCCTCCTTCTCTCTAGCGCGCAGGGCCTCTGTCTATATAATGCTCTCATCAGAACTGCATTTTGCATAACATTCTTTTCCAATAACAACTTTAAAAAGATGTAAACCCACTTATCCACAGACTCATGAGAACCTCTAATCCAATCCGTCCTGCGTTTGTAGGGCTTCGCGAAGGTGTCAGGAAAGTAGGCCAAGGGTTGCTTCATCTTGGACCCATTCTGTTTCATCCCTTGACTTGACAGACTTGTTGCAGGGAAGTAGACTGATCCTTGGGGACAATACCACTTTCTTTCTTCTTCTTTCTGTAATTGGAAAAGTTAAAAAGAAAGAAAACAACAGAATGTAACTTAACAAACATTACCACACACAAGAAGGTACCAAACTTTTGTCAAAACTAAATAAATGTTAGTGATAAAGTTGAAGCCCCTTGAACTCTTCCTTGGTCTTCTTTCCCTTGATTTCTCCCCAGAGGCCACTACCATGATGATGTGGGCATGGTATCATGTCAGCCCATGCTTTTATTTCATCTACAAACATGTATTCTTTATAAATAGCACATAGACATTGCTTATATATGTTTATAAATTTACAAACACTGTATTACAATCTTGCTGTGCTCAGAATGAGCTACCTTGTTCTCAGGATGAGACAGGATGAAATTTCCTTAACTTATGCCCTCTATTTCAGAAATGATTTCCTGGAACAGTATTAATTTCTGGAATAATCTGAGCAGTAAATCTTTACTACAAAGAAGAATTCTTGAGGTGAAAACTCTTTTGACTTTGTGAGTATGAACTAATGCTAGAAAATGAAACTTGGCGTTATCTCCTACCCAAACTCTACAAACTTGAAGAAACATTTCTCTTGGAACATTCCTGACATTAGATTTTTCTGGAAAATGGATTTTTTTCTGTGGCTATCATAGTCTTTAGGTTGTCACATAAATACTTGCTATATTTGCAGTCAAATACTCTACCACTGAGCTCTATCTCCTATACTTGCTATATTTTAAATCCCTGAATAAAAGATGTTATCGAAGTCACAATTTTGCCTATCCAAATGTATATTTTTCATGTTAGTGTGACATGTTCTGAAATAAAGTTTAAAATCCAAAATAGTCATAGTATTTATAAATTTGTCTTTTTTCTACATGGAAAAATTTAATGATTGTCAGAAATAAACAGAGGAGTTAAAAATTCTTCAGAGGTATATAGTTCTCTACTTCAGTCTTAGAGAGGACTCTGATAGTACTATGAAAAACAGCAGAGCATCTTAACATTTTAGACTAAAGCTAACTCAAATGAGTTGGCCTTGGTGAAAGCTGGCATGTTAATAAATCTAGTAGTCTAGTGCCACCTTGTGACTGATATTCTCAACTACACCCATCGTGTTCGATTTTAGAGAGGAAAAATTTCATTTCTTTAAAAGGTTCATTCATTCATTCATTCATTCATTTAGTTTCCAGCGTCACTAGTAATTGGATCGACAGTGTCTGCTGGTAGGGAGGTGAGATGGCCCAGCTTTCCTGGGACCAGCAGACCTTCCAGGACACAAGACTCTGAGGTTTAAAACCAGGGCAGTCGGTAAACTGGCACTAGTTTGTCCCCTACCTACTACTAAGTACAAAGCACTGTCTGGGCACTTGGGAGACAGTGATCAGATAGGCAAGGTCACTCTTCATGGAATGCATGTTACTTGGAGGGACACAGATAATATATAACCATGTGAAAGATAGCCAGCTGTAAGTTTTGCAAATAACTGAAATAGGCTGATGTAATGGTGACTTGGTGGCTCTCTTAGGTTGAGTGCTTGGTGACAGCGGAGGTGATGTTTCACTAAGAGCTGAATGACATGCAGGAGCGGGTCATATAAAGATGGGAAGAAGAACATTCTGGGCAAAGAAAAAAGCTAGAACAGAACCCCTAGGTCAGAGATAAACTTGGTGTGTTTAGGGAAACCAAAGACATCAATGTGACTTGAATTTAGTGGGTATATTCATTTCCCAGCATTCTTGTCACAAATTACTGGAAACTGGGCAGCTTAAAACAGCAGAAATTAATCGTCTCTCGGTTCTGGAGGCCAGTGGTCTAAAGTCTACCTGTCAGTCAAGCTCTATTCCTTTTGAGGGCTTTAGGGGAAGATTCCCCCTTGGCTCTTTCCAACTTCTGGTGGTCACCAGAAGTCCTTGGTGGTCCTCGGCTGGTAGATCTAACACTCCCATCTCTGGCACGTCTTCATGTGGTCCTCTCTTCATGTCTCCATCTTTAGGGGATCTTTCCCTTTTCTTGTAAGGACATTAGTCACTGGGTTAGGGCCTTCTGTGATGACATCATATGTTGATGACATCCGCAAAGGTCCTATTTCTGAATAAGTTTACGTTTATAGGAAGGAGGGGGAGATTAGAGATTTAGCATAGTTTTGGGAGGACACAGATCTAGCCACTGCAGTGGACAATGCTGGAAGCGATGGAAGAGGAGAACCCAGAGGTAGGCAGGGCCCAGATCATGCAAGGATTTATAAGGTAAGAAATAAAACTTTTGTGATTCTTAAGGAGCAGAGAGTTATGATATCCCAGCCACTTCGAAGGAAGATTACCATTGTGGGGACACAGGCCAGAGAAGGGTATGTATGTAGAGAAAGGGATTAGGAGATGGTTGATGTGGCTTGGGTTATAGCAGCGATGGTGAAGTTGGAGAAAAATCAGATGGGGTTGGGATATGTTTTCGAGATAGAACTGATAGATTTCCTGATGGACTGGATGCTGATATGATACAAGATCAAGGGACACTGCTAGAGTTTTGACTTGAACAACCTGGTGGCTATTTCTGCTATTTCCTGGGCTGAGGAAACCTGGGGAACAAATGAGTGTAGGGAGGAAGATGAAGAGTTTCATCTTTGCAGTGGGAAGACAGAAGAATAGCGCAACATTTCCAGGCTCCGAGTGACATGGGGTGTGTGAGAAAAGAGAACTCCAGTTTTCTCCAGAGGGAGATGGGGGCAGAGGAAGAGATGTTTTTATGAAACACCCAGGTTCTAAATGGGACATGAAAGAAAAAGAAGACGGCCCAGAGAAGAATGTGAGAGGAGAAAGGGAGTTTCCGATGATACACTGTGATTTTCACAGAAGGCACTGGCTGGTTTGGGAGGGTGCAGAGGAAGTGAAATTGAGTCACCTTAGTGCATGTGCCTGATAGTTTGGAGATGATGGCTGACGTGTGGAGCATGGGCAGCTGTTGGTGACTGAGGTGACGTGTTCATAAAGCCTGGAGGGATTTGTATGATGAACTCGGAAGCGAAGTATGATTTGATTTATCTGGTTAAAGAGCCAGCGAGGAATTGTTCTATCTTGCAGTTCACAGGGATCTTGCAGTTCACAGGGAGCATGGCGGAGGAGGTGAGAATCAACCACTTCTCACCTATGCCTTCTCCGGAGGCAAGGAATACGAGGCTCCTTGCCAGCTGGTAGGGGGCTGGCTTTATTGGAGGCAGGACACTAGGCACCTTGTGTTTTCTTGATGGCCCACGCGAAGCCTGATGCAGCTTCTGCTCATGTGCCCAGTAATCATGGTACAGGATTATGAGTTGCTCTGTTTACAGCTACAACTTGGAATCCATATGCTGAATATGAAAGCTTCCATCTGCTGGCACAATAACTGAACACTCTCAGTGTCTTTCAACTACACCCAAGCTGATTTATTTTTTTTATCATTGTTTCTTATCTGATGAAAGGCAATACAAGACAAAGATATAAGATGAGAATTACTTCACAATGAAATTGTAGATTAAAAAAAACATGGATCTAAGCTCATATGAATGCATATTTATTTTCCTTTCGTAGGTACATACATGGTCTTATGTTTAGGCGTCCAGGCTTCCAGGCTTCTACGATCCTAGAAACTCAATGATAAAATAATGCTTAAAGGAGGAGAAAGAAGAAGAAAAGAAAGGGGGAATGTATATTTCTTTCTATTTATTTAAAAAAATTTTTTATTCTTTAAAATTTTTTTCTTAACATTTATTTACTATGGAGAGACAGAGAGAGACAGAGAGAGACAGAGCATGAGCAGGGGGAGGGGCAGAGAGAGAGGGAGACACAGAATCTGAAGCAGGCTCCAGGCTCTGAGCTGTCAGCACAGAGCCCGACATGGGGCTCAAATTCACAAACCATGAGATCATGACCTGAGCCAACGTCAGACACTTAACCGACTGAGTCACTCAGGCACTCCATCTTTCTATTTATTTTTATTTTCCAGTTTAAACAGGTTACTTTAGAGGCTGAAGGCCCCACAGGACTGGTGCAACATGTCATCTAGCATGTTCTAGGCCCTGAGTAGGTCCATCTGTCCCCAAGATGAGAAGTGAAACTGGTTTCTCTTTTCAGCCCCTCATTTCTAGAAAGACCTACATAGACCTTTCCTTTCCTAATACCTGCAGAATGTGTTATCAACCACCAAAAGGGTATCGGGAAGGTGAACTGCTTGGGCTATAGGTAGTTTCTTTCTCGTAGTCCGGAATCAGTCTGTGATGTGCTGTAACCAAGAAGTCCTCTTTGGGTAAAACGAGCTTTGTTTTATTTTAAACTTAACATATTTTGACTAGCTGTTTATTTTATAATTTAGAAACACTAGAATTCATTCTCTTTGGTGTACAGATTCATGGATTTTGGCGAGTGTATAGAGTTATGTAACNCTGTCATGCTGACCCTTTTACATTTAATCGTTTAAAGTAAATTACATTTTTATTTATTCTCAGGCACTTTAACTCTATCAATTGGTTGGATCTTAATTTTTTTTTACATTTTGGAAAGATGAACCATTTACTCTTTATGATGCCAGCACCATGAAGCAAATATCCCCTTAATGGGACAGCAGGTGTTTTCTGTGTCCAGCAGAATCAAGATTGCCCTTTGGTTTCACGCCCCACTGACAACCATAGGAGCTCAGTTCTCTTTACGATTCCTCCACGCTTCCTCGTAAAACAGTTATTGGTTTCCTCACCATTTTTACTGTTTTTTTTTTTTTTTTTTTTACATGTGTCCAAGCAACTCTTAAAACATGGTGTCCAGCATTCAATACAGTGCCCCAGATATCGTCATTGCATGCCGTGGGCCTGGCCAGCACACACTTTCTTCCTTCTAGACTCTAAAACTATGGTGGTATTTTTGTTTTCTCCACCATAACCCATTGTTTACTGACAATGAGCATCTGGTCAATTAAATTTAAAAAAATTAAGACACGGCTGCTAATTCATTTAGTTCTCATTCTGTAAATGTGGCACTGGGATTTTTACATTCAGGTAAAGACTTTTATATTCATCTTTATTAATATTTTTAAAGTATTTATTTGTTTGTTTGTTTACTTACTTATTTATTTACCTAATCTCCATACCCAACATGGGGCTTGAACTCACCACCCTGAGATCAAAAGTGGCATGCTTCTCCACTGAGCCAGCCAAATGCCCTATATCTTTATTCATATTTTCAGTGTGAAGTCCAAGTTTCAGTGTGAAGTCCAAGTTTCAGCCTGTGAAGATGGGTCAAGATCTTTCTGTGACATTATGCATATGCTCTCCTTGCTCAATTTTCCATTAAGATGGAGGACGGTTAGACATTTCTCACTCACTGTCTTGTCAGCCTCACATCCTCTCTCTCTCTTTCTTTTCCTTCCTTCCTTCTTTCTTTTCTTTTCTTTTTCCTTTCCTTTCCTCTTTTCTTTTCAAGATTAGTGGGATTTTTCCCAGAGAAAGAATCAAATTCTTTCATTCTTTATTTTTTTAAAAATGTTTTATTTATTTTTGAAAGAGAGAGAGAGAGAGCATGAGCAGGGGAGGGTCAGAAAGAGAGAGGGAGACACAGAATCTGAAGCAGCTTCCAGGCTTTGAGCTGTCAGCACAGAGCCCGACGTGGGGCTCGAACCCATGAACCCACGAACTGTGGATCATGACCTGAGCCAAAGTCGGACGCTTAACCGACTGAGCCACCCAGGCGCCCCCATTCTTTATTTTTTTAAGGAGATAGAAGTTTATTGAATATACACAAGGTAGCAGCCAGCAGGACAGCAGAAGAAAAGCTGTCTGCCTAGAAACAAGTTCTTGTATGTGCTTAGAACAATACCTCACATATATGCTCAATAAATGTCGATTTAATCAATTTATCATAAAGATTTCCACACCCATTAAATAACAGATAAGTTAAAACTGTCACTGCCTCAGACTTGGCTCATGTCTTATTGTTTCTGGAATCACAATAGGCAATAAGCAGATAACATTGCTTGTGTTTCAAATTAAACCACAGTGAAGATGTCCTATGACTGTTAATATTTTGAAAACACTGTCTCTTCCTTCCACCGTAATGTGCAAAAGGTATTCTGATCCCCTGCTGGTAAAAATAAAATTTATGAAAATTCTTTCTTATTTTTAAAAGGACTAGGGGCACCTGGGTGGCTCAGTCGGTTGAGCGGCCAGATTTGGCTCAGGCCATGATCTCATGGTTCGTGAGTTTGAGCCCCATGTCAGGATCTGTGCTGACAGCTCAGAGCCTGGAGCCTGCTTCAGATTCTGTCTCCACCTCTCTCTCTGTCCCTCCCCTGCTCATGCACACTCTCTCTCTTTTTCTCTCTCTCAAATGTAAATAAAAACATAAACATAAAACATAAAAACATAAACATAAAAAAAACTTTAAAAGGACTAACTTTAACTTTCAAAAACAATCTTTAATCTTTTACCCTAAAAAGTCACAAAATAGTTGGACCCTCTGTCTTTCCTTTCAACCGTCTGAGAGCACATTTTCAAGCTTCTTATGAATATGCCAGTCCATCATATAAAGACTTTTCGAGTATAGCATATCGTTTTCTGTAGCAATGATTTTAAACACATTTTTTAAAAAGGAGGGTGGAAAAGTCTCTTTTTATTCATAATGAAACCACACTTGCCCAGAGTTTGCTACAGCAGGTGGATATGACCCACTTGATGATGATAAACATCTTGCACTCAGACACAGAGAATTCACATTTTACAAAAAATTGTTTCCTAGGTTTTCAATTTGCTTTTGTCATGATGGCTCATTTTGGCCTCTGTTCTGAGTCCTAATAAATCTCTGAGCAAAGAGGAAGCAAATGCTACACACCCTGTAGGATCCAGAACATTGAAAGTGCTTTTAATAGCAGATGTTCCTTGTACACTCCTAGGTGTGAAATACAAACGCAGTAGCTTCTCTTTTTGCCAGTGATGAAAAGTTAATCTAGCTGCCAAAGGAGGAAGAAAATATGTGATTTTCTNGATACAGGATAGAAAGATTAAAAGGTGGCTCTGACCTTAAGTGTGTTGCCTGAGGTTGTCATGATCTCACACAAATCAGCAATCTCTTGGTCAATGGTGGTATTAAAATGTTAGTATTAAAACTTTAGGGGCACTTGGGTAGCTCCCTCAGGTAAGCATCGGACTCTTGATTTTGGCTCAGGTCATGATCTCACAGTTGTGAGATTGAGCCATGTGTTGGGCTGAGAGTGAAGCCTGCTTGGGATTCTCTCTCTCTCCCTCTCTCTGTTCCTCCCCCGTGCATGCTCTCCCCCACCCCAATAAATAAACATCAAAAATTTTTTTTTCAAACTTTAAAATGTGTGGTCTTTCTATTTGGCCATTATGAGTGACCACTGGTAATGATTGGCTTAACGCCCTTTTGGACTAATTATTTTGTGTCACCTATAGTGCCGAATGATTGATCATTCCTGTTCTTGGTACAGTTTTTCCACTTCCTAGGACTGTCTGACCTCCTCAGTTTTTCCCTTTTTAGTAAATAATTCCTCAGTATTCAGATTCAGAATTCTTCAAAGTTAGCCCAGGGAGAGATGAAGTGAAAAATATCCTACAACTGATAGGGGAAAAGCTGGACTTATTCACTCCAATTTTAACATAAATCAGCTCCATTATGGTATAGTTTACACAATAAAATGTGTTCGTTAAAAAGATACACTTCAGGGCGCCTGGGTGGCTCAGTCGGTTAAGCATCTGACTCTTGATTTTGGCTCAGGACATAATTTCAGAGTTCATGGGATTGAGCTCTGCGCTGTCAGCATGGAGTCTGTTTGGGATTCTCTCTCTCCCTCTCTCTGCCCCTCCCCAGCTGTCCCGAGTGCGCACTCTCTCCCTCTTTCTCTCTCTCTCAAAATAAATAAGCATTTAAAAAGTTGCATAAAAAAAAAGTTGCATTTCAATGATTTCGAAACATTTATAAAACAAATTAAAAAAAAGTTGCATTTCAATGATTTCGAAACATTTATACGTCCGTATTGCTCCCACCAAGATCAAAACACAGAACGTTTCCATTGTGTCAAAACGTTCCTGTGCCCTATGCTAGTGCCCCAGCCCTGACGCCTCACCCAGGCAACAACTGGTCTGCTTTCTGTCACTGGAGATTAGATTTCTCTTCTCAGGTTTCATAAAAATGGAACCACACAGTGTGTACTCTTTCTGTTTGTCTTCCTCAGTATGGTGTTCTTGAGATTCATCTATGTTGTGTGTATCAACTCTCATCCCAGCTTAGCTAAGTGGACTCAATACAAATTACAAATTCACTACAACGAGTTTGTTTGATTTTTGTAAATCCTCAAGATTACATTTTTATTATTCAGGATGTACATAGGGTGAGGTCTGGGGAAGGTCTCAAACACATAGCTTCTCTGCCATCGCCCCATGGAGTCAGAGCACGTCACCGTCCTGACACGGCAGCCTTCAATCAACCAGCTGAATGTCTTTAGCAACCAGGAGGCACCACGGAACTTCAGTGCCCAGGGTATCATGCAGACACGATTGATTAAAGCACTGATGAATGACTGCACGCAGTGTCCAGTCCCCCTCTCTCCCCTGTACTTCTGGCAGCTGATAGTCCCAGACTTTCAGTCATGTGCTTGGTCTTTCTGTAGACCTCCCCATCCTTCACCTTCCCTGGGGCCCACATTAAGCTACTTTATCAGCATAACAAAGGCATTTTTTAAAAAATGTTTTATTTATTTCTAGGAGAGAGAGAGAGAGAGAGACAGCAGAGCAGGGGAGGGTCAGAGAGAGAGGGAGACACAGAATTGGAAACAGGCTCCAGGCTCTGAGCTGGCAGTCAGCACAGAGCCCGACGCGGGGCTCAAACCCATGAACCTTGAGATCATGACCTGAGCCAAAGTTGGACGCCCAACCGACTAAGCCACCCAGGCGCCCCAAGGCATTTTTTTTTTAAACTCAGGAAATTCCAAGAGTTTCTGAAGCACTGTGCCAAGAACCAAGGACAAAGCCTATATAATTCCTCATTGGACCACACCTCCCCACAGTCATGCTCTCCTGTCTTTGTCTGACTTATTTCACTTAGTAGAATGCTTTCCAGTCTTATCTGCCTTGTCGCGATGGCAGGGTTTCCTTCTGTCTCATGGCTGAATAATATTTCATTGTATATCTATGTCATACCTTCTTTATCCATTCATCTGTCGGTGGACACTTTCCGTATTTGGCTGCCGTGAATAGTAGATTTTCGTGGAGTGCAGACATCTCTTCAAAATCCTGCTTTCATTTCCTTTGGATATACACCCAGAAGTGGACTTGCTGGATCATATAGTGCTTCTATTTTTTAAGATTTTGAGGGACCTCCAAACTGTTTTCTCTAGTGGCTGCACCAGTGTGCATCCCCCGCGATGGCATATAAGGGTTCCAATTTCTCACCGGCACTTGTCTTTTGTTGTCGGTTCTTTGGATAATATCCGCCCTAACATCTCCCATTCCGTAAGTTGCCTTTCCCCTCTCTGTTTTATTGTTTTAACTGCAGGTGACTCTACTGACTGCTCCCAGGGGATATCAGGAATCTCATACCGGCAGATGCAGCACACTAAAGAGTCTGCCTTGAATGGAGCCTGCTTGCTCCATTGGACGCTAGTCATCCTCTTTGGCCTGATTGGAATTTGACAAAGTCAAACATATGCAAGTGCTGAAATCATATTTACAGTTAAAGCCAATGACATCTGCAGGAGGAAAAGCCTATTTATATTAATCTCAGTGTAAAGTTACAAGAATTAACACATGACAAATTTGAAATAATCTTAATAGCTAACAAGTAACAATAGCTAACGTGCTAGAAATCTATTAAATGCATTACATGGCTAAAGGAGATTGGAATGTTAGAGTGAATTTGTCCCTTCACACCTGTTACCCACACTGGGTGGGTCCAGAAGATCCTTTGTACTGGGGGTAACAAACTGGCAAAAGAAGCTCTGGCATCCTTGAAGAACTTGGTCATTGCTGTTCTCTGTAGGCCAGAACTTACAGTGGGAACAGCAGTCACTGAACTGAGAAACCTAAATGCAACAAGGATGATTGGATCCAAGATGGCAGGGACAAATTCCAGGATTGAAAAGAGGAGACATCACTACAGGTCCACTTACGTTAACAGGATGACATGGAATGTTGTGAACAACCTTAAGCCAATACATTCAACTAGTTAGATAAAATGGACATACTCCTTGAAAGATACCAAATATAAAGCTCAAGCAAGAAAAAATAAATAAACTTGGCCTTTATATCTATTACGAAGAATTGATTTTGTAGTTGAAAATCTTTCCGCAAAGAAGACTGGTAGGTGTTCTATCAAATATTTCTATAATTCCCTTCTCTGTCGAGTTTCCTAGAGTTAATATCATCCACGGTATTTACACATGAAACTTGGAAGGGAGAAGCAAAGCAGCAGTAGACTGTTTCCATGCTCCGGGAGCAGGTGCGGCGGGGTCCCAGCTGTTCTGCTCATGCCTGGTATTGCCCCTTTGCTGGCTCACCTGGTTTATAGGGGCAGGAGCCAGGCCCACATATCTGCCAGCTCCATGCTAATGTTGAGCATTTAGCTTTATGACAAGAGGACCTGCTTCCCCTGCAGGCCGCTCTCATCACTGAAGTTGGGGGCAGTGTCTGCAAACGCCTCGAGCAATTTCTACTTCTAGTAGGAGGGTCAGTAAATAGACCTCTTGATTTTTCTTTCTTTTCTTTCATTGTCCTGTCTTTGTTTTCCTTTGCTTTGTCCCTCCCCTACTCCCTTAGCTTTGGCCCCAGGTCTACATTTTAATTAATTTATTAAGATGTTTATTGAATGCTTACTGTATGAAGACACGTGCCAATGTATCAGGCACGTGGGGGCAACTAAGGACAGAATGAGGAACCCAGTAGAGACGATCGAACGTTGGTCTTCTTAGAGGCAGGTGTGAAACAAAGAAATAAACACAAGGATATAATATTACAGCTTCCATAAGATCGATGAAGAAAACATACCCACAAACATGTCTAAGGCATGTGCTTGAGGGTCAGTATATAAAGTGTGGGAAAGGAGCATTCATAAGAATGGCTCACAGGGGCGCTTGGGTGGCTTAGTCGGTCAANAAAAAAAAAAAAAAAAAAAATAAAAAAAAAAAAAAAAAGAATGGCTCTCAGGTAGTAGCACATATCAGTGCCTGGTCTCCCACAAGGTGGTAGTTGACAGAGTCCAAGCAAAGTCTTGGAACCCCATCCTCCCCAGAACAGTCGATCCTGGGAACTTCTAGTCAAGATAAATTTATTGATATTATTGATATTATTTACATTTATATTATTTACTTATTTATGACTATTTTTTTAAGTTTATTTTATTTTGAGAGAGAGAGAAAATGAAAGAGAGAGAGAGAATCCCACGCAGGTTCCGTGCTGTAAGTGCAGAGCCCGGAAGCAGGGCTTGATCTCAAGAACCGTGAGATCACGACCTGAGCCCCCACAAAGAGTCGGCCCCTCAACTCTCTGAGCCACCCAGGAGCCCCGCGTGTGTTTATTTTTCTTCGGTAATTCAAAGAATGCCTTCAGAGCTTTTTTCTATTACCACCAGGTGGTAAATCTATTATAATAAATTTCCCATAATGCTCATTCATAGGCGATCTTGATTTATATCATGCTAGATAACCAGCTTTAATTGTAAACAAAAGAAAAAGTAGGTCTTTAATATTGACTGCTCAGATGACTTTGGGTCACCAGCGCCAGATCTGTGGCAATCCACAGTGCCCGCCTCCCTGCGGTGAGTGAAGGCCGAGATTCACTCCCAAACTTGGTGCTATTCATTTTCCCCTTTTGCCCAAATCTCTCAAGCTTCTGTACGTTTGTATTTTGTAGATATTGAAATCAACATATTTTCTTAGGGGAAAAAAATGGCCATTCGGAAACAACAAAGTGCCACTCTTAACACAGCAATCATTTTTATGTTTTCAGATTGCTTTCGAGTTATTTTCACGAGTCCTCATTGCTTATGTCAATTAAATAATAATTGACCCAGTAGCGGAGGAGACATTTACGAGCAAGTTGTCGTTGGTGACCAGTAGGTGGCGCCAGACACAGGCTTACCAATCAGTCCATTTTTAAACTTCTTTTATTTAAAAGCTAAATAGATTTCCTAAGTGTGGTAACATCTTGTTCATTTGTAAAAGGAATATCAAATTTATTTAGTTTACTTTTTTTGGCACCACTGCCCTATAGTCCAAAGCTTTACATTTAGAAATTCCACGCTCAGAAAAAATGTTTATTTTAGGGCGTTTTTAAATAGTTATTTTTTAGGTTTATTTACTTATTTTTGAGAGAGAGAAAGCGTGTATGCAGGTGGGAAGGGGCAGAGAGAGAGAGGGTGAGAGAGAGAATCTCAGGCTTCACAGTCAGTGCAGAGCCCAATGGGGGACTTGAACTCATGAACCATGAGATCATGGCCAGAGCCGAAGTCAGATGCTTAACCCACTGAGCCACCCAAGCGCCCCTTTAAATGGTTTTTGGCCATGCTTATGAAAATTCTATAAATAAAAGTACTCTTAGAGGTACTCATTTTATGTGCTAAAGGAACACCTTGTGCTTTTGTAGAGTTTGAAATACTTTCTAAAGTGTAACAATAAAAAAATTGCCTGTGGTCTATGTTGATGAGGCTGATTTAATTAGCTTTTTAAAAAGCTTTCATCTTGTAAGACTCTCCCTGTGAACAGAATTCAGTGATCACTGTGTGTAATGCTGCATGTGTCTTAGGCAAATGGAGTAACAAAACCAAAAGCTACTTCATCGATAATAGTTTTCTTTTTTGTAGCAACAACTCAGAATGAGGAACTCCTGATTGGCTCAGTCGGTTAAGCGGCCGACTTCGGGTCAGGTCATGATCTCATGGTTCGTGGGTTTGAGCCCTGCGTCAGGCTCTGTGCTGACAGTTAGCTCAGAATGAGGAAATTCTAAGTCAATGGGAAGCTTTGGGACTTGAATAGAACCAGTCAAATAGCTACTTCAACATTTCGGCATGTCTGCGTGGATAATGCTACATCAACATTTTCCCGTTTTTACATAATTGAGGAGGGTTTGGGCTACATGTGAATATCTTCGAAAAATGATATTCTGAGCATCTTTATTTATTTTTTTAAATGTTTTATTTATTTCTAGGAGAGAGAGAGAGAGACAGTGTGAGCAGGGGAGGGTCAGAGAGAGAGGGAGTCACAGACTGAAACAGGCTCCAGGCTCTGAGCTGGCAGTCAGCACAGAGCCCGACGCGGGGCTCGAACCCACGAACCGCCAGATCATGACCTAAGCGAAAGTCGGACGCTTAACCGACTAAGCCACCCAGGCGCCCCGTCTGAGCATCTTTAAAATGTATGACTTTATGTGTGAACATAATTATTAGCTGCACATATCAAGTATATATTTACATCTTGAGGAACATTAAAATAACAAAAAAATTAATTATCTGCCTTTATATGTGGGCCTTTAACTGACATTTGACTCTTTTACATCTGTTAAACTATTTGCTTTACATGTAGCTGTTCTTTATCTTTGGATAAGTACTCATGTGATTATAGCATTTATTTAGTCCCAAGGAAGACGGAGTCAGGTGAGAAAGCATCAGGGAATTTACAATTAGTCATTTGTTTCTTGGTACATATGCTCATTTATATCCTGTGGGAATTCACTTTGGTGTATAAGTGAATTTTCCAGCAAACTGAAGATTATTTCTTAGCCAAGTTACATAAATATTTTAAAAAGCGATTTCACTGGAAAAGTCCTTGGATATTTTCCTAATGTCGAAGTACACTAAATATTTAATAATATATTTCCTTGATGAGATGTTCACTTTATAATGAATTCATCATTATTTCATTGGGTGCTGCTAGTTTCCAAACTAAATGTTCTTATAGAGCCGCTGTGATTTATGGCTTTCTGTGCTTTACCATTTAGGTGATCTAAACACAAAAATTATTTAACGATGATTATGACATGGATGTAGAGATCAGAACGCATGTTGGCGGAAAACACTTGTATCGGCACCTCTATTTACTTCTTCTGGTCTGAGTCTCGGCTCAACAAATTGCATTTTGATGACTAATTTGGGTCCCAGGCGTTTTGCTTGCTGGAAGAATGTGCTCTGGAGATGGAGTATAAGTGTTCTGGATACCACGGTAAGGAGCTATCCTCCTTGACTGTAAGCAAATGAGTTGGCATTTGATCCCTCAGTGACATGAGAGTTTAGTCGCTGATGAGGGGGGCTGAGGGCCGGCTCTCTGGTGGCGAACCCTCCAAACTGTGAGGCCCTTCCCCAGAAACCAGCTTGCCCTCCCCTGTGCTGTTTCACTCAGTCTCTCACAACTCTCTTGATACTGTCAACAGCAGAGAGTGAGAGAATCTAAAAGATGCTTCAGGAGAAATTCTCTGTGTTGCCGCAGAAAGAAGTCCCATGGGTCCTTCTGGATGACACTCATTTCAGTAAAGAAGTTTAATGATTTAAATTCAGACTCGCATGGTTACCGTGATCATAAGCACTGCAATTAAACTTTGTGACTTAGGGGCGCCTGGGAGGCTCAGTCGGACAAGCGGCTCTTGATTTCAGCTAAGGTCATGATCTTTGTTCATGGGATTGAGCCCCACGTCTGGCTCTGCACTGACAACATGGAAACTGCTCGGGATTCTCTCTCTTCGCGCCTCCCCTGCTTGTGCATGTGAGTGCACACACTCTCTCTCTCAAAAAGCCACCCCCAAAACTTTGCAAATTCAAATCCTGGGTTTGAATTTGGTAGGCCTGTGAGAGTGTAGTCTCCCTGTAAAATGAGGAGAGTAAAAGTTCCTAGTGCCTAGGGTTGTAGGAGGAATAGATGTACACAAACTCCTTAGCACAGTCCTGGCAGATAGTCCCTGCTCAGTGAAAACCGTTCCTATAATGACCCCGGTTAGGGCATTAACACTGTCAGGTGTTGGGGCGTCTGGGTGGCTCAGTCGGTTAAGCATCTGACTTCGGCTCAGGTCATGATCTCACGGTTCGTGGGTTCGAGCCCCGTGTCGGGCTCTGTGCTGACAGCTCAGAGCCTGGAGCCTGCTTCTGATTCTGCGTCTCCCTCTCTCTCTCTCTGCCTCTCCCCTGCTCATGTTCTGTCTGTCTGTCTCTCTCAAAAATAAATAAACATTAAAAGAATTAAAAAAAAAACAACCAAAACAAAAACCACTATACAGGTGCTCACAATTCCCTACAGCGGCTATTTTAAATCTTTTCCACTGTCTCTTGCTCTATTCCCTTTTGCTGGTAACCATGTCCTTTCCTTCACAGGCGCAATTTTAGCTGTATTCTTTCTCAGCACCCCACCACCTTTCATTCATTTTCCATGTCCTTTTATTTTTTCCAAGTAAACTCTACACCCAAAGTGGGGCTGAACTCATAACCCTGAGGTCAAGCATCACATGCTCTACAGACTGAGCCAGCCAGGTGCCTCTCTTCCCTACTTTTCAATGAAAGCCCTGTTTCTCAGAGTATGGTCCTGAGGCTGGCATCACCATCCTCACCTGGGAGCTTGTTAAAAAATGTAAACCCGGGGCCTCATCACAGAGCGACCGAATCAGATTCTTTGTGGGAGGGCTCAGTAAATTGTGATTTATGAGGCTCTCCCAGGGAATGCAAAAGCTTGAGAATCACTGCTTTGAGCTTGACGGTTTTGATACTCCAAGTCCTCCTGACCAGTGCGTTTCCTCCCTGGAGGCTGATCTGCTGGAGAAATGCAATCATTTCTTTAGGATGTTTGGTTTGAAACAGAGGGGACTTAGAGGAATCAAATGATTGATGGCTGACGCAACTTGATTCATCTTTGTGCAGTAGAAACAGAACACCGGTGGAAATAGACTGTGCAAAATCCATTGGAAAGATTTTTCATGGTGAGTACTTTGGGGCACGCTGTCAATATTTGCTTCTGTGTCTCTTTAATTAATGTGCCCATGGCTTTAAACAAGTGAGATATAATTGACAAATAAAATTGTAAGATATTTAAAGTGTACAATGTGATGATTTGATATATGCATGTACATTATTGATTTACTTAAGGACTGTAAAGAGCAAACCTTTTTTAAACATTTATTTATTTATTTTGAGAGAGACAGAGAGGGCATGAGCTGGGGAGGGGCAGAGGGAGAGGGAGAGAGAGAATCCCAAGCCAGCTCCATGCTGTCAGCACAGAGCCTGATGCAGGGCTTGAACCCGCGAAACTGTGAGATCATGACCTGAGCTGAAATCAAGAGTTGGACACTTAACCATCTGAGCCACCCAGGTGCCCAAGAATGAACCTTTTCCATAGGGATCTTCAGAATGAATCAAAGTGGAAGAAAGCAATTCTAGATAGAAGTGCCCATAAATGTGGCCACTAACCTGCAGCTATGTTGTATTTGTGTTACAACAAAAACTCCATTCTGAGTAAGCCTATTGCTATATCTTTACTATTTCTGCATTATATCTCAGTGTCCCCGAAGTCCTACCTGGGACACACGTTGTGGTTGACTCTCTCCTTACCGCTTCACCCTGCTTTCCCTTCTGTCTTATCCCAGAATATAGGAAGCCACAATCCCCCCTCAGACTCTGGCCACTAGGGTGGACACGTGACAGAGTTGGCCCTTGAGGGAGAAGCAGAAGTCTACCAGCGACTTCTGGGAAAGCTGTGCTTCTTAGGAACAGAGGCCTCCTCTTTCTGATTTGGTTGCTCATCTTCCTTCAGGGGCAATGGTCTTGATTTCTGGAGTTTCTCAGGTCACATTTAAACATCATGAAGAGCCAGATGGCCACAGCCTCAGGCCTGATACCTTTGAGCTGCTAAAACAAAGCTAGCAACTGTCTTACTCGTGACATCAGTATGAGAGAGGAAAAAAAAAATCATCACACACTTGAAATTTTCCGAGTTGGGGTTTCTGTTACTTGTAGCCTAACACAACCCCTTTCTGAGTCACTGTCCCAACAGAACTGGGCTGAAAGGAATTTTTCACAAAAGATTTAGAGTGAAGATAGCAATGAGGCAAGTAGAGATTCGAGTAGAAAGGACAGGTGGCATCTGGAGAGTGAGTTTAGGAAATTAGGGAACAAATTGCCGACAGGCTCCTCTCTGGGATGCCTTCTCCTCTGCTATTTCCTAGACCAACAGGCAATGGTTTTCCTACAAGCGTGATTTCCAATGGAGGCTCAGAGAAGACGACCACAAGTTGGGGTTCAGAGGAATCCATGCCATTTGCACTGTGTCTCCATGATGCTCTTGATGCTTTGGACACGATGCTTCTTCATTTGGAGAAACTACCCTACACACTGTGGAATATTTATCATAACAAGCCTTTACTTATCATACTTATCATAACAAGCCTCTGCTTATCGCATGTCTGTAGTGCCCGTCTGTTATTTTAACAAAAAAAAATATATATCCTCACATTTCAAATGCCACCTGGGAGGGGGGCCATAGGTCTGGTTGAGAAATACCTTCTCAGGGCATCTAACACAGCGCCCTGCACACGGGCAGTGTTTGGTTAAATCACTCATATTCAGTGACATGCTGGTAAACCAGTTAAAAAAAAAAAAGAAAAGGCTTGGTTTGTATCATTTGCCAACTTCTGTGCTGTAAATATTCCAAACACAGCAATTTCGTGTTATCTGTGATTTAACTACTGGCTTGTGAAATGTCTAAATATTTGACACTTGGCTTTTGAGAGGTGGTAGACTAGTGTGCGTACACACCTGGGCACTTAGAATCTCAGAGCTGGAAGGAGCTTAGGACCACCTCGTGCCCAATGTTTTAGGAAAGAAATAACACTGCAGAAGGTTTACAATCAAATGCACACATTTCTCCACGACCAGCCAGTCTTTGACTAAACAAGATCACTACCAATTTCTTGGGGGGCCTGAAGTGTTTCGTCCTTCACCACTAAATGATGAGGTAGATGAAAGTGACTCAGGTCACAGAATTGGTGACATATTTGTTTGGGGCACTTTGGCTTTGACTTTGTGAAGGTACATGTAACGTGCACATGTTATTTGGGTTAAACACAGAAGCTTACGTTTAGTTCATGCTTTCCATGACACTAAGGCTCGGGGGTGGAGGGAGAAGAAATGTCCTTTGCAGAGGCTTTGTCTCCCACACCCCTCTGTTGGCAGTAGCTGACTCAAGCCTCTGGCTGGAATGGGGAGGAGAAACTCCTTTTTGGGCGCCTACATTCCCCTGAGATGTCAGATCATCTTCCTTGGGTCGGGAGAGAGGCAGCTCGTACAGGGTCCAAGCAATCGCAGCAGCAACAGCCTGAGAGGAAGTGGAGGTGTGCCATGTTTAGGAGGCTAACTGGTTGCTGGTGTGATTGTCATTAGCTAACTAGACGCGCCCAGCTATTTTTACCTTCTCCGATCTCCCTGCCGCTCATGCTCATGAAGCCAACACTATCGTGGCCACATCCCAAATTACCAATTTCAGATCTAGGGCAATCCATTGATGTAGGTAAGTTAGCAGAGACACCATCTATAGAAATCTCCACTGCCTGGTGCAGCCTGTCAGGGCTTCCCTGGGATTATATACAACTATCGTGTCAGACCCAGGACTAGAATTTAGGCTTCCTGGTTTCCAGGTGTAAATTAACTTGCCAAGGTCAAACGGCTGGTAAACAGCTAGCAGATAGCAGAGCCAGGATTCATACGTAGGTTGGATTACCTACTGTATGCAGGTTTCTTTTTAGAGAAAGAAAGGTAGCCAGCTTGCTTTAATCTTTTAAGGGATATCCAAGGATCTGGAGAAAACATACCAGGCTGGATTTGGCCACTAGGTGGAACCCTTAACCTAATGTGAACCTGTATCCAACCAGGCTGTGGCTGTAGCTCTGAGGTTCAAGTGGGAGGGTCTCTAATATTTCCAGAACAGCAAAGTCTCATGTCTAAGCTTTATATTGTCAATTCAGTGTATTCCAAACCTTCGGATCTCAGCCAAGCTGTCTCCTGTTCAGGAAGGAAAGGCAGAGGTAAAGGGTTATTTCTCTTAGTTTCCTTGGTGATAAAGAATAGATCCTATGTCATATGGAAAAACAAGGGAAAATTTAAAAAATAAATGGAAGTTGAACAAAATTCAAACCATCCAATGACTTTTTTTTTTTTTGAGCGAGAGAGAGAGAGGTCACACATGTGGGGGAGGGCATGGGCAGAAGGAGAGAGAGACTCCGTGAGAGTCTGACTCAGGCCTTGATCTCATGACCCTCGGATCATGACCTGAGCTGAAACCAAGAGTCGGATACCTAGCGAACCGAGCCGCCCAGGAGCTCCCAAACTATCCAGTGATTTAAACANGGAAGTTGAACAAAATTCAAACCATCCAATGACTTTTTTTTTTTTTTTTGAGCGAGAGAGAGAGAGGGCACACATGTGGGGGAGGGCATGGGCAGAAGGAGAGAGAGACTCCGTGAGAGTCTGACTCAGGCCTTGATCTCATGACCCTCGGATCATGACCTGAGCTGAAACCAAGAGTCGGATACCTAGCGAACCGAGCCGCCCAGGAGCTCCCAAACTATCCAGTGATTTAAACAAACTTAAAATGAAACAAATTCTGATGACAACTAATTTTTTTATCATCTTGCAACTGTGGAGGTATTGTTCTGTGTCACTGAATGTCCGTTTCCAGAATTACAGTTTTGTCATTTAATTTGGTTCCATTGTGATATTTGAGAGAATTTAATTTTTGAAAAGTTGTTTGCAGAAATCATAAAACTGAAAATAAAAGTGTCAAAAACTCAGGAAAATAAAATACCAACCCCCTCTTATGCCCCCCCTCCCCAATAAAAACATTGAATCACTACTTAACTGAGGACCGTGGGGGAGAAGAAGGGGGGAAATGGTGGGGGAAAGGGAGAGAGGCAAACCATGAGAGACTCTTGAATGCTGACAAAAACTGAGGACTGATGGATGTGGGGGGAGGGGGGGATGGGCATGGAGGAGGGCACTTTGGGGATGAGCACTGAGTGTTGTGTGGAAACTAATTTGACAATAAACTATTTGTAAAAAAAAAAAAAACACTGAATCACTGAAGTGGTAATTAGTACACATGTATTGGGCACACCCCAAAAAAGACATTCTGCAAACCAGGGCCGCTCACACCAAAACATGGAAAGAGGCTCAGAGGTGTTTTGTCCTGAAGCGGCTTATATAGTGTAGAGGAAGTAACTTCATTCTTCACAGTGATTGGATCCAACAGGAGAATTTTCTTAAATAAAAGGGAATTGATTACTGGCCACCTCCTATACATTTTATGGAACAATTTAAGTTTGGCTCATGATTTCCAGAGGCATAAGCAAGAAGGGACCCAGGTCAATCGACCCTCACTTGTCCTTCAAAATAAGCTTTGATAGAATGGCTAAACTTGTTTTGCCTACTCAGGGAATTTTCTGGTCTGGTCTCCATTTGTGTTTGAGTTTAACAGAAGGAAAGGAAGGGAAAAAATAATACCCAGAGATGAAAGGAAGGACAAATAACAGGAAATCCAAGACTCAGGAGAAAACTGATGAAATTCAAGAACTCAAAGAATGTTTGAGGCATGTTACAAGCACACATGACTTTGGTTGTGGTAAGAAGGAGGAGGGCATTTTCTTCTCGTGTTGGTTAGGTTTTTTTTTTTAATGTTTTATTTATTTCTGAGAGAGAGATAGAGACAGCGTGAGCAGGGGAGGGTCAGAGAGAGAGAGGGAGATACAGAATCTGAAACAGGCTCCAGGCGCTGAGCTGACTGTCAGCACGGGGCTCGAACCTACGAACTGTGAGATCGTGACCTGAGTTGAAGTCGGACGTTTAACCGACTGAGCCACCCAGGTGCCCCTCGTGTTGGTTAGTTTTAAGTTGAGCAATTTTTTTTTTGAGGATTTGGAATTTCCCTTTAAAAAAAATTAAATTCAACTTAGTTCACATACAGTGTAATTTTGACTTCGGGAGTAGAACCCAGTGATTCATCTTTCATATATGATGCCCAGCACTTATCACAAGTGCCCTCCTTAAAGTCCATCACCCATTTAGCTATACCCGCCACCCGCCTCCCCTCCAGCAATCCCCAGTTTGTTCTCTGTATTTAAGAGTCTCTCATGGTTTGCCTCCCTCTCTGTTTTTATCTTATTTTTCCTTCCCTTCCCCTGTGTTCACCTGATGAGTTTCTCAAATTTCACATATGAGTGAAAACATACAATATCTGTCTTTCTCTGACTGATTTATTTTGCTTAGCATAATAATATCTAGTTCTAGCTACATTGTTGTGAATGGCAAGATTTCATTCTTTGTCATCACCAAGTAGTATTCCACTGTATATATATTACATCTTCTTAATCCATTCATCAGATGATGGACATTTAGGGTCTTTACATAATTTGGCTACTGTTGATATACCCACTGGTATAAACATTGGGGTGCATGTGCCCCTTCAAATCAGCATCATAAATACCTAGTAGTGCAATTGCTGGGTCATAGGTTAGTTCTATTTTTAATTTTTTTGAGGAACCTCCATAACATTTTCCAGAGTGGCTGCACCAATGTCGATGCTACCCAGAGCAATCTACACACTCAATGCAATCCTTATCAAAATAACATCAGAATTATCCTTTTATTTTATATGAGAACATACTCAACGTTTATATGCCAAACACACGAAGTCGACACTTGTTCATACAGGCTAACTAAAAGGTGCCTTGGTTTACTATTTATTAAATGAGGGCAATAGCCTCAGAGATGTGTGTTTCCTCTGGGTGATAATTTTAAATCCTTAAGACACTTATTTTAGAAATATTTTCTTTATTTAGCATATTGAGGAATACAAAAGGAGTATATGTTTTTAAAAAACTATATGCTTCTCCTCAAGGAGCTTAGGTGTGGAATTATTGACATTCGAATTTAAAACAATACAAAGGAGATAGTGAATTATCACACAAAGAAGACAGCCTTTGGATTCAGCTTTTCTAGGTTGCCCAGCTTCTCTTTGATCTTGGGGAAGAAACTTAACCTCTGAGCTTCAGTTTTGTCATGTATAAAATGGAGATTTTGGCTATACCAAGTGGAAGTAATGAGGGGCAATGGGTAACATGCAAATCATCTATTCAAATGAAAGCAAATATTATAATTAGGAGCCACAACATGGGAGGCAGACCCGTGATGATCTAGGATTGCACAGGCATAGTTACTTAGCCTGCAGTGGTTTGAGAGTTTTCAATTATTAGTAGAAATTTGAAAGGTGTGGCGTGATTAAGGAGCTTTTCCAGGTATGGGGAACAGAGTGAGCAAAATATTGGAGCCTTTTTTAATCAAGTGACAAAAAGAATGTCACCTTGAACAAAGTGGGTTTGTTTAGGAAGTCAAGGAAGTAGAGCCTGGACAATACGAAGAGAGCTTGCCTGGATGGTTGCACATTTAGAGAGAAAGACAGAATCAAAGTGACCATCTAGGCTATGTTATAACGGGAGGGCTGGGACAGGGTTCACACTCAGTCCCACACACACGTTTTCTGTGTCTACAGTTTTGTCTTTTCCAGAATGATAGATAAGTGAAATCATATGGTGTCAGAATCAAATTAGGCTTCTTTCAGTTGTAGTAATCATTTGAGATTTAGTTACATTGTTGTGTGTATCTGTAGTTCATTCCTTCTGACTGCTGAGTTTATTTCCTTGTATGGAGGTACCCCAGTGTTTATTCACCAGTTGAACAGTTTGGATTGTTTCCAGTTTTTGGCAATCATGAATAAAGTTTCTTTTAGCATGAATGTTAAGTCGTCTTTTTTTTTCTTGAATATTTTAAAAAAGTTTATTTTCTGAGAGAGAAAGAGTGCAAGTGGAGCAGGGGCAGAGAGAGAGAGAGACAGAATCCCACGCAGGCTCTGTTCTGTCAGTTCAGACCCTGATTTGGGGCTCGAACTCATGAACCATGAGATCACATCCTGAGCTGAGATCAGGACCCGAGCCAAGATCAAGAGCGGGATTCTCAATAAGTTGAGCCACCCAGGTTCTGCAAAGCTGTCTTGAGTCTAAGGTAAATACCTAGCAATGAAGTTGCTAGGTCATATGGTGTGTTTAATTTTATTACAAAAGGCCAAATTGTTTTCCAAAGTGGCTGTAACATTTTGCATTCCCATTAGCAATGTATGAGAATTCATTCACATGTCATTTTGTTTCTTTTTTTTAAAGTTTATTTATTTATTTTGAGAGAGAGAGAGAGAGAGAGCATGTGTGCATGTTTGCACATGTGCACGTGCAATAGGGGGAGGGGCAGGAAAGAGGCCGCAAGAGAGAATCCCAAGCAGCTCTGCACTATCCGCACAGAGCCTGATGTGGGGCTCGAACTCATGAACTGTGAGATCATGACCTGAACAGAAGTCGGATGCTTAACCGACTGAGCCACCCAGGCGCCCCTCATTGTTGCTTCCGAAGCAGATAGGTTTGTCCTAGTCTGATAAGCTTTGACAACAGTAGAATCTGGAGCTTCTGTTTTAATTGATCACTGCGGGGTGCAGGCATCAGTATTCCCAAATGCTCCTCGTATGCTCCCCTCCCATCTGTCAAGCTCCTATTTATCCTTCAGGACTCATGTGTCACTTCTGTAAGGACATCTTCCCGAAGCCTTTCATCTCGATCAGGAGCTGTCATGGCTGCCAGTTTGCTTATTGCATGTGTCCTGTCTCTGGTTTGCGGTTCCTCACCTTCAGCACCATTGTCATTTGGGGCTGGATATTATTATCTCTGTTGTGGGGCGTCTGCACATTGTCGGAGAGTTGGCAGCAATCCTGGCCTCTGCCCACTAGATGCCAGAAGCACCTTTCCCTGAGGCGTGACAACCTAAAATGTCCTTAGATATTGCTAAATGTCCCCTGGAGCCAACCACTACCCCCCACCCCAGTGAGAACCAGGGCTCTAACTCATTGGTTATTTTATATCTAGTTTCTCTCTCTCCCTGTATTATAAACTCGAGAAGAGCAAGACCTCGTGTTTTTTTTTTCTCTCTCCCTTCTAGATTCCCAAGAACACAGTGCACAGTACTTCCCAGATGTTGGGCAAATATTTGTTGAACAACTGAATAAAGAGATGGCTGAGCAGGGGTTTCTGAGCCCCAGGGAGTGTGGAGATGAAAGTGGCAGAGAGGAAGGAGTACTTCTGAGCTACATTTAGAGAGTGAAAATACAGGAAGGGGTGGGGGTTTGGGGGTGACAATGAACCACTATGGAATCCCTACCAAGTGCCAAGTGCTTTTAAATGTTTTATATCACTTTACCTTCCCAACAAGCTGTAAGAATTTAATACTATTGGTATTTTATTTTATTTTTTAAATACATTATTTTAATTTTAGGAGAGAGAGAGAGCAAGTAGGGGAGAAGAAGAGAGAGGGAGAGAGAGAGAGAGGAGAGAGAGAGAATCCCAAGCAGGCTTCATGCTCAGCTTGACATGGAACTTGATTCCACAACCCTGGGATCATGGCCTGAGCTGAAATTAAGAGTTGGGGGCTCAACTGACTGAGCCACCCAGGTGCCCCAATACTATCATTATTTTAACGTTGAGCCAATTTAGACCCAGAAAGACCCAGAGAGTTTCAATAATGTGCCAACAGGGGGGAAGCTGTCTGTCCGTCTGTCTCCACAGATGGAAGTCTTTCTATTATGTACCATCTGCCCGGGACACTACTGTCTAAACTCAGCTGAGAACTATGGCTACCGCCGTAGACTTTGGAACATTGAAATGGGGAGCTAGGAGATCTGTTCCCACCCCCAGTGAGAAGCCCCCAAACTTACAGGGTACTACTCTCCGTGAGATGGTCCTGGAAGAGAAGGTGGCAGATTAGCAGTGATCTCAAATGTTAGCAGGATCCCGCTTACCTGAGTGATTCATGGGCTCCCAATACAGGAATTCTGTTTCGGTGAGATGCTGGAGGGGCTGTGAACCTCCATGTTTCATAAGCATCCGAGTCATTCTGATGCAAATGGTCTGCACTCCACATTTTCAGAAAGTCTGGGTTCTGGAGGAAAGAATAATTGAGATGCGTGCAAAGGGAAGGTGAGAAATGACCGGTAAGAAGGAGGGGATTCAGAGCCGAGGGCTGAACAGGCAGGCTTTGCTCGGCTTTGTGTTCTGAATGTAATGACGGTTGCTGCAGAATGCTCTGGAAGGGTCTGGAATGTCTCTTATGGATCCCTGAGCAACCTAGAAGCTGAAAATCCAGGCTGTCTGTAAACATAATGTAGAGAAAAGGGAAATAGGCCCCAGTATAAGCATCAACGTAGTTTTATTTTTATTTTTTTTAAATGTTACTTTTGAGAGAGAGTGAGAGAGCATGAGTGGGGGAGGGGGGACAGAGAGAGAGAGAGAGAGAGAGAGAGAGAGAGAGAGAGCCCCAAGCAGGCTCTGTGCTTGTGGGCTTGTCAGCATGGAGCCTGATTCGGGTTTGATCCCACTAACCTTGAGATCATGACCTGAGCTGATATCAGGAGTCGGACACTCAACTGACCGAGCCACCCAGGCGTCCCTAAGTTTTAATTCAGATCAGAGGTGGCCAAAGTACAGCCAATGGGCAAATCTGTCCCACTGCCTTTTCCTGTACATTAAATTTTATTGGAACACAGCCAGATCCACTTAGTTCCATGTTGTCTGCGGTGCTTTTGTGCTGCCACAGATAGAGTCGAGTGGCTGCCCCGATTGACCACAGGGTTCACAAAGCTTACATAGTCCTTCTTTGGTCCCTTACAAAAAAAGTGTGTCGCCTCCCTCCCCTTTTATTTTACAGAATATGTTTAGAACATAGGTCCTAAGTAAATGGTTAAGGAAGTAATTTATGGCTTTGATTGTTTGCAAAAACATATTTTTGTGTCACTGTTGCCCTCAACACACATATGTGAGCAAGTTTTGTGGACAAAACTCCATACACGTACAGGCCACAGAGTCAGCCTTTCCAGGAGCATATTCTGTCCAAAATCATTGCATTGATTATGAGGGGACTTAAGTGCATCCCACTCTCTCTTTCCTAAAAGATCAGAACTTCTTTTAAAAAATAGTCAACCTTCTGCTTTTCTAAAGATCAGTTACGTGGTGGGGAACAAGGGGAATTTAAGAAAAGGGACACACAGGGTCCTGTGTGGTAAAAACCAGTTTTGTAGCCCCTGCCTCGCTGAAAGCCACGAAATCTGTGCCTTTTGTCACGGCCGACAGAATATACGAATGCTTGCTTAGCAGTTGAGAGCAGCTTTCACAGTTCATTCGCTGACTTGTTCAACAAGGATTAATGAATGCCTGTTGAGCACTGGGTCCTGCAGATGCAGAGATGCTTAAAATGCATTGCCTGCTTGTAGCCCACCAGCGGCGAGAGATGTGAAGTGATTCCCTGGAAAACAGTCTCCTGTGCGCTGAAATAAAGCAACTCTGGGGGTGCAGGGAAGGTCCCATCAAGGCTACTTGATGGAACTGGAAGGAACATAGGCTTTGGCACATTATTGAAACTCTGAGATCATGACCTGAGCTCAAATCAAGAGTCAGACACTCAACCGAATGAGCCACCCAGGTGGCCCTAAACTTGATTCTTATATTTGATGCTATTTTTGAGTTCCAGATTTGGGAGTGAAGCTTTTTCTAACCTATGGCTATTGCATCTTCCTGTATAATTTGTTGTGTAACAAATAGAAACATAATCACCAAGATACAAAGCCTATGTTCCTTCCAGTTCCATCAATATGCTACCAGTTGCTCTCAGGTGGCATCTGTTGGACTTGAGCTCCGGGTATGACCTGGGACAGCTGGGCGCTCAGAGAAGCATATGGGATTCCGATGGCCCAGGGGAATCAGAGATGCCCAGCATCTGCATTTACATATAACCAAGGTCTCTCCGGGAGGGGTACCTGTGCTTGGTTTCTTTTAATAAGTGGGTCCCGGGGCGAGTGGGTGGCTTAGTCGGTTAAGCGTCCGACTTTCACTTAGGTCATGATCTCGCGGTTCGTGGGTTCGAGCCCCGCGTCGGGCTCTGTGCTGACTGCCAGCTCAGAGCCTGGAGCCTGTTTCAGAGTCTGTGACTCCCTCTCTCTCTGACCCTCCCCTGCTCACGCTGTCTCTCTCTCTCTCTCCTAGAAATAAATAAAACATTTAAAAAAAAATAAGTGGGTCCTGCCCCCTGAGCTGGTCCCTTTTTCCAGACAGACTTATTTTCATTGGCAAGGAGTAAAATAAGGTCTAAAGTGGTGGGGGTTCTCAAATGTTGCTGCATATTAGAATTACCTGTAGAGCTTTTAAGAGTTCCGACCCAGGTACCCATGGTTTAAACTTTTCAGATGATTCGAATGTGTGTAGCCACGTTTGAACTGGCTGCTTTAAATCAGTGGTTCTCAATTAACCAGAGGGCTTGTCAAACCCAGATTGCTGGGTCCTATCCCCAGAGTTTCTGATTCAGCTAACAAATTTACATTTCTAACATGTTCCCAGATGACACTGGCGGTGGCTGGTCAGAGTCAACATTGTGAGAACCACTGTCCTAAGTGGAAGTGATGAAGAGGGATGGTAGCTGGAGAAGAATAGTGGTTCTTCTTATTTCTGTGTAAAATCTGTCCATTCTGGACTTTGAAGCATGAAAAGGGGGAGATTGGGCTAGTGATGTCACTGCCATTTTTGTCATGTAAAACCCACAGTCTTGGAATGGTATGTACCCATCTTAAGAATGCCCTTGCACTACCTGAGAAAACATGGCACTTTGCAGACTCACTCTTTCTTTCTCTCTCTTCCTTCCTTCCTTCCTTCCTTCCTTCCTTCCTTCCTTCCTTCCTTCCTTCCTCTCTTTCTTTCCTTTCTGTTTCTCTTTTGATTTCTTTCTCTTTCTGTTTACCTTTTGATTTTTTTCTCTTTTGATTTCTTTCTTTTTCTTTCTCTTTCTCTTTTTTCCTTTCTCTTTCTCTCTTTCTCTTTTTCTTTCTGGGAAAGGCTTGAGGTGAGATCTTTGTTGAAAATACTAAAGACCATCTAAAGGAATCAGGTGTATTCAAATGCTTTCAATTTTACGGAAATTTGAAATTTGAAAATGTAGTTGTTGTGAAAAATAATCTTCAAGGATACAGAAATTTCTGATGGAACAGCTTTGTAGCCAAAAACTTGTGGTTAATAATTCAAAGAACCCTTCTACAAGAAAGAATACTGAGTTGACAAGTAATAAAAGCAGAACACAAACAATTAGGTACATATGAACTCTCTATATTAATAGGTCAGCAAATAGGACCACAGTCAATTACCTTAGTCATTTATGAAGCAATCTCATACTACCCAAATGATTTCTCCTTCACCCATTGCCTATTTTAGAATGGATGCTCAAATGGTTATATTTCATTTTAAATACCCTTTCAGAAGCTGTATTCTCAACTAAGGGCATAATATTCTCACTGGCATGCCTATTTAGCATTATTCTATTTATACACATTATTTAGTGAGCAGAATTTTCCCAAGTGGCTGTGGAATCCTGGGAAGCAAGTCAGGACAGGAAGCACACTCACCAGCCGGGAATCTACAGCTTCTGGGGGAGTCCGACACCACGGCAGATCTTTCAGGAAGGAAGTGGTGTGGTCAGTCTGGCAGCGTCCACAGAAGTAAGCTGGCGAGCTGGCCAAGTGTACTGTCACTTTGAAGAATGCGTTTTGAGTCCTCTTCTGAGAAACCAATAGCTCTTGGACATGTTTTTCCATACATTTAAAAAATTTCTCATAAGATCATTTCATCTTTCTACCTGACTTTGCTCACTTAGACAGTCCAAGAAGACTTTAGACTCCTTGCTATAGAGATTCTGCTTTTATGACTAAGCATTTATGAATGATGCAGAATTTATAGGAGGTGGCCTGTTTTAAGAAAGAGGAGGCGGGATAGGGCAGGAGGAGCACATGCTTTGAGGTTGCCTCTTCCTGGCTCCGTGGCTCTGGCAAGTTAATGAACTTCAAATTTCCAAATGTAAAGTTAGCATGTTTGCAACGAGGCTGCTGTGGCTGCTCAAAGGGAAAGTATACAAGTGTCTGCTCCAGGCAGAGAAGGACAGATACCATATGTTTGCATGTATAGGTGGATTAGGAGGAACTTAGTGGAAGACCGTGGAGGAANAAAAAAAAAAGAAACCAACTTGACAATAAACTATAAAAAAAAAAAAAAGAAGAAGAAATGTCTGCTCCAGAGTGCAGTAAATGTTGGTTCCTTTACTTCCTTTCCTTGCGGGATGCTTTTCAGTTAGTTGTATTCACTGAGGGGCTTCTCTGTGGTATGTTCCAGAAATACAGAGGTGGGGAAGATTTCCCCCTTTGGAAGGACTTCATAGTCTAAGGAGAAAGAGAAACAGCTACTTAAAGAACAATACAGTAACAATATGGTGAGGGGTGCTGGGATGGTTCTGTTGGTTAAACACGGACTCCTGATTTCAGCTCAGGCTATGATCTCATGGTTCGTGAGATCAAGCCCTGTGTGGAGCTCTGTGCTGACAGCATGGAGCCTCCTTGGGATTCTCTCTCTTCCTCTTTCTCTGCTCTTCCCCTGCACACGCTCTCCCCCCCTTCCCCACTTCTCTCTCTCTCTCAAAGATGAATAAATAAACCTAAAAAGAAAAAGAACCATATGGTTAGGGCTACATTAGAGGGCATATGGGGGTAAGGGGCTCTTGGGGAAGTCCCTGCATGCCTACGCCCAGGCAGTAGGGGACCCGCCTGTGTGTTTCCTCTTCCTGAGGGAACACAGCTTTGTGCTGCCTGCTCTCTGTATCAGAAGACCGTCATTTGTTATATTTTTGTCCGATTGTTCATTTGCAGTTTGGGGTAATTCTGAACTATCTTACTTCCTCATGGACAAGGTGGATGTCTACAAGCATTTAAAAAATTATGAAAATTCCTCAAGCTACTTTTTTCTTTTTCTTTTAAACGTTTCGTTTTCTTCTTCTTTTTTAATGTTTATTTATTTTGAGACAGAGAGCCTGCAAGCAGAGGGAAGTTCAGAGAGAGAGAGGGAGAGAGAATCCCAAGCAGGCTCCACGTCCTCAGTGTAGAGCCTGTCATGGGATTTAATCTCATGAACCATGAGATCATAACCTGAGCCAAGATCAAGAGCTGGTTGCTTAACTGACTGAGAGCTGGTTGCTTAACTGACTGAGCCACCAGGGTGTCCTTTTTTTTTTTTTTTTAATTTGAGAGTTTGAGAGTGGGGAGAGGGGCAAATGGAGACAGAGAGAGAATCTTAAACAGGTTCCATGTTCATCCAGAACCCGATGTGGGGCTCCATCCCATGACCCTGGGATCATGACTTGAGCCGAAATCAAGAGTCAGACACGCAACTGACTGAGCCACTCAACTGACTAGCATGTTTTTTTGGTCTCCAAAATATATAAACTTGGGAAACTTTAAAAATAGATCTCAGAGGGGCGCCTGGGTGGCTTAGTCGGTTGAGCGTCCGACTTTCGCGTAGGTCATGATCTCGCGGTTCGTGGGTTCGAGCCCCGCGTCGGGCTCTGTGCTGACTGCCAGCTCAGAGCCTGGAGCCTGTTTCGGAGTCTGTGACTCCCTCTCTCTCTGACCCTCTCCTGCTCACGCTGTCTCTCTCTCTCTCCTAGAAATAAATTTAAAAAAAATTAAAAAAATAGATCTCAGAGAAGACAAGGCTTGCATAGATTACTCCGTTTGCTCAGAGAGACTATGTGGTTTACTGTTGGCCAGTATTAGTTCTCTGGACTTAGAACGCTGGAGTCATAGGCTAGAACACACTTCTTAGGACCCAGATGTTATAAATTTACTCCTGTGATAATATCTCTTTGCAGAACATTACACTCTTGTAATTATTTAAATATTCTCTTATGACTTAATGAAATGAAATACTCTTTTAAATTAAATATTCCATAACACTCTTTTCCTGGTAGATTTTTTCTTAATAGATTTTAATCTTCATAAAGTCAAACACCTACACTGCATTTAAGATGATGCTTGCCACCACTACTTATGTTTATTCACAAACGTATATGATAGGACAGTGTTAAGCCTGCTTTTCCCAACTTTCAGAGACTCTGTAGTACTCTTCTACTGGTTGAAAAATTTATTGTAATATTAGTGAAGCCCGAGTCAATGGGAAAAAAAATAAGGCTCCAAAGATTCAATTCAACAACCATCTATTGAGCAACTACTGTGTTCTATACGTTATCTCTGCCCTTGAGACGTTTACGAGTGTCAATAACAAAACAACAATGAACCGCAAAGATCCCTGCCAAAGGGTGGTGTGCGTGCACAGAAACAGACAGTAAACACAGTAAGTTACATGACATAGATGAATAAAGCACTTACTACTTTAGAGGGTGAAAGGTGACAGTGATCAGTGATAGAACAGAAAAAGCAAAGATCGGGGTAAGAAGGACGAGAAGGGCTGTGGCAGTGGTCAGGTCATAATTTTAGATTGGGTATCAGAGTGAGTAGCTCCACTGAGAAACTTATCTTTAAGAAAAGGTGTGAAGGAGGTAGGGAATCAACCTACAGATAGCAGAACAAGATGGTCCAGAAGGATCGAGCTGGGCTTTGTTGAGAATGCGTCTGAGTGTTCTGGGAAGAGCTGAGAAGCCCAAGGGTCTGGAGAGGGAATAAGAGAAAGAAAAAAAAAAAATGAGATTAGGGCAGGGAACAAGGCAAAGTGATCATGTAAGGAAGGCCTTGTAAATGGAAAATAAACATATAAAAACATTTAACCTCTGATGACATTGCTTTCATCATTAAGTAAACCATTAAGTAAACATTAAGTAAACCATTTCTTACTTGTAATTTTCTATAACAAATACTTATTGTTTCACATTACAAGTCAGCAGGCTCTGGAATTATGAAAGCAGGTTTCTAGGTAATGCAAATCACAGCCCTCTTATTAAAGATATACCCAGAGGATGAAATTCATGATGACAAGGTTCAGAATAAACATTGATTTAAAATAAATTTGGCCAGAAACTGTCATCCAAATACTTAATTTTCTTTCTTCCCTAATTAAACAAATGTTAATGGCTAGCCTAGTGTTTATAGCTTCAAAAGCATATGATGTGTATTACTTAAAAATTAAGTACTATTTAACACATGAATTTTATTTTTAGTCAAAATATTTTAAAAATTTAATTAATTATTATTATTATTTTTTTTTTTGAGAGAGAGAGCAAGAGAGAGCATGTGAGTGGGAGAGGGGAAGAGGGTGAGGGGAGAGAATCCCAGCCAGGCTCCATAGTGACAGCACAGAGCTCCATGCGGGGCTGGATCTCAGGAACTGTGAGATCATGACCTGAGCCTTGTGAGACTGTGACCTGGGCTGAAACCAAGAGTCAGATGCTTACTCAACTGAGCCACCCAAATGCCCCCCCTTAGCAGTGTTTTAAAGTTCTTGGTACATCAGTGTGGTACATCTTTTAATAGCTTACTCCTATGGACTTGATAGTTTTTGGTGCTACTGTGTATGGTTGGTATTGATTTTTACTTTATTCTCCAATATTTTTTTTTTTTTTTTTGGTGGGGGGGTGATTATTTTAAATAGGTAAAAACATATATTAAGCTTCTAACCGGGCACTTTGCTAAATTTTCTTTTTAATTTTGGCAGTTTGGGTTCTTTTAGTTTTTCTATGTATGCAGTCATGTCATCTGTGAGTAATGACAGAATTAGACTGTTTATATACTTATTTTTTTGTGTATTGCATTGGCTAGGATCTCATATATGTATGTTTAGAAGTGGTTATGGTGGATATCCATGTGTTGTTTCTGATCTTGGAAAGAGAATGAACTTTCCTTCCTCCCTTCCTCCCTTCCTCCCTCCGTCCCTCCCTCCCTTTCTTTCTTTCTTTCTTTCTTTCTTTCTTTTTCTTTCTGTTTTATAATTAAGTAATCTCTACATCCAACATGGGGCTCAAACTCAAATCCAGAGATCAAGAGTTGCTTTCTCTTCCAAACCAGCCAGCCAGGCACCCTCAGAACATTCAATGATTTTTCATTATGTGTGATGTTAGCAGTGGGTTTTTCATCGGTAGCTTTTATCAGAAAGCTATTCCCTTCTAGACTTCATTTGCTGAAATTATTTTTTAATCATGAAAGGATGTTCAATTTGATCAAATGCATTTTATGCATATAATTTCTCTCATTTATTCTATCAATTCGATAGAAATAAAGCTATAAAGGACAATATTGAGACAATTGAGGAAATGTGAATATGGACTTTGCATTAGGAAACATAATTAAATCAAATTTCTTCATTATCATAATAGAATTGTGCTTACGTAGAATGTTCTAGTTTTCAGGAGATAAATGCTGAAGTTTTTATGTCTAAAAGTTATTTTTAAATGATTCTTCAAAAAAATATCTCTCTGTTAAGATACATAAAAACATACACAAGTTGTATCTATCTATATACAAATGTGGTAAAATGCTAATAGTTGGTGAATTTGGGTGAAGCGTACATGGGATATTTTAATTTTACTATAGGTTTGAAAATTTTCAAAATAAAGTATCTGAGGAAAAACATGGAGGATACAAGTATTACAATAAAGTTGATTTAATATTGAACTTTTTACCTCTCTAAGTGACTGTACTTTCATTTCTAGTCGATGTAACATTTACAAAACCATTCATATATCAAACCTGGAGAAAATCTTAATAAATGCCAAAACTAAATTTTTAAATTTTATTTTTACTTTTTATCATTCTTTCTTTTTGTTTATTTATCTTGAGAGAGATAGAAAGAACTCAGGCATGGGGGAGGGGCAGAATGAGAGAGGGAAAGAGAATCCCAAGCAGGTCGTGCACTGTCAGCATGCATGGAGTCCAACATTGGGGCTTGAACTCACAAACCGTGAGATTCTGACCTGAGCTGAAATCAAGAGCCAGATATTTAACCAACTGAGCCACCCAGGTGCCCCTAAATTTTTTTATTTTAAAGATTTATAATTTTTTTAAAGTACTCTCTACACCCAACATGGGGCTTGAACTCACAATCCTGAGATCAAGAGTTGCATGTTCTAACAGATGAGCCAGCCAGGCACCCCCATCAAAACGAAATTTAAACAGACCTCTTTCTTTTACCGTATAAGATGAAATATAAGTAAAAATTAATCACAGATTTTTAACTAAAAATCTAATCATTTTTTACTAAAGTTTAAGTGAAGATTTTAATGTTTAGGTGTTTTAATTATTTGAGATTCATATCATGTTTAGATATGGGAAGCACTTATATCAAGGCATAACCATTCTGGAGAAACCAGTAATCAGAGAGAAAAAAATCACATCTTACACGTTTCATTTTATTGTTAAATAAGACAGAGTAATGAACTAAGCAAGAATATTGTAGGAAGTTAACAAAATATCCTTTTTGCTTTTGCAACTTTTTAAAAAATTTTGTTTATTTTGAGAGAGAGTGGGAGGGGCAGAGAAAGAAAGCAAGAGAGAGAGAGAATCTCAAGCAGGCTCTGCGCTCAAACCCATGAACCGTGAGATCATGACCTGAGCTGAAATCAGGAGTTGGAGGGGCTGCTGACTGAACCACGTAAGCCGCGCAGGTGTCCCTTGCTTTTGCAACTTTCAATTGTTGTTTTCCAGATTATTTCCATTCTGCATGGTAGTTATGCTACAATATATTTTCAAATAATGGACATCATATTTTTCAAATTTTTACTGTTACCCCCAATGCAGAACAAGAAAATTGACTGAAAATTAGAAAGAAAAAGGTGAAAGTGTAGAAAAAGTTTTTCTGACATTGCATGTGAAATTTAATGTGGAGGAACGCATAAATGTAGTAGAATTGTCTTTTTGGCACACCGAAACTAGCAATAATGGGGAAAGAATAAAAGCGTGACAAACACAATGATTTTAGATCAAATGTTTGTCTTAATAAAATTGTCCTGTTGATTACCTTTCGATCAAATTGTTTTCTGATTGTTTGGGCTAGGACAAATTTTGTGCTTCCAAAACAAAAGGAGATTACAGAAGAGTACGTATATTAGTCTTCTTATTTTGTATCAAAATTTTAAGAATGGCTATTATCATTTTCACAGATTTATTGAGGTATAATTAACATCCAATAAATTATGCATATAAAATAGTATAGTTTGATAGGGTTTTTAAAAATTTTTTTAATGTTTTATTTATTTCTAGGAGAGAGAGACAGCGTGAGCAGGGGAGGGTCAGAGAGAGAGGGAGACACAGACTCTGAAATAGGCTCCAGGCTCTGAGCTGGCAGTCAGCACAGAGCCCGACGCGGGGCTCGAACCCACGAACCGCGAGATCATGACCTAAGCGAAAGTCGGACGCTTAACCGACTAAGCCACCCAGGCGCCCTTGTTTTTTTTTTTTGTTGTTGTTGTTTTTTTAAGAGAGAGAGGGAGAGAGAGACAGAGAAGCAGGACTCACCCAGCGCTCTTATTTTACCCAAAGCAGAGCTCACACTTCCCCGAAGCGGGGCTCGAGCACACCCGATGAGGGACTCCAACTCACTCACTGTAAGATCATGACCTGAGCTGAAGTCAGATGCCTAATGCTTGAGCCACACAAGTGCCCTGATACATTTTGACAGGTACCTACCCTGGCAACCGTATCCACAGTTTCCTATGGCTCTTTGGAAACCTCTCTTTCCTGCCTTTCCCTGACCTCCTGTCCTCTGGGCAAGCAGTCGTCATCTGCTTTTTCACTGTAGATTTCAGTTTGTAGAATTGTATACCAATGGAATCATCTGGGGGCGCCTGGGTGGCTTAGTCGGTTAAGCGACCGACTTTCGCTTAGGTCATGATCTCGCGGTTCGTGGGTTCAAGCCCCGCGTCGGGCTCTGTGCTGACTGCCAGCTCAGAGCCTGGAGCCTGTTTCAGCCTGTGACTCCCTCTCTCTCTGACCCTCCCCTGCTCACGCTGTCTCTCTCTCTCTCTCTCCTAGAAATAAATAAAAATATTAAAAAACAAACAAACAAACAAACAAAAAAAACAAATGGAATCATCTGGTATATACTCACTTTACTTTCTGGCTTTTTTCTCACTCAGTATAACTACTCTGAGATTAATCCATGTTGTTCCTTACAACAATAGTTCATTTCTTTTTATGGATGTATCTATGCCATTGTGTGGATGTACCGCACTATGTTTATCTGGTTACCTGTTGATAAATATTTGGATTGTTATCAGCTTTTGGCTTATTATAAATAATATTGCTATGAACATCTGCATCCTATTTTTTTTTTGTATGATGATACATTTTCTTCTTCTTTTGTGAAATACCTGGGAGAGGAATGACTTTATATGGTATGTATATATTCAACTTTTTAGGGAACCATCAAAGTATTTTCAGGTCGTTTAGCATATTGGCATTCCGGCCGTCAGAGTGGGAGACATCTGGTTGATCTGCGTTCTCTCAAACACTTGGGAGGGTCAGTCATCTCAATAGCTATGTAATGGTATCTTATTATAGTTCTGATTTGCTTTTTCCTAATGTCTAATCATTTTGAATGAGCCTATTTACCATTCACTTACCTTTTTGGGTGAACTGTTGAAATATTCAGCACCATATTTTATTGGGCTATGTAACTTCTCATTATCGAATTGTAAGAACTCTATATATTGTTGGCACAAATCCTTTTGCAAATATGTAATTCACAAATGTTCAATTCTGTGGCTTATTTTTTCACTCACTTATTTGTTCACGTCTGTGGCTTATTTTTTCACCCATGTAACATTCAACGAAAGAACAAAAGTTCTTGATTTTTGAGACAGTCCATTTATCACTGTTTTGGTTTCTGAATCATGCTCCTAGATGTCTTATTTAAGAAACATTTCTTTCTTTTTTTTTCAGTTTTAACATTTAGGTCTATGATTCATTTTGAGTTAATTGTTGCGTATTATGAGAGATACGGAGCAAAGTTCTCTCTGTCTCTGTCTTTCTCTGTGTCTCTTTATAGATGGGATTCATTGTTCTGGAACTATTTGTTGAAAAGCTATCCTTTCTCCCCTGAATTGCCTTTATGCTGTGTTATCAATTGATTATATACGTGTGGGTCTACTTTTGGACTCTCTATTCTGTCTCATTGCCAAGTTTGTCAGTACCACACTGTCTCAATAAAGCTTTACGTTAACTCTTGAAATCAGATGGTGTAGGTCTTCCAACTTTGTCATTTCCAAAGTGGTTTTGGTTATGCTATGTCCTATGCACTTCTCTGTGACTTGTAGAATCATCTTGTCAAACTACAAAAATATTCTAAAGGTTTCATGATCAGTTTGGGGGGGAGGAAACATGTCCGAGACATTCAGTCTTGTAATCTATTCATCAGCACAATCTATCTTTCCATTTATTTAGGTAGTTGATTTTTGTATATTGAAGTTGTATCCTGGAATGTTACTATATTCATTTCATGGTATAAGATTTAAAAAAAATCTAAGATGACTACTTCTGTCTTAAATTTTTTTTTTCTTATCGTGGTAAGAACACTTAACATGATGTTCTTATCGTGGTAAGAACACTTAACAATTTTCTAAAATTAAAAATTAAAAAAATTATTTTGAAAAGAGAGACAAAGAGTATGAGCAGGCGAGGGGCAGAGAGAGAGGAAGACAGAGTATCAGAAGCAGGCTCTGTGCAGAGCCTGATGTGGGGCTGGAACTCACCATCCAAACCGTAAGACAATGACCTGAGCCAAAGTCCAATGCTTAGCCAACTAAGCCACGGAGGCACCCTACTCACTAAAAATCTTAAGCACACAACGCAGTATTAACTGGAGGCACAATGCTGTACGGCAAGTGTCTAGAACTTTCTCATCTTGCATAAGATGGCAAATTGCTGTACCATAAATCTTTTAATTTGTATGATTAGGGGATTTATATTTAATATAAGTGTTAATATTGCTGGATTAAAATCTGCCATCTTGCCTGGAGGAGGCAGGTGGGGAAGACACTGAGTCTCACTCAGCTCCTTCTTTTGGATCATTTCTATAGAACAAAAGCCTCATCTGCTGAAGAAAGGATGACACATCCTGTCACCCTCAGGACACGGCTGAGGAGTTGATGCATGGGGTGGGGTTAGGGAGGAGGAGTAGAGGGAAAGAAAAAACACTCTCTACTCCTGTGTGAGGAATAGGGGTAAGTCCCGGGTACAAACCATTCCAGGTTTTTTTTAGTATTTATTTGTTTTTGAGAGAGGGCACACAAGGAGGGGAGGGGCAGAGAGAAAGGGAGACAGAAAATCAAGCAGGTTCCAGGCTCTAAGCTCTCAGCAGAGAGTGTGATGGACGTGGGCCTCAACTCATGAACCATGAGATCATGACCTGAGGTGAAGCTGGATGGTTACCAACTGGGCCACCCAGGTGCCCCGCCAGATCTTTTATCACTAAGTAAGGAGCAGGATCATTGAGAAGACCCCACCCAGTTCAGGGACATAGAAACTGCCTACAATAAGCAACCATGCAGAACTTGCCCCACCTACCAACAGAAGGAGAGGCTAGAAGCCCTGAGAGCTGCAGACATTGGAGAATGCACTCCTCCCCGCCCCCCAGTCCCCCCTTGCAGGCTCTTCTCCACAAACCCTACCAGGCGATTACGAGAATGCCTGGAACAGCAAGAGATGCTGGAAGAAGCCCGTTTATTGCGTTGCTCTGTCTGTGGCTTCCACATGCCTTCCATACACTCCTGCCATCCTGCAGCCTGACTTGAGTAACTTGTTAAGAATTTCACCAGTCAGAATGGCTAGTATCAGAAAGACCAGAGGGGCGCCTGGGTGGCTCAGTCGGATCAGCGTCTGCCTTGGGCTCAGCTTATGATCTCACGGTTCATAAATCTGAGCCCCACACGGGGCTCTCTGCTATCAGCATAGAGCCTGCTTCAGATCCTCTGTCCACCCCTCTCTCTGCCCCCGCTCCTCTCTCAATAAACTTAAAACAAGCAAACAAATAAAAAGACAAGAAATAACACGGGTTGATGAGGATGTGGAGAAAAGGAAATCTCCATGCACTGCTGGCGGGAATGTAAATTAGCGCAGCCACTGCGGGACACAAAACAAATGAACAAAAAACCAGAAACAGAGTCATAAATACAGAGAGAAACTAACTGACGGCTGCCGGAGGGGAGGGGAAAGGGATAGGCGAAATAGATGAAGGCGATTAAGAGGTGCACATTTCCAGATGTAAAATAAACCGTAGGGATGAAAAGTACGGCATGGGGAACACAGTGAATAGTATGTAAGGACTTTGTACGGCAACAGATGGTAAACCGTATGTAACTGACAAATCATTACGTTACATGCCTAAAATGAATATGATATTGTATGTCAACTCTTATTCAATGAAAAGTATTTCAATTCAATTCAACAAACTTTCAATTAATTTACTTCAGTTAAAAGTGAACACAAAATAAATTACGAATGGATCAGAGATGAATAGCAAACAGAATTTCAGCTGAATTCGTCCTACCAGCTTGAATGGTTTTCAATAGCCCTGGGTACACAGCTGTGCTCACAGCCTGTTTTTCATTGGAAACACCTGTCTTTCTTTAGATTTGGGTGAACTGGTTGTCCTGTGAGCTGGCTTTTTGATGGATTTTAAACAGCTGTGATGATCCAGCTCCTTCAGCTTGCTTTTTTTGGTAAGTTGGAGCACACTCTTTCCAGCTTTTTACATCCTCCTCAGAAGCCAGAAGTCAAAAAGTATCATTTGAATAAGTGTGTGAAATGAGAGATGGGTTGAAATTGTTCTTCATTACAAATTTGCCTCACCAAGGTTACAAATATGTGGCGGAAAAAATCACTTGTGTGGGAGGCTAAATACTTCAAACACCCAAACATTGGAAATTGTTATAGAAAAGCTCTCTTTAAAACAATCATCACTGATTTTACAAAAGTCTGTTGGCCATGATTGAGGCAGGATATGTCACAGTGCAAGTATATAGGGAAGGCTTAATCCACCCACGTGCAAATGACTGTGGGTGATGTCAGCTCAGTTCATTAGAGTCTGACACCGGGCGGCCTTCTTGCTGGAGATGTGGAGGCTTCACAACTCTATGAGAATATTGCACTGTAACTGTGTGTGCATATGGGAATTCTCTCTCTCTCTCTCTCTCTGAACTTATGCCCTTCTGATGATAAGGTACAAAAACCTGAAAAACATTTTAATCTAGAAGAGTTTATTTCCCAGATACTATGAGTAAGCAAAATTAACATTAAAATATTAATCTATTCTTTCTTTTTTAAAAATTATTAAAAATTTTTAATGTTTATTTTTGAGAGAGAGAGACAGAATCCGAAGCAGACTCCAGGCTCTGAGCTGTCAGCACAGTCTGATGCGAGGCTCGAACTCGCAAGCTGTGAGATCATGACCTGAGCTGAAGTCAGATGCTTGACCGACTGAGCCACCCAGGCACCCCTTAACCTATTCTTTATACTTCACAATGCTATTATGAGGCTCAAAAGAAATATATAAATAATATGAATGGGAATATTTCTTAAACTCTAAAACTCTATATAAATATAAGGGTTTAGGATAATGACAACTCCCTAAACAGAGGCTTTTTACAGATTTAATTATTTGTTAGCAAAATTTTAAGGAAACTGACACATATTATTAATGAGTAAAATCATATGATGGCTCGGAATTTCTTAGAAATAATTTTTGTGCGGGATTTTGATGGGCGTGTGTAAGAAACAAGACAGACTATCAAATTGTTGAAGCTGGGCAATGCATCCATGGTGTTATAGTACAGTTTTTTCTACTTCCGTGTATATATTTGAAATATTCCACAATCAAATTTAAAACAGATTTAAAATATAAATCCTCCTATACTGACAACCCAGGTGCCAACTCCCAGTTTAAAGGAAATATGAGGGGGGCCCCTGGGGGGTTCAGTGGGTTAAGCGTCCAACTTCAGCTCAGGTCATGATCTCATGGTTTGTGGGTTCAAGTCCCGCATCAGGCTCAGTGTTGACAGCTAGCTCAGAGCCTGGAGCCTGCTTCAGATTCTGTGTCTCCCTCTCTCTCTGACCCTCCCCTGCTCACACACTCTCTCTCTCTCTCTCAAAAATAAACTTTTTTTTAATTAAAAAAAAGGAAAATATTAGGGATTTAGCTGAACATCCCTGTGTGTCCTTCCCCGATTGCATCATAGTTCCTCACTGTCAGGTGAACTGTTTTCCAGAATTTATTATTTTTTACTCCCATTGGTGTAAGTTTTTAAAAGTTTCACTACATAGGTGTGCATCTCTAAAATATACAATGGATTGCTTGTACGTTTTTATTTTATTTTCCATGTTTATTTTTGGAAGAGAGAGTGCGCACATGTACCTGAGCAGGGGAGGGGCAAAGAGTGAGGGGGCAGAGGATCTGAACCTAGCTCTGTGCTGACAGCAGAAAGCCAGACTTGGGGCTCAAACTCACAAAGTGCAAGATCATGACCCGAGCCAAAGTCGGACGCTTCACTGACTAAGCCACCCAGGTGCCCCTTATTTATTTACTTATTTAAAAGTTTCTCCATTTATTTTTGAGACAGTGTGAGCAGGGGAGGGGCAGAGAGAGGGTGAGGGAGAGAATCCCAAGCAGGCTCCACACTGTCAGCACAGAGCCAGATGTGGGGCTTGAATTATGAAACCATGAGATCATGACCTAAGCTGAAATCAAGAGTCAGATGCTCAACTAAGCCACCCAGGCGCCCCTTACTTTTTATTTTTAAAAGATTTTATTTTATTTTATTTTTGAGAGTGTGCAAGTGAGGGAGAGGCAGAAGGAGAGGGAAAGAGAATCCCAGACAGGCTCCACACCCAGCAAGGAGCTCTTTCCAGGGCTGGTCCAGGGGCTCGAACTCACCACCATATCATGACCTGGGCTGAAATCATGAGCCACCCAAGCATCCCTAAAATATTTTATTTTTAAGTAATCTCTACATGAGGCTTGAACTCACAACTCTAGATCAAGAGTCCCTTGCTCCACCAATCGAACCAGCCAGCTGCCCCTGCTTACATGGTTTTAAAAACTGTATCTGTGGTAGCATACTATACACACATACATATTTTAACATATATGCAGCATGCATTATTATGTTTTTACTTATATATTATATAGATAACATATATATGCATATACACTCCATATACTATACACTACATAGTCACTAATATGTGCACATCATATATATATATATATTTACTAACATTATGTTTGTGGGATTCATCCATGCTGATACATGAAGGTTTAGTGCATTTATTTTCATTGTTGTATAGAATTTCATTGTAAGAATATATAATTTATCCATTGCATTGTTGATGAGCATCTGGACTGTATCCAATTCTTTGTCATCAAAATAATGCTGAATGAAATTCTTACACATATCTGTTTGGCATCACGTGCAAGAATTTTTCTAGGGCTTGCACCTAGGGGTACAACTGGTAGGTTGTCTGGTGTGCCTTTTTTTTTTTTTTAAAGTAGGCTTCATACCCAACATGGAGCCCAATACAGGGCTTGAACTCATGGCCCTGAGATCAAAACTTGAGCTAAGATCCAGAGCTGGATGCTTAACTGACTGAGCAACCCAGGCACCCCTGTTGGATTATCTTAAGCTTTACTAAATCCTGACAGTGGCTTTCCAACTATGTTTACTGATTTCTAAGTTCCTACCAGCAATGGTTGGACTTTTCTATTTTCCCACCAGCAAATAGTATTACCAACATTTTCATTTTTGTCAAATTAATGGGTAGGAAATAATATCTTTTTTTTTTTTTCATTTCCCTGATTCCTAGTGAGGTGGAGCATTTCCTCATATACATTTGGCCATTGGGTTTCTTCTTCTGTAAATTACCTTTTTGTATCTATTACTCCATTTCAGACTGTGTTGTTTGTTTTTTAATGTATTGATTTGTGATAGTTCATATACATCTGCTATACTTTTGTGTTACTTATATGTATTCCAAATACCTTTTCTCATTTTTAAAAAATTGTTTAATTCTATTGCTTCATCCATGGCAATTTTAGTGTTAATTAAAATTTATCCATATTTTATTTATGGCTTGCACTTTTACAGACTTAAAGAATTTAAAGAAAATTCCAGAAGGAGATTGATATTTATATTTATATATATTCCCAGACGAGAAAAATATTCCACAATAATTTTTTTGGTTGGTATTTTGCTCTTGTTTTAATTTCCCCATTGTGATGCAGATACTCTTATCCTTCATGATCTGAGGGAATTAACGAAATAATAGAAGTTTTAAAATTAATTTTTGGCTATGAGTTTTTCTGTTTCTCAATGGCATGTACTATACCTAGTATTTGTCCAGCACCAGATAGAATATGGAGTTCTGTTTTCAGGGGCATTCCAATCCATTTGATGGGGAGGATAAACTTAGTAACACTAAATTAGTGTGGAACAGTGTGGGTATTTTTTTGCTTTGATGAGAGAAGGAGATACGCTATGGATGATAAAGGAGGGATACATAAAATTGAAGTATTCATGGTGTCCTTCATAATATTGGTGGGATTTGAGCATACTGATGAATTTGCTGTGAATAGGCAGAGAAAAGTGAACACACAGTGAAGTATAATCTGATGATGACAGGGGCGCCTGGGTGGCTCAGTCGGTTAAACGTCCAACTTTGGCTCAGGTCAGATCTCACGGTTCGTGGGTTCAAGCCCCGCATGGGGCTCTTTGCTGACAGCTCAGAGCCTGGAGCCTGTTTCAGATTCTGTGTCTCCCTCTCTATCTGCCCCTCCCCCACACTCACGCTCTGTCTTTCTCTATCTCAAAGATAAAGTAAACTACAAAACCGATGATGACAATGCACATTGCTGCTTGGTACCTAAGTTAGGACACAATATCACAGGGTGGAATGTTTGAGGGAGAAACCAAGTCTGGATTAATATTGGATATTAGCACCTTTCACAGGCTGGGCACACAGTAACAAACTAATTACATGCTGTATTAGTTGTGCCTGAAATAATGTGTTATGAGGAGAAAAAGACAACTTTTGTTGGATTTTGGCTGCCAGGCCAAAAAAGTTAGATTTGGCATTGTATGAGATAGGGAACTATTTTTTTTTTCTGCCTAAGGCTTACCCGTAGCCAATACTTTGCTCATAGCAAGCCATGTTTGGTTAGAAACATGGGAGTAATTGGGTTTGCATCTTGGTTTTTAATATCTAATCAAATTTTATCTTACTTTGGAGTAAGTTTAAAATTTCTCTCTTTTCTCTACCTTTTCACTGCCAGCACTTTAAATTAGACCAACAGAGGTGCCTGGATGGCTTTGTCAGTTAAGTATTCAACTCTTGACCTCAGCTGAGGTTTGATTTCACAGTTCATGTGTTTGAGCCCTGCATCTGGCTCTGCACTGACAGCATGGAGCCTGCTTGGAATTCTCTCTCTCTCTCTCTCTCTCCCTCTCTCTCTCTCTGTCTGTCTGTCTCTCTGTCCCTCCCTTGCTTGCATGCTTACTTTCTCTCTCTCTCAAAATAAATTAACAAAAAAATAAATTAGACCAACATCCATTCACAGCTGTGTTCCTGTTGAAGGTTCCTGGTGACCAAATCTATTCTATATATACTTTCCAGGCTAAAATACTGGGGCTGTAACTTCACTGTTGCTCAGCAATATACACAATCTCTATCTTGCCTTTAAGGTTCATTTCAGTCTTCTTGCCTTTAAAGCCTCTACTGTCTATTCCTTATTTCCCGCCAGTCCCTACATCTCCCTATATAGCTTTTTCTTTCCGTCATTATGAGTATCCTCATTATCCCCAGCTCATATCCAAGTTTATTCTATACTAAGTTAATTTATTCACCTGAATTTCCCAGCCTAGAATGCTGCTCTTTTTTCCTGCCGTTAGTTAGACTTAGCTCATCATTTATTAATTTTTTCAACCGGTGCTGCTTCAGTCCAAAAGAAAATAAATGGTTCCCAAATGCCTTTATCCCATTTCCCTTACTCCCTGATCTAATTAACAGCCGAAGTTAAATGTACGCAATATAGTTCCTTTCCATGTCTTTGTACCAATCATACACAGAAAGGTACAAATAGTGAGTGGGTTAGCAGGATGGAGTTCATCGCAGGAGCTCGACATATGTTGGCTTATGACTGAGCAGAGAGGCAGAGAGCAAGTACGTCAGCCCCACAGAGCTCAGGAAGGAAGGAACCCACTGTTAGGCAGTGGAGTTCAAGTTCTATAATGACGACTCCGATGTACTGCTTGAATAGAAATTCAAGTTTAAATATTTATTATATTTTTTAGTACGATGCCATAATCATCTTGCATCTTTCACTCCAGTAACTTCCCCCACTAACCCTACCCTTCCCTTTCCCTGCTCCCCCCTCCCTGATGCCTGGAACAGCTTATTTTCATCTTCATTTGCTGTCACCTTTCCTTTATCCCTTTCTTTGGTTTAAACTCCGTAACTTTTCTATTAGCTCTCAAATTTTCTCTATTTTTTTTTCTTGATATTGAAGATAAGGTTAACCTGGATAATAAAACATTTTTTTTTTAAAGTTCTGCAAATTTTTTACCCCCTTAAGCTTTTTAACTCATTTTCATTGTTTGGGAAAGCAAACACGGTAATAACCCAAAGTGAATAAAATGGCACCCTGTAATTTACAGAATCTGGGACTGACTCAGAGCCCCAATGAGTCACCCCGATTAACCCTGGGGTGCTGCTTTGTGCCACGTCAGCTGAGACCATTGCCCATCAGTCCTTAGAGTGCTCCTGGTACAATTTACTTAACTCCACATACTGTAAAAGTGGGTCACCCCTAGCTGCCGCCTAGCCTCCAAATTTCTCTTCTGCAGAGGAAACTCAAGGAGTTGCATCTGAAACCTTCAACCTATGTGCTGTTTCTTTTTTAAAGTTTTTTTTTTTTTTAATTTTGAGAGAGAGAGAGAGTGAGTGTGGAGAAGGGCAGAGAGAGATGGAGAGAATCCCAAGCAGGCTCTTCGCTGTCAGCACAGAGCCCCATGTGGGGCTCCAGCTCAGAACTGTGAGGTCGTGACCTGAGCCGAAACCAAGAGTCGGGATGCTTAACCGACCGAGATACCCATGCGTCCCCTATGTGCGGCTTCTTGATGCCTGAACTTCTAATTATTGATTTGTTTTTTCAGAAGTCATCTGCTCAATCTTTTGGAACTATTGACTCGCTGACACATTGCTCAGGGGAATCCTTACCAAAGTGCAGGAATGTTGGTCACCATAGAATCCTCCCAGAGAATGTCAAAATGGGTCAGCAAGTGAGACCATGTACCATGTGCGAGGCTGCTTCCCAGAGCCACAGCTGTTCTTCTTTGTTCTGCGGTTTAGGCAACTGGGTGCTTGGGTTACAAATGGGGAACAAGGGATAAAATATTCTTCATTTGCTTACATAAATAGGCATACTTGTCTTGATCTATTTTACATACACACACACACACACACGCATATATTCTCCTCTCCATACTTTTAAGACTTTCTTGGTTAAAGAAACAAACAATAAAACCCAGAAATATTTGCCCATAAAGCTAAGTAAATCCCAATAATAATAATTGTAGCCAAAAAAGGGTAGCATATTCATATAGTAAAATATTTCACAGCCATTAATAATTATATTGTCAGAGAGGTGTGTTTTTTTGTTTGTTTGTTTAAAGAATCTCTGTGTCCAATGTGGGGCTTGAACTCATGACCCTGAGATCAAGAGTCCTATCCTGCACCAACTGGGCTAGCCAGTAACCCCCTACATTTTCAGAATTTTGGATGATGTTTGAAAATATCCATTTTAAGTTAAAAAAAGCATTACCTCAATTTTATAAACATGATGCTAAATATTACTTTTTGTTCATATGCATGCATAGAAAAAATTATGGAAGATATCCAATGTTAACAAAGGGTAATTCTGTGTAGTAGAATACATTTTTAAATATATTTCTTTCTTTTTCTAGAATATATGTTTTTGAAGAACTAGAAAAACAATAGTAAAATATTTGTTTTTTTCGATATAAGATGCTTCAGTTGAATGAAGCTACCCCAGAAGGATAAGAGCTCCGTCACCATATTAGTTAATAAGTTTCAAGTATGAAGTTTCAAGTGTGAAGCTTTGAATCACTTTTGGGAACCACTGCTTTATTAGTGTGACTTCATTCAACTTCTGACCAGAGGCAGCCGAGTCCTGAGCTCATAGAGATGTTCAAAATGGAGGCTGGAGAAAAAACCTGAGAATTGCGCCATAATTTCGTTCAGGGCTACCTGACTTGTTGAAAAATTGACATGAAACAATCTAACCATCCAATAAGAGGGGACTCTGAGGTAAGAAATCTTTTTTTTTTTTTCACAATAGCAATATCCAGGTCTACTAGTTGTATTTATAGTTAGCACCTTAAAGAGAGTGACTTAATTCATGGGAGTTTGTTGTGTCTTGGCTGTGTTGAAGGGGCACAAAATGGCTGAAGCTCAGGGACATTTTGTTCAGTCCTGGAAATTATCATAAAGAAAAAAATTTGGGAAACATTTTCTTCATCTTTTCATCAGTGGCTTTTTTTTGTTTTTCTGTATTATTTTAATGCTTCTCATTCATAGTTGTCTTTAAACTTTTTTTTTAATGTTTATTTTTGAGAAAGACAGAGACAGAGCATGAGTGGTGGAGGAGCAGAGAGAAGGAGACAGAATCGAAAGCAGGCTGAAGGCTCTGAGCTGTTAGCACAGAGCTCGATGGGGGGCTCAAACTCACAAACCGGGAGATCATGACCTGAGCCGAAGTCTGATGCTTAGCTGACTGAGCCACCAGGCACCTCTCTTTCATAGTTGTCATTTACTGTCAGCTTCTTCAAATTTTTTGGAAGTTTAAGAGAGATATACATACAAGCATATGCTTGATATTACTTGTTTTGGTTCTTGTATAGAGGACACAGTTTTAAATTCTGCAACCTATTTCATCAGAGTCCAAGAAGTATAAAATGTTATATTCTAATATTTTCCAGTTTGGCTTTGGATATTCAATTTTTGCATTAAAACATTATCACCATTTTTATTTCTTTTATTCACTGCTGTTTTATAATTTCAGGCATACATAAATTAGTTTCTCTAGATTGCCAAGGACATTTTGAACATTAATTTGCATTTTTATTGGTTGAATAAAAGCAGAAATAAAATTTGTACAAAATTCGGCTAATGAGTTCTTGATTTATAGAAATGAGATACGCTATAAGGAACACAAATCATTAATTTAGAGTTTAATATAGAGAAAACAAAGTTTTAAGAGAATTTTACAGCTTTTTTTGGGAAATATATATATATCTGCAAATATAATTGTATGTTATCATGCCCTGTATTTGCTGAAATTTGTGATATCCTAAAGTTTAATAAAGAGTATAATAAACATATTATAATATAAGATCAAGGTGCTGGCAGGTTCAGTTCTTGTTGAGGGTACTCTTCTTGCCTTGCAGATGGCTGCCTCTTTCTCTTGCTGTGGCTGAGAGAGAGAGAGAGAGAGCAGCACACACAAGGAGTAATGCCATCATGTATCTCTATTCTTATGATCTCATCTAAACCTAATGACCCTCCAAAGGTCCCATATGCTAGTGCCATCACTCAGGGAAGTAGGACTTAGGGCTTTAACAGAAGAATTTTGGGAGGACCCAAACTTTCAGTCCATAACAAGGTAACAATGCTCTAGAGTCAAGGACTCTAGTCTTTTTGACAAATGTGTCTAGACATCACACATCTAAGTAAAAGAATCATTGTGTTTGTGGGAGTTAGTTAGATTGATGACAGTGAAGAGAGATGTTAATTTAACATAATGTGGACACAGCCCCTTTCCTTCCAGAAGTACCCTTGAAGAGAGAAGCAACAATAGATTTTAAGGTGCAATTGACCATAATAAGGGTCAATATCAAGGTGAAAGATTAGAAAGCTCCTTGATGCTATCACTGGAGATTCCCCATGGATAGAATAAGAAATGGTATTGGGGCACATGGGTGGTTCAGTCCACTGAGTGCCCCATTTTTGATTTTGGCTCAGGTCGTGATCCCAGGGTTGTGGGACTGAGCCCTGCAATGGGCTCTGGGCTGAGTGTGGAGCCTACTTAAGATTCTCTCTCTGCCTCTCCCCCAACTTGTGTGTATGCGCAATTTTGCTCAAGTTAAAAAAAAAGAAATGGTCTTATTATTGAACCCTCCTAGTATGTGGTCTTCTGTTTCTTGTAGTCTAGAGCATCTTAAATGTTATACAAATACCCAGACTACCTACCTACCTATTGATCTATCTATCCATCTTTTAAGAAATTAATTTTTTCTAAAGCCAAAATCATAACCAACATAATATTTCAGGTTTTATCAACTCAACAATGGATCATGGACAGATTTCTGCACGAATAAGTTCATTACTACTCCATTATTTAAAAAGTTATATAATATTCTATTGAATAAGCATATGCATAATAAATACATGTATAAGCCCCTAGTTTTGGATCTGTAACGCACATCACTTTTTTCACTAACAGAGTGTAAAAGAACATTCAAGTGGCTATTTGCATAAATACATAGTTATTTACTTTTCATCTATTTCAAGAAGTAGAAATGCTGAGGCATGTAATTATGACCTGAGAACAATGATTCTTGAAAGGATAGTCTATATTCGCGGTTTTTGTTCTTTACATCACTTTTATTTCCTGGACCACTGAATTTTGATTTCTTTTTGCATTTATTCCACTGAAACTTTTTTTTTCAAAGGCTAATTTAAGGATCACTTTCCCACTTTTTCTCCTAACTTGAACTCCCCGTGGCATTAGGAATTATTTCACGTTATTTCCTTTGCTTTCTGCAACCTCACTTTTCCTTGTTCACTTTCTTGTTCTTTTTTTTTTTTAATTTCTTGAGTGTGATAAGTTTAATGTTTACTTATTTTTGAGGCAGAGTGAGAGACAGAGTACAAGCAGGAGAGGGGCAGACAGAGAGGGAGACACAGAATCTGAAGCAGGCTCCAGGCTCTGAGCTGTCAGCACAGAGCCCCGTGTGGGGCTTGGACTCACAAACTATGAGATCACGACCTGAGCTGAAGTTGGATGCTTAACTGACTGAGCCCCCCAGGTTCACTTTCTGTTCTTTGCATTGTTCTTCCTCAGTCTTCATCATTGGCTTCTAATCTCCCATCCACCTCGTCCAATGTAGAGAGCACATTTTTGGTCTGCTATGCTTTTTACTCTCATCGTTCTATACCATGGGGTGGACAGGTGTGGGGCTTCCATGGAGGCTCAGCTTTCCAATCTCCTTCTTGTTTGGAGGGAGCCTCCATTTGTGTGAAAGGTAGAGGAAGACCTGGTTCCTCCCTCTTCCTATACACTGATAGCCGGGATGGATAAGTGGCCTAGACTTAGCAAACTTGCCATGGAATTCTGTCTTTGAGAAAGTGCTGCAAAGGGGAAGGAATGCTGATAATTTCCTCACAATGGAAGTGGTCCTCAGGGACAAGGGAGGTGTCCTGTCTGGGTGTCAGTATCTGGGAAGACCGGAAGTGCTGTGAGATCATTGCTGTGCTTCCTGTTTCTTGGGCCACGGTAGTCCCCTTGGTTTCTGCCCATTTTCCAATTCTAGTTTTCCAATCGCCAGTCAAAGTTTATGAGTCCTTGACAGATGTTCAATAAGTTCCTTTAGAAATGAAAAAATATTTTTATATGGTCATATTTTATTAAGAGATAATTGACATATAGCGTTGTGTAAGTTTGAGGTATACAGTGTTGATTGGGTACATTTATATTTTGCATAAGATTAATAATGCAGTGTTAGCTAACGCCTTTGTAACCTCGCATATCATTTCTTTCTGTGTGGAGAACAATTGTAGATTTAGTCTCTTAATCACTTTGAAGTTTATTGCACAGTATTTTGACCATGATCCTTATGTCGGGCAGTAGAGATCCAGACTTTTCTACAAGTCGCATGTTTGTACCTTTAATCAACATCTCCACAATTGTGCCAACCCTCAGCCCCTGGTAAGCACCATTCTACTCTCTATTTTTCCAAGTTGAGCTTTTTTCGATTCTACATATAAGTAATATCATACAGAATTTGTATTTCTTGTGGCGCCTGTGTGGCCCAGTCAGTTAAGCAACTGACTCTTGGTTTCAACTTAGGTCAAGATCTCATAGTTCATGAGATTGAGCCCCACATTGGACTCTGCGCTGACAGCATGGGCCCTGCTTGGGATTCTCTCTCACCCTCTCTCTCTGCCCCTCTCATGCTTGTGCATTCGTGCACTTGCTCTCTCCCTCTTTCTCAAAATAAATAAATAAACTTAAAAAAAAAAGGATTTTTGTCTTTCTCTGTCTGATTTACCTCACTTAGCATAATACCCTGAAGGTCCATCCATGTTATCACAAATGCCAAGACTTCTTTTTTCTCATGGCTACATAATATTAAATTGTACACACACACACAATGCATCTTATAAGGCTCTTTTTAAAAATTAAGATAACCACAGTTTCTTTTGCTTACATACTAAAGAGCTCTTACTGGACTGATACATACTTTTGTGGGTGATTTCATCTCTACCCATGGCATAAACTACTACCTGCATGCCTATGACTTCTAACTCATAGCCCCAAAACCCCCCACTGAGTTCCAAATCACTACATCCCACTGCTCACCGAGAATTTTATCCAGATGCCTGTGGACACCTCATCTTGTTAAAAATTGGACTATTTATCTTCTCCTCCAAATCTTCTTTCTTCTCAACCTCATTCATACAATAGAAAATAAGCGTAATACAGAAGAATAAATGGTCTATTTGTTATAAGATGATATACTCACCGTTTTCTCTTTGCATCCTTTGTGTTTCCTGGAACACCGAATTTTGATTGCTGACCACATTTACTCCACCGAAACTTTTCCAACCTCCCACTACCCATTTCGGTTCTGTCTTCTCAGCATCTCTCATGTCGGTCTCACTGCCACTCACACTGCCTTAATTTACACTTTGGTTCCTTTCTTCTAGATGACTGCAATTGACAAACAGTGTGATGTATTCTTTCTGTTGTTCTCAGGTCTTCTGTTTGTGCACATTTTACGATATGTTTCTGTTTCACTATTAATTTATAATTTATATCATTGGAATTATCTTGTACTTTCAAACCTATGGAAAGAAAAGAATGGTATTAAGTGCCAACTTTCATTGTGTAACATCTCTTCAGAATGATGAGGTCAGCCCATGAGCACTTAGGACACACTGGCACAGAACCTCCTTGATTCCTGATCTATTTCTTGCATGTTAAAACAGACAGACAAACAGACGTGATCTACTTTGCAGAGTAAAGTTCCTTTCTATGTGCTATGGAGTTTTCAAATTATAGTAATAACTATAGTAGTTATTACTGTAGAGTTCTGGTTTATCTTGTGGCACTTCTAAGGAAGATACTGTAATGTAATTCCTTAATTTAGAAGAGAAAGTAGGTGACAGAATCTTAGATTTAAAATTGTGGCATTGGTACTAAAATAGTATATGGTATTATACTATGTACTATACCATATATTGCCATATATGATATTATAATAATGCCATTAGTTTGTCTTCCCTATTTAATTAGAGATCCTGGTCTGTATTTCTTCCTTATCTCCTCAAAATCAGTTTTCTCTTTTTTGCAGCTAAACCAGTCTGGCTAAAAGCTTTGCTTACAAAATTGCTTGGCATCGTCTTGTCCTTAAGGCCAACCTTTTGGTTTTAGCCTTTTAATCTCTCTTTTAAAGAGAAAAAATGAACCCTCACATACATGGTCACTAGATTTTCAATAAGAGAGTCAATACTGTTCAAATGGGAAAGGGCAGTTTTTTTCCACCAAATGCTGGGAAAACTCTCTCTCTCTCTCTTTTTTGAGAGAGAGAGAGAGAGAGAGAATGAGAACATGAGCATGGGAGGAGAAGAGGGAGAGAAAGAATCCCAAGTAGGCTCTGCACTGCCAGCTTGGAGCCTGATGCAGAACTCGATCCTATGACCATGAGATCATGACCTGAGCTGAAATCAAGAGTTGGATGCTCAACAAAACTGAGCCACCCAAATCTTCTACTCTTATATACAACAAAATACTAACCGGAATAAGGACAATCTGGAATAAATAATCCATCAATCAAGAACCATTCTTTCAGGGATTCTCTCTTCCCAACCCCTCTCCCCTCCCCTCCCCATTATACTCCCCTCTTCTCTCTTTCTCTCCTCTCTCTCTTTCTATGTGTGTGTTTCTACCTCTCTGTTCCTCTTTCTCTCTCCATCACTTTATGTCTCTCTTCTTTCTCCCTACCTTGAATCCACTCCCTTTCCAGCCCATTGTCCACCTTCCACCCTGTTCCAAGTTGATTTTCTTTGTATATGGCATCTTTTCTCCCAGAATATTCTTTTTTTCAAGGCTGAATGATTTATCCTTTAAGAATAAGATCAAACTAAAACAATTTTTCTTCTGCGAAGACTTCCCAGCCTTACTTGCCCTCTACTGCCCATACTTTGCCACATTTGGTTTTTTTTTCTCATAAATACCTTGTCATATCATATTAAGATCTGCTTTGGTCAGAGAATCTGTCTCACTCATTTCTGAAAGCTCATTATGTATCATGGCTCAATAATGCATGTTGGTGAAATAAACAAATAGGGAATAAATTGCATTAGTAGTTGATTATCCAGATTTGAGTATTATAAATAGCTATGGCAAATTTTGATGTCCAAGATGGCTTTTCTCTGCTATTTAACTTGATTTGAGATATCTTATCAACTTCTGTGTTGTCATGGATTGCAGAGTAATTCTAAATATAGAAATATGATTTGCTTTAATAGAAGCATATTAAAAGGAAAATTAAAGGAAAAATGATGTTTTCTTTTCTAAATTACACACCCATCAGCCTTCTGCATATCCTCTCACATCTGTAGTCTGGCTTTATGCTCAGTAAATGGCAGTTCTGGGACTCCCAATCTAATATCCTAGATGAGAAACCAGCTGATTGGGGGCACAGATATTTTGCTATTACCGTTTTTATTTGCTTTGGTTCATTTAATTGAGGAAAGTCCAGTTTAAGATTAATTTTAGAATTTATTGATCATGGATTCCTGAGGTATTCATTATTGAAATTAATTTAGAATTTATTATATTTAATTCCTTAGAATTTATTGATCTTCAATTGCTTGGATAAACACATGCTATGTGCTAGTCTTGCTGACCAGGGTTTGTATTCCAGGATGTACGTGCCCCAAAGCTTTTATCGCGATACTTGCATGACAACCCGAGGGAATAGAGACAGCGCCCTGAGGATAAACTCCCAGGACTAAGTGTTATAAGCAGGGCTGCATCTTAGATCCTATAGTTTTAAATTTTGTTTTCCTAACTCAGGGCAGTTTTTAGGGGAACTAAATGTGTGGTCTCACCATATTACAGCAAATATTTGTTTTTATAAAGTATGTATTATGAATATTGGAAGAGATTGAAGACAACAGATTTAGGACAAATTTATATGTTCTCCAGCAATCTATCTTAATTCATGGGTGAAATAGCCTTGTTTGTTTGTTTGTTTATTTATTTATTGTATATCTTTGGGTTAAAACAGTACCTTTTCTTTCTTTCTTTCTTTCTTTCTTTCTTTCTTTCTTTCTTTCTTTCTTTCTTTCTTTTTAATTTAGAGAGAGAGAGTGTGTGCATGCATGTGAGTGGGAAAGTATCTGTGGTCCAGTGTAAGGTGGCAGGATTACGTCACAGCTGTGTCCCTTTGTGACACAACTGTCCCCCAGTTTTCCACCCACCCATAAACATTGCTTCATTCCCAGGTGGTCTTTTTGGCTCATCTACCTGATCCTTGGTTCTCTGTTCTTGCTGCCTTGTTTCTTCATTCACTTGGGTTTTCTTTTCCGGTTCTTGCTTATTTGAATACTCCTGACACCACGCTTGGATGCGTGCTTCAGGCCTGCTAGCCCCGCCTATGCCAATGCATCTCTCAGAGTCAGTTAGGAAAACAGAACCTCTATGAAGGTTATGAAGTCAGGCACTTGACTATAGGCATTAGACCCTGCTGGAAGAAGCTCAGGGAAGAAGTGTCCAAAAAGAGAGTTTGTGGATCAAAGACATGGCTTTAACCAGGTGTCCTGAAGACCTGGGAGGACAAGTTGGGGCTTACAGGGGACCCTGGGAAGCCAAGCAGGTCCAGCTGCCGGGATGAGACTGCAGAGTGCTGGTGAAGTCCACTGCAGGGTGTTGCCTCTGTATCTGGTGGTGGTTCTTGGGTGACTATTGATATGCAGGCTATCAGTTGAGAAGAGATGAACTTGGAGTGGAGGAGAAGGGACCCAAGTTGGAATCCGCTGGCATCTCCACTTTGCCTGTCACACGTAACCACACTGACCCTGGGGACTCACGGCTACTTCACTTCTGGCATCCAAATGTCATCATATTTTCTTTGGGCCAGATCGGACTTGGAATCCTACAGGGAAGGGGTTCTTGGAAATGTGGTTCTAGTGTTGCCAACTACAAAGTACCACACTACTTGATTCTTTTTTTCTTACCATGTTAATACATCCAGAACTTCAGGTGAGAGATGCTCCTATCCCCAGGCTTTGCCCTGTGGAACCCATACGTAGCTAGGCTATCCATAGTAAGAATACTGGACAGTATGCCTCCGGTTACAAATTATAATAGTTATTGTAACTCACCTTGTTTTCCCGGATTCTTTGACGTCCAAGGAACTCAAGTCAAATTTTGTGCCACCTAACAGTGACTAGCTTTTGCTACTTTTTTTTTTTAAAAAACTAAATTCTACACCCAATGTGGGACTTCAACTCATGACTCCTCCCTAGATCAAGAGTCACTTGCTCTACTGACTAAGCCAGCCAGGCGCCTCCTTTTCAGTAATTTTCCCTCCATTATTCTTCCTCATAATATGGTGCTTATGTATTAACNAACTATTACATATTTAAATATATAATCTAAGGATATTTATATTTTAAAATGTTTTACTTTTAAAAATAGGTGACACAATCATATAATTAAAATATCCAAAGGATAAACTATGTATACAGTGAGAAGTCTCCCTCCCAGCCTGCCCCTATGTATTGAATTTCCTCTGTGTATTGAATCCTCCCATTTCCTGTTGCTCTTGCTGGAAGTTTTTTTAAATGCTTATAGAAAAATACAAATTTACTTAATTTATTTTTATTTCCACCTCTCTTTTTACTCAAATGGTAACAAGTCAAACATATTGCTCTGACATTTCCTTTTTCTTTAAAAAAATTTTTTAACATTTATTTATATTTTAGAGAGACAGAGACAGAGTGTGAGCTGAGGAGGGCCGGAGAGAGAGGGAGACACAGAACTTGAAGCAGGCTCCAAGCCCTGAGCTGTCAGCACGGGGCCCGACATGGGGCTCGAACTCATGAACTGTGAGGTCATAACCTGAGCTAAAGTCGGACACTTAACCAACTGATCCACTGAGGTGCCCCTCTTTTCTTTTTTTAAAGTTTATTTCTGAATTTTGCGAGAGAGACAGAGAGTGAGAGTGTGAGCAGAGAAGGGGCAGATGAAGAGGGAGAGAGAGAGAATCCTAATCAGGCTCTATGCTACCAGAGCAGAACCTGACTCAGGACTTAATCTCACGAACTGTGAGCTGAAATCAAGAGTTGGATGCTTAATTGACTGAGCCACCCAGGCACCCCTACATTTTATTTTTCATATAACAATTATGGGAGTTATATTTCATATAAATAACCATGGGAGACCCTTCTATATAAATACATATAAATAGAGAAAATATTTCTCTTCCTTTGGGAGTAGGCCAAATATGAACCATAAATTGGTAAATGATGAGCCAACTGTAGGATGTATTCCAAAGGTCAATCAAAACAATTTTTGTTTCATTTGTTGTGTTGAATGGTATCCACTATCATGTTCCTCCTTATTCCTCCCAATGAAATTAACTATTCTTTTTCTTCTGAAATCGTTGGTCATTTATTTACTGCTTTGGGCTCATTTATCATCTCCCTGATGTAGTTTCTTTTTTTTAAAATTTTTTAAAATTTTTATTTATTTCTAGGAGAGAGAGAGAGACAGCGTGAGCAGGGGAGGGTCAGAGAGAGAAGGAGTCACAGACTCTGAAACAGGCTCCAGGCTCTGAGCTGGCTGTCAGCACAGAGCCCAATGCGGGGCTCGAACCCACGAACCGCGAGATCACGACCTAAGAGAAAGTCGGACGCCCAACCGACTAAGCCACCCAGGCGCCCCTCCCTGACGTAGTTTCTAAGTCAATCCTGAAATATATAAGAATCATCTTCAAAAGTAAATGGTCTCAAGTGACAAAAAATCTGTTAGAGTCACAGTTGTCTGTGTGCCCAAAGTCATCCTTAGAATCAAGGCAAGCTGGCCTTTCTTCACACTAGCTTGACCACACTCCTCATCTTTGATTGAGGTTTTGCCCCAGCCTCTCAATGTGTACTCCAGTTACGCCTTCATTTGCGCTTAGGTTCCCAGCCTGAAACCTTTTCATTGTCGCCCTTGATTAGCTTTGCCAATCACCTTCCTCAAGGATAGATGTTCTTCTCAATACTCTCTGTCTTCCCGGAATGATAGTATTAGAGTTTGGTTCAATATAAATCCTCTGGGAGTCACACTGTGTATAATTCCTTCCTTATGTTTTATCACTTCATGGACACTCTTGCAGCCACTTCTCAAGTAGTTGATTAGACTCCCAGGATACTGCTGAATCAAATCCAAGTTCACCAGTTATCTGCAGATATCCAGTTTGTACTAATGGTGACTTCACATGGGGGTTTATTCTTGAATCTTACCCAAGTTCCCTCTCTTAGACCTCCAGATCCAGTGTCTTTACATTTTCCTTCTAATTTTCTACTCAAATCCCAGCACAGCAGGAAACCAGGCACACCTTATCTGTGACTCATTCAACCTTGTGGGCGTTCTGTTCATTATATTTATGAATCAGACAGTAGAAATAATAAATTATTGCATAACCTATCTGACTTACACTGATGTTGACCAATGTTTCAAAAAAATTTTTTAATCTTTATTTATTCGTGAGAGAGAGACAGGGTGTGAGCAGGGGAAGAGCATAGAGAAAGAGGGAGACACAGAATTCAAAGCAGGTTCCAGGCTCTGAGCTGTCAGCACAGAGCCTGATGCAGGGCTCAGACTCATGAACCAAGAGATCATGACCTGAGCCGAAGTCAGACACTCAACCGACTGAGCCACCCGGGCACCCCAGACGAAATGTATAAAACAACATGCTTTTACTAAAGTTGTAACCCCCAGCAAGTATTTCACATTTTTTAAAAAATTTATTTCTGAGAGAGAGAGAGAGACATCATGAGAAGGGGAGGGTCAGAGAGAGAGGAAGACACAGAATCCGAAACAGGCTCCAGGCTCTGGACTATCTGTCAGCACAGAGCCCCACGTGGGTCTCGAACCCATGAACCGCGAGATCATGACCTGAGCTGAAGTCAGCCGCCCAACTGACTGACCCACCCAGGCGCTGCCCCTCCCCCCCAGCAAGTATTTCAAAGAGCAAAGTAAGACAAGCATGCGGGTACGTTAGAGATCAGTGGCCAATGAGTAGCACGTGTGACTTAATACTGGTAGATTCTTTCTAGGATTATAACATTTTGAATTTCACTGCTATTTCAGGTCTGATTACACTTTCAAAATTATCCAGTCTATTTCCATTTGAATAATATGTGAACCATATTAGAAAAGAATTACCCTGAAACTAAGCTGTCCATCAATTTTTTTCCTTCAAACACTTCATAGTCTAAGTACCCATTCACTTCATCTGGCAGCATCTTACCAAGAGAAACATGATTTACATTATCATTTGCAGATAAGTATTATGTGTAGTGGGCTTCTTTAAGTATGTCATCTGTTTATTGCACAAGAATGATAACCCTGGGATATCTGCCTGGCTTAGAGCATATGACCTTTGATCTTGGGGTTGTGAGTTTGAGCCCCAAGTCGGGCATAGAGATTACGTAAAAAAAAAAAAAAAAAAAGAAATACAATAATAACCCTAATTGACACAATATGTGGTATAATCACAGATAATATTAGATAAGGATTTATTCCACTGTACTTTGAGCAACAGATCCCTAAAATCAGACAATAAGAGCTAAGAATTTCGGTTGACATAAAATTAAAACACATGCCTTTGTGCTTAGATTCCACAGTATCCTCTATTAATTACTTGTACAGGAATATGGAGGAGAACATGTGTTTTTTAGGCAAATGGGCACTTTTTATGATTCCCCCCAATGTTTACTTGTCATCAATAAGTTTTTTTAAATCACATTTGCCATCTATAGCAAACTTTCTTCTAATTATTCAAAATATGATTTCCCTTTTTATGCCTATTTAATAGGAAGATGAAAGTGATGTTTCTTAAAAGAAGGCATAGAATTTGCAAAAATATGTCTTCTTACTCGGTGCTTGAAAGGAAGCAATTTCTTCATTCGTGGCATAAAATTAAAATTCAATGAGGAAAATCAGATACAATGACTTGAAAGTAAAAGAAGTACATTGATTCTCCAAATCCTTAGCTTTTTGTTAGCACTCTTATAATTGCTGTTAGAAAAGCAATTTAGCTCTTAAGAAGTGCTGTGGGCTAATGCCCTTGTTAACTGAGATGCATGGGTGTAGAGTCAGATGGGGACTGTAAATTAGTTTAGACAGGTCCCTGCTAGCAGTCCGGGCTGTATTCAAGACTCACCGCATCTCAGTTGGCTTATTCATTCACTGGGAAGTCAGGGGTTAAGGGGCGGCCATGTTGGCGTGCCAGGAAGAGATCTGAAGTGTGCGGGGCCTTTCCCTTCTGAGTGCTGATTGAGTGCAAAATCCCAGGCTGTGTTTGGACCACAAAGATACCAGTTCTCAAAGTAACCCTTTGCATTTACCGGGTCCAGCTTTGATAGAAAACCTTGAAGTGTGTGATTGAAATCCAACTTGGGGAAGAGAAATGTCAGACAAAGGTTATATGCGGAGAGCAAATTTGAAGAGTGGCTGCAAGTGGAGGCGAGTTGGATTTCCTCCAAGTTCAAGTGTGAGGACTCAACACACAGGCTCTAGGTCACCTGCTCTGCCCTTTTCCTCTGGCTAGGTCACCCTCTCTCAGGTCAGTCAAAGAGTTCTATTTTTTAGTAAGTGTTTTATGTGCAACAGCTTTTTCCTAAATGCCTACCACTGTGGTGATTGCTGTCATGGGTTGGCATAGAAATATTAGGGTAGCACCTAATCTTAAGCATCTGGTAAATTATTAAAGAGAAAGTACAACTAAAAAATATGACATGATGGGTGGTAACGATATATTTAAATTATATACAATGGATGGGATATACCACAGGAATTTAAAGAAAAACCACTGTTAGATGACTCTTAAGGGACGAGACTTTGTAAGATGGATGGGATTTGTCTGTGCGGGGAGGGTGCATAAATAGGGTGATTGGGTCAGACTCCATCCTTGTTCCCTTGTCCCCACCTGCCTATACTGACCCTGCCTCCTATAGACTCAACCCCTGTCCAGTTTCTGAACCACCCTAAGTAGGGCATTTCTGAGATTTTATCGGCTATATAAGGCTCTCAGATCTCTTTTGTTGCTGAACGGGCCCAGAATATGAAGTCCTGGTGATGACTAGACCACTCTTTTATTTCAAAGTTCACGTGTTTCTGTGGGCTAAATTGCATCCACCACGCCCCCCCATCTCTCCAAATAGGTGGAAGCCCTAACCCTTACTACCTGTGAGAGTGACCTTATAGGAAATTGTCTGCAGATATAATCATGTTAAGATGAGATCACATTGGATTAGTGTGGGCCCTACTTTAATGACTGCTAGCCTTATAAGGAGGGCATTTGAACATAGAGATACACAGAGAGGGAAATGAAGAGACAGAGTCACATAGGGTGAAGGCCATGAGAAAACAGAGGCAGAAATTGGAGTGAAGAAGCTGCTGCAAGCCAGGGATGGCCAGCCGCCGGCGGAAATGGGGAGTGAGGATCCATTTTCCCTAGAGCTAGCAGATCAGAGGTAGCATGGTCTTGCCAACACCCTGACCTTGGACTGCTAGTCTCCAGAATTGTAAGGGAGTAAATGTATGTCATTTTAAGCCACCCAGTCTGTGATGATTCGTTATGGGGGCCCTAGGAGACTCATACATGTGTATTTTGAAAACATTCAAGAGTTTCTTGCAATTTTCTTCCGTCACCTGCTTACTTTTATACCCAGGACTACTTTTTGGTGGCTGTTTCTGACGATCACTTTATATAGCATCGATGAGGTCGGGAATAATCAAAACAATCCAAACCACAGACTGGTTACAGAAATGATAGTTTATCTCTACAGTGTTTGGTATGAAATCACTCAAATGAGGTAGAGAGATACATTTCTTATTAGGGAAATGATATCTCTTTGAGTGGGAAATTCAAGTCATGCAACAGTATGTGTTATAATATTTATTACTTTAAAATATACATGAATGCAAAGATACATAAAAATAAATTTGGAAAGGAATCTGTCAAAAGGCAAATAGTGATTACCTCTGGGTAATAGGATGTGGGGATTTTAAAAATGCTTATTTATTTATTTTGAGAGAGAGAGAGCATGCTAGCATGGGAGAGTCAGAGAGAGATAGAGAGAGAGAGACTCCTAAGCAAGCTCTGAACTGTCAGTGTAGAGTCAACATGGGGCTTGATCCCATGAACCAGGAGATCATGACCTGAGCTGAAATCAAGAGTGGGTCACTCAACTGACTAAGCCACCCAGGCACCCTATGATACTGGGGATTTCGATATTCTTATTTCCTAATATCAATTTTTTCATTCATCATAGAAAGAGTTTATTCACTGTAAGATCTAAAGTTATTTATTAAATTACTGGGCAACAAATGAATGCAGCTTATTATCTTCCATTGCATCTTTAATATGCTAAGCTTTTCTCTTTGGCTGTTCTAAGCATAAGACTATGGATTGGATAGGTTTTACTACCTCCAGCCAGAAATACAGAATGTCTGCTCTTTTTGTAAAGCAGGATCATTTTATTTTATTTTTTAAAGTTTATTTTTCTTTATTTTGAGAGAGAGAGAGAGAGAACAAGTGGGGGAGGGGCATCAAGAGAGGGAGACAGAATCCCAAGCAGGCTCTATGCTGCCAGCACAGAGCCTGATGTGGGGCTCGAACTCAAGAACCGCGAGATCACGACCCCAGCCAAAATCAGAAGTCTTAACTGACTGAGCTGCCCAGGATCAGTTTAATAACCAAATGAGAAGTATCTAATAGAGATTCAAATCTGTATGCATTTGCTATTGCTATTTAAAGTCTGAACATGGTGCAGCATTTATTTATTTATTCATTTAAGTAATCTCTACAGCCAATGTGAGGCTTGTACTGATGGCCCCAAGATCAAGAGTACCATGCCCCTCTGATGAGCCAGGCAGGTGTCTCCATTGTGCAACATTTAAATAAAACAAGGTTACAGCCTCCCTATTATATTAAATGAGGCATGTAAACAATCTCTTCTCCTCTGGTGTGTTTTAGAAATGGCTACAAAGTAAATTATTCCCCAGGCACTGACCACATGGTATGTTCTTCTTTAAATCACATCTCCCACCCGCCCAACTTAACCTATCATTTCCAAAGCCCCTGATCTGGGATGTGAGCTTTTCTTGGACCTGGGCTCTACCTACCTGTGTGTGTGTGTGTGTGTGTGTGTGTGTGTGTGTGTGTGTGTATGTGTGTAGCCTTGCACTTGAGCAGGACTTGTGAACTCACTGTCCAACCATGACACGGATGGCATGTCTACAATCATGTTTCTTCGTCTTGCCAAAGCTAAAATCTCCCCTTTAAGCCTCCTTTCCTGTCTCACTGCTTCTTAACCTCTCTGAGTCATGGACAAAGCAGAAAATCTGCTGAAGTGCAGGCGTTCCTTTGTGCCTTTTCCAGGGTAGAAAAATGCTCAGACACACAAAATTTTCACATACAGTTTCAAAGCTTTTCATGCTCCTTAAAGTTTGCTTGTGTCCCCATGGATGCTGGGTTAAGAGCCTGTGAATTTGACTCTGATCCATGGCAGTGACTCAGGTCACATGGGAATCCCTCCTCTGCCCTGAAATCCATCTGGCTTGGTCTGTTCGGACCACACAAATCCTTCTTCCTCATTACGCTTTTGCCACTGATGTTTTGTAGGACTTTTTACTCCTATTGCCTTATCCCATTTGCTCTAAATCATGTATTTGTCTCAGTTTTCTTCTTGAAGATAAGGACTCTTTATTATAACTACGTTTCCTACGATTTCTGCAGAAAGGTTCTCCTGGAATAGTTGCTGATACAAAGTTCCCTTCACACTGGACTTTTCTATCCTAAATTTGTACTTTTATTTTTGTGGTTTTTATATACGGCTTTAGGATAAAGCCCAAAGTTTCGCTAAATCTGTAACTCAGCTCTTCATGTAGTGGGGTAGTACAAACACTAGAAGCACATAGACCAACGTTTAGACCCTAGCTTTGCCACTTACTAGCTTAAGAGCTGAAAATCTTCATTTCTCTTAATTTCCTTTCTATGTGTAGGTATGACAAACGTATATACGTTGCAGGGTGACGATTACATGACCATTTAAAGAGCCTTGCTTGGTAACTCACATGAAGGAAGCTCTGAAAAACAAGAGCTGTTACGGTTCTTTATAAAACACTTTGAGCTTCAGGGCGCCTGGGTGGCTCAGTCAGTTGAGCGTCTGACTTTGGCTCAGATCATGATCTCACAGTCTGTGAGTTCGAGCCCCATGTCGGGCTCTGTGCTGACGGCTCAGAGCCTGGAGCCTGCTTCTGATTCTGTGTCTCCTTCTCTCTGACCCTCCCCCACTCATGCTTTGTCTTTGTGTCTCTCAAAAATAAAATTAAAAAAAAAAATAAAATACTTTGAGCTTCATTTTGCCACATGCGGTTGCTATTTCTGACTGGTAATGGGGGAAGGAAGTTTGCTTGCGGCTGCCTATACCCAGGGCCACATGCTAGGCTGATTGATGCTTATTTCCAAAAGCTAAATGCATTTTCTTAGGCAGTCTTTTGTCATTTTAGTTATTAAAATCTTCAGACAATTTCTCAGTGTTCATACTTCTTTATTGAAAGGAAATTATTTTCCCCCATCACCCAGCAAGCAGGGAGATTCACTTCGTCAATAAGAGAAACGGTACCACACGAGCAAAACACTGAAAGTAAAAGCTGACTAAAATGTACATTTTATTGGCTTATCTGTAAATATTTGTCACACGCTTTTTATTTTAGTTTTACAAATTCTTGGGAAAAATGAGAGGAGGCTTACTACGAATTAAATATTGTACATGGAAGTCGAAACCTAATAAAGCTCATGGGCCTTGGGCACTTTGTTCTGTTGTCATTTTCATAGCTGGGTACATTTTTTCCCCCAATAACAATTGACTCCCATCACATAAAGTAAATTCTGGAAAAACAAAATAGAGTTTGTTTGTTTGGTTTCTTTGAATTGAGCCATGAATGCAGCTCAGCACGTAAGCTTTTCATTTCCACTTGGGGGTTTCTTTGACAAGGACTCTGGGAGCTGATGTACAGACAGGGAGGTCGAGCCTGAGGACACACCCCTCTGGTGTCCTGGCCTGAACCCAAGCATGCGCTGCTGTGGGGTCACATAAGAAGTAGCGACTTCCCCCATCAGTCCGCTGGTGCCTTTTGTTGAACCTGTGAAAGGGAGCCTTTGAAACTTCCATTATTTTTTTTTTAAGTTTATTTTTGCTTTGAGAGAGAGAGAAAGAAAGAGCTTATGGGGGAGGGGCAGAGAGAGAGAGAGAGAGAATCCCAAGCAGGCTCTGCACTGACAGTGAAGAGCCCAATATGGGGCTCAATCCCACGCACTGTGAGATCATGACCTGAGTCGCAATCAAGAGTTGGATCATAACTGGCTCAGCCACTCAGGTCCCCCTGAAACTCCCATTATTTTTTAGCGTTTACATTAGAAAAGGAACTGTATATAAATTCATAAACTATAGCTTTTCTCACTTGCATTTGTTCTGTATTCTTTATCACAGAAATGTCAATGACTGTAATTTAATAAAATAAGAATGGCCTGAATTTGATTTTTTCCAGTAGGGCCCGTTGGACTCATATTCCAGTCCCTGTGTGATGTCTCCTTCAAGTCCCTGTGATAGTGGGTTTTATGTGTCAGCTTGACTGGACCACGGGTGCCCAGACATTTCATCAAACACTATTCTGGGGGTGCCTGTGAGGGGGTTTCTGGATGAGATTAGAGTGGTAGATTGAATAAAGCTGATTGACTGCCTGATAGAGATGAGACTCGTTCAATCAAGTGAAGATCTGAATAGAATCAGAAGGCCCAATGAGGAGAAACTCATCTTTTATTATTAAATTTAACGTAATTTTTAAAGAATTTTTAAATGTTTATTTATTTTTGATATATATAGAGAGACAGACAGTGTGAGTGGAGGAGAGACAGAGAGACAGAGGGAGACACAGAATCCGAAACAGGCTCCAGGCTCTGAGCAGTCAGCACAGAGCCAGACACGGGGCTCGAACCCTCAGACCATGAGATCATGACCTGAGCTGAAGTCTGTGGCTTCATCAACTGAGCCACCTAGGTGCCTTTAATTTTATTTCAGAGACAGAGAGAGAGAGAGTGCATGAGCAGGGAAGAGGGGCAGAAGGGGAGAGGGGGAGGGGAAGAGAGAGAGAGAGAGAGAGTTAGTGAGCCTGGGAGAATCTCAAACATTCTTCACACTCAGTGCGGAACCCAGTGCAGGGCCCCGATCCCATGNAGAGACAGAGAGAGAGAGAGTGCATGAGCAGGGAAGAGGGGCAGAAGGGGAGAGGGGGAGGGGAAGAGAGAGAGAGAGAGTTAGTGGGCCTGGGAGAATCTCAAACATTCTTCACACTCAGTGTGGAACCCAGTGCAGGGCCCCGATCCCATCACGGTGAGATCATGCCTGGAGCCAAAACTGAGTAGGATACTGAACGACTGGGATACTCAACGGACTGAGCCACCCAGGTGCCCCAAGGAGAAATTCATCTTGAAAGAGATTTGACTGCCTCCATTTTGACTTCCTGCTTTATAGTTAGGTTCTTTCCAGCTCTTCGCTTAGCTCAGGTAGGACACCCTGAGGGCAAAGCATCTGAAGGGGACGGACGGAAACCACTCCCTCCAGCGGTGAAGACCGCCCCGAGTCAGCAAGACTCCTGCCTCGACTGACCTCAAAGCAGTGATGGATTTGACCTCCACTGCCCACCTGCAAGCACTCACCCCGCTTTGCCCCACAGCTTCCTCATATAAACCTGAAAGGAGCTTCTTCGGCCCTTTGCCGACGGGCTTTGAGAAGCTAGTCTGCCCTCTTCGCGGTGTTGGCCTCACGGAAAAGAATTCGTGTCTTGGTTCACCGCCCCCGGTTTCTCTGCCTTTAGATTTTGTCCTTAGATTTTGTCCGGGGCGAGCGGCTGAACCTGGTCTCTAGGACCTCGGGTCTTGCCTGCCTGCTTTGAGCCGGGGGCTAAGCTTTGCTTGCCTTCGGACACCGAAGCAGAAGCATCGGCTCTTTCGGGATCTGGAGGCTGCCGGCTTTCAGACAGGGACTTACACCATCCGCCTTTTGGGGGTCATCGAGGGGACTTGACCTCTGGCTGACCCGCGCGCGGGACACCAGTTTCTTGGCCCCTCCCCCGCCCTCGGAAACTGCTTAGCCTACTGTATCCAAGGCCGGAGCCGTTTGCAAGGACTGCAGCCTTGAGAGATCAATGGACAGTACACGCTACGGGCCCAGGTAAGTTGTCTCTGTGTAAACTTTTAAGATTCAGGCGGCCTGGTGCGGAGACTGCATCTTGCACGCCTAACACAAGCCTCAGATGTAAGTTCCCTTGCTCGTTAAACCCGCCGCCCACTGATCTGGAAAGGTTGCCCTTTCCAACTGCACGGAGGGAGGTAGTTTGCGAATCAACTCTGCTCTCTTGCTTCTCAGGTCATCCGCCTCAGACTGAATCTCTACCCTCGGCTTTCCTGGGTGTCCAGCTTGCTGGCTGCAGACCTTGGACTTGTCAGCCTCCATAACTGTCTGGGCCAATTCCTCCTCCTAAATCTCTTTTCTTTCTGTATGCACAGCCTGTTGGCGCTGTTTCTCAGGAGGCCCCTGACTAATGACAGTGTGGCATCCTAAACGCTCTTTCCTGGGAAAATGGAATGGAGTAGACTATTAAGTCCTCCTGCTAAAGTTCTTTGTCAGTGTGCTGATGATTTAAAGTTTGGCTTCTTCTGGGTGGCCCTTGTTTTCTTGGTCTGGTATTCCCAACGTTTTATGAGTTACTTTCAATTTCTTTGAATTTTTTGTTTCTCTTACTGCACCGTGAAGTTTGCTTGTGTTCCCAAGGCAAACATTTAAATCAGATTGGGATAGTGAGATGCTGCCCAAGTCATGAGTGACTTAAAAGAGTGATTAGATCTTCAAAAACAATCAATCAGATTGGAGGTTCCACCGATAATAAAGAGTGCTGTTTACAACATTTAGTGTGCTGAAGATATAAATATCCATGAATATTGTCTGGCCAAGTGGAAAGAGATTGGTTTTTGGTGTCAATAGGTAGAATTTCAGGTTCAAGTTTTATCACCGATAAGCTTTGTGGTTTTTGGTAATTTATATGATCACCTTGGGTCTTCATTTTTTTCACTTGAAAAACTGTGGCGATGATGATGATAACAACAATTCTCGCTCCACATGCGACACTGGGGTTTTATGGGGGAAAAAAATGAAATAATGAGTGTGAGGTTGAATCGGCCAGTCACAGCCACCCTTGAAAGTTTATAGCTCAATCGCTGTTTTTCACCATAAAGTCTTCTCTGATCTTCTTTCTTTTTTCATCTGTCCTGCGTTGTGTAGCCACTTTCACTTACTGATTCTTTAGTTCTTATCTCTTCTTATGGCAACTTTATTCCTTTAGGTTAGAATGATTAAACGTGTAGGTTTCTGAAGGTAGAATTCATGTCCAAGTCATCCTTTTGCAGCCTAAAATATTTATAAGAAATTTCTCATGTGTAGTAAGTGTTCACAAATATCGTTGGGGAAATGAAGCAAAACTTGTTCCAAATGAATCTAACAAATGATCAACTCATTGATTTATTCAAAATTTGTTTTTTAATTAATGATGATAAAAAATATGTTTTTTTCAATGGGATGACTTCCATGTTCTTCTTAAAAATGTGTGAACTAGGAAAATGTGCATTTCGGGGTTGTCTGGTGTTACCAGTGGAGGGAGGGAGGGAGGGGATCCTCTCAGGCTGTTTTGCTCTCTGAAGGAATCTTTGGAACTTTGCATAATGTTAGGGCCTGGGGAAGGCCCCTTCTAAAACTGAAATGGAATGGCTCTCTACCAAGTCAGCTGGGGCACTGTGGGAAACTTGAATTTTTTTACAAGGACTAAAGTAATGAGATGTTTCTTGCTCTCATGAGATTCTTGGACCTTGGACTTGCAAATTTATACATGCTACTCATGGGAGTACAAAACTGATATAGTGGCTGTCCTGTAAGTTTAGCTCTTACTCAACACATGTTTGGTATCCAAGGTGGCCATCCATCAGGGGGGACAACCATTTCAATTCATCTGACTGCGGAAGGCACTGACTAGCATGCAGGGGCGATGAATTCCTGAGAAGACCTATGATCGGTGGTTCTGAAACTTTAATGCACATTCGAACCACCTGCAGTGCTTTAAAAAACCTGGATGCCCTGGGAAGCACCCCATACCAAGGACACCAGAATGGCTGGGGCTGGGAGCCAGGTGATTCCAATGTCCAGCAAAGCCTAGGAACCATTCAGTGCCTGAGACTGTCTCTCTGTTTCTGAGCATCATACTCTTTAGTGTGCTAAGAGTTTCGTGGTTTTCCTCCATGTACTTAGTGGACATGGACCTTGTTTTGGCTTCTGAAATAGCTTTCTCTATAGCACCTCTGGACTAATCTATTCCCTATTATGTGCCTGACCAATGGGTGCTTGTGCTTTTAGACTTTGGTTCTCCCTAGGTCTCCTGCCCCATCTGGTCTTGCATGAATTCATTAATTAACACTTGCTCATATGCTCTTTTCTAAACATTTTCTAAAATGTAGTACCTGAAATAGGTCTTCTATATTTTCTACTACGACTATATTTTCTGAAGTAAGAAGTTTAACTTTTGGCCAAGGAACCTCTGATATTCCATTAAGTTCCACCAGTGCAGTGGACTATTTACTTTAGAATAGTGGTTTCTAAACTTGTCTGTGCATTGGGATCAACTGAGGTGGGGGGTGGGGTGGGAAAATGAGGAGATATTGGTCAAAGGGTACAGCCTTCCAGTTGCAAGATGAATAAGCTCTGGGGATCTAATACACAGCATGGTGATGATAGTTAATACTGTATTAAATGACTGAAAGATGCTAGCAGAGTATGATTGTCATTCTGTGAGGTATGGTAACTAACCTTACTGTGGTGATCATTTCATGATCTATACATGTATCACATCATCACAGGGTGTATCTTAATCTTACGCAAATTTTATTTGTTAATCCTATCTCAGTAAAGCTGGAAAAAACCCCACATGTGAACACAGCCTAACTCCTAGCAAGAGAAACGTAAAACCTCACAACTAATGGTCTTTCCTCAGTTCCTCATCCCTGAAACATCACATGTCTTTCAACAAAAAATCAGTAGGTATGCTAAAAGACAAGAAACAAAATACCAGTTTGAAGAAACAAGGCAAGCAATACAGTAAGATGCAGATACGGCAGAGACTTCAGAATTTAAATTCCTGGTGGCTGGGAATTTAAAATAACTATGTTATGGTCTCTAATGAGAAGAAGTGGACAACATGCAAGACCAGATGGGTAAGTTAAGCAGAGGGATGGAGACTCTGAGGAGTCAAAAAGAAATGCTGTAAGTCAAAAATAGTGTAGCAGAGATGAAAAATACCTCTGAAGGGCTATCACTAAACTGGACATGGCTAAGGAGAGAATCCGTGGGTTTGAGGATCTTTCCATAGGAACTTCTCCAACTGAAATACAAACAGACAGAAAGAATGAAAAAATTGAACAGAATGTCAAAGAACCATGGGGCAACTACTAAGAAGTGGGCTACATAGAACAGGAACATCAATCGGAGCAGGAAGAGAAGAGGGCAGCAAAGATATCTCTAATAATAATGGCTGAGAATTTTCAAAATTAATGGCAGACCCCCAAATCGTAGATCCAGAAATCTGGATAAGTACCAAAAAATCTACAACTAGCCATAGTGGTAGAATGTTGCAGAAAGCCAAAGACAAAGAAGAAGTCTTGAAAACCTGTAGAGGAGTAAGGAAAGGAGTCATGCTGGATTTCTAAAAACTGGAAGCAACTAAGATATCCCTCAATAGGTGAAGGAATAAACAAACCATGGTACGTATTACAGTTGCATTTAAATCAGTAATAAAAAGCAATGAGCTGTCAAGCTCCCCAAAGACCGGGATATATGAGAAATGAATATTGCTAAGCAAAAGAAGCCTACATACTGAGAAGTCTACATACTGTATGATTTTAACCATATAACATCATTCTGGAAAAGGCAATTAGAGAGTGTAAAAAAAAAAAAAAAAGAAACTGTTGCCAGGGGCTTGGGACATGAGGGGGTAGGATGCCTAGGTGGCACACAGGGAATGTTTAGGGTGATGAGACCATTTATATCATGGTGCAATAGTAGATATATGACATGCATTTGGCACGATCCATAGAACTGTATGGTGCAGAGTGAACCTGATGTAAACTTTGGATTTAGCTAATAAAAAAATTTAGAAAGGGGTTCATTTCCTTCATTCAAATAATTCATTAAACGTTTATTGTGTGCCTTTGTCATGCCACTGTTCTGCCAGGTTCTGGGGGTGTGCAGATGTCCTTGCTCCTATGGATTTTAGGTTGTAGTTGAAGAGATAGATGATAAATCAATATATAAATGTGTTAGGTAGCAGCTCATAAATGCAAGTAAATATATATAACAGTGAGGGAGGCTGCTACTACATACAGGGTGTCAGGGAAGGCCTTCCTCTTAAGAGTGGACATATGAGCACATTCGTGGAGTAAACTGGGAGCAGGTCACATGGGTATCGGTGGGAAGAGATTTCCAAGGAAAACAAATTGAAAGTGGAAGGGGCCGAAGGTGTGAGTGTGCCTGGTGTGCTGGAGAAAAGAGGCCGGTGTGTGTGGAGGAGGAGAGAGAATGGAGATGGAAAAAGGGGGTGTATGGGGGGCAGGGCAAGGAGGCGAAACAGGGCCATGCTAGGGTTTTGGATTTGGCTCTGAGTACAGAAGGCAAGTCAATGAAGGGGAAATGACATGGCTTGATATATTTTAAAGAGTTTCTCTAACTTGGGGAGAACAGATGTTTGGAAGGCATGGTCAGAAGCAGAAAAATGCAATGGGTTTCTTTTTTCTTTCTTTTTAAAGCCTAGCCAGAAATGTTGGTTTCTGGCCACCATAAGGGATTGATCCACCTTCTCTCTACTTTTCAGTGAGGTTGATTCTAGCAGTTTGTTCCTTATGTTAAAAACATTTTTTTTTAAACTTTAGCATCCAAAGAGTACAAAATATTATGTGTCTTGTACTATTAGGTGTTTATTCAAAGTATACAAAAACACTGATTCAAAGTGGTATGTGCAACCTGGTGTTTATAGCAGCATTATCAACAAAAGCCGACTTGTGGAAAGAACCCAAATGTCCATTGGCTGACAAATGAATCAAGAAGATGTGATATGTCCATGGAATACACTGGAATATTATTGAGCCATCAAAAAGAATGAAATCTTGCTATTTGCAACAACGTGGTTGGAACTACACTGTATTAGGCTAAGAAAAATAAGTCCGAGAAAGACAAATACCATATGATTTCACTCATATGTTGGATTTGAGAAACAAAACAGATGAACATAGAGGAAAGGAAAAAAAAAAGAGAGGTAAACCATAAGTGACTCTTAACTATACAGAGACTACAAACTGAAGGTTGCTGGAGGGGAGGTGGGCAGGGGATGGGCTGGATGGGTGATGGGTATTAAAGAAGGCGCTTGTGTTGAGCACTGGGTGTTATATGTAAGTGGCGAATCACTAAACTGCCTCTGAAACTAATATTACACTATATGTTAACTAAAATTTAAATCAAAATTTGAAGTTAGGGGCACCTGGGTGGCTCAGTCAGTTAAGCATCCAACTTTGGCTTAGGTCATGAGCTCACGGTTCATGGGTTCAAGCCCCGCATCCGGCTCTGTGCTGACAGCTAGCTCAGAGCCCGGAGCCTGCTTCTGATTCTGTATCTTCCTCTCTCTCTGATCCTCCCCTGCTCACACTGTCTCTCTCTCTCTCTCTCTCTCTTTCTCTCTCTCTCAGAAATACATAAAAATATTAGAAAAAAATTTTAAAAAATTGAAATTAAAAAAAAGATTGTTACCAGGAAGAAGGGATACTAAATCTTAGCCAAAATAATGATGTGTAGGCTATTTTGGAAAGGAACATTTTTTTGTTTAAATCACCAACTTTCTGAGTTTCAATGTCCTTGTTTAAAAAATCAGTTTAAATTTGTAAGTTCTTCGATATCTAAAATTCTATAAAAGAAAAATACTTAAAAATTTAAGTCCATTATCATTGTATGAATTTAAGTGGATGCTGTGAACACAGATAACCAAGTCAAGAAAATCTTGCTGGTAAAATCCCACTGATGTAATTTCATAGTTTTCTAAAGTAAGAGATTAAAATACACTTGATGGGGGGCACCTGGCTGACTCAGTTGGGAGAGCCCATGATACTTGATCTCAGGGTTGTGAGTTCAAGTCCCACATTGGGTGTAGAGATTACTAAAATAATTAACTTAAAAAAAGTTTAAAATCCACTTGATGGATCTTAATTTTCATTACATAGATTAAAACAATAACATTTCATTTTATAACCAATCCATTTTAATTTCCCCCCCTTTTTTAATGTTTTATTTATTTTTGAGAAAGAGAGAGAGAGAGAGAGAAAGACAGAGAGAGAAAGACAGAGAGAGAGAGAGAGAGAGAGAGACAGCATGAGCAAGGGAGGGTCAGAGAAAGAGAGGGAGATACAGAATCAGAAGCAGGCTCCAGGCTCTGAGCTGGCTGTCAGCACAGAGCCTGATGCAGGGCTCCAACCCACAAACTGTGAGATCATGATCTGAGCCAAAGTTGGACGCTTAACTGACTGAGTCACTCAGGCGCCTCAATTTCCCCCTCTCCTTTACGTAATACTGTATTTGAAATAGCTTTCTTTTCTATCATAAGTGGTGCATACACATTAGCATACATATTCAAATGTACAGATAGTATTCCCAGCAGGATTTAAAACTGCTGTTATTGAGCAAACTAACTGAAAAGTGAACTGTAATATAAAAATATTGATTCAATGGAATAGAAATCAATGTTGCAAAAGAAAAGGTAAGTAGATAATTTTGCTTCTACTGCCATATTAATCATTTGTTACTGGAACTAAAATTTTAAGCCTGTATTGTACTAATATCAGTTATTAACATATATTTTTGTGTAAATAACAATACCAACTTACTAGTGCCAGTTATTAATCTGTGGCCACGAGAAAGTCGTAATCTTTCCAAACCCTTGGATCCTCATCTGACAAATAGGAAACTAATAATTACTGGAAAGTTTCTCAATAAATAAAAATAATGGATAGTAGCTTCTGGATCAAGGTTAGCATACAAATTAAACAAATTGTACCATGGACAGATGGTGGATATAAGAATTGGTAATTATGGTCAACTCATTTCAGCGTTTCAAATTTCCAAGACAATAGTTACATTTTGCCTTGTTTCTTAAAGAAAAAGACAACATCAAATAAATGTGTAGTGTCTTCTTCGGTTAACACATGATTTTTCTTTATGGGAAACTATGGAGTCTGAATTTGGATTCTGTAACAAGCAAATAACATTTTCTAGTTTATAAACATAAATTGTTCCAAGTCCTTTTTTCTCTAAAGGAAATATATATTTAGATACTTATTTTGGATGGGGATCATAGATTTTGGAGAAAGTTTCTTTGAGGGATAGTATTTTCAATTCTATGGTTTCCTAGATGTGCTATTGGTAAATGGGTTTTTAAAAATCTGTTTGTGTGTGTTGCATTAGATTTCTGTGGGCAACAATCATGCCTTGAATAGTGAGCCTTTTTTTTTTTTTTTTTTTTTTTTTTTTTGTTTTGTAACCATGCCTCTCAGTGTGCTTTTGATTAGAAATGAGAGGATCAGAGATGGAAGAGAGTATCTGATGTTCTTCCCAACTAAATACCCCTTAAAGGACATTCAAATCTTGCCACGACATGCCTGGATGTATAAGGGGTGGACTCTGTTTCTCAGACTTTGGTGACTAGATGACTTCTCAAAAATTGTAAAAATCTAATTTTGGTTTCTATTCCATAACTAGTTTATATAATTTCCTACTGTTGGCAGTCTCTTATATTTCACTAAATCTGCTTTTCTATAATTTTCATTCACAGATTCTAATTTTTCTCCCTTGCATTTCACAGAATTAGTTTTGGTCCAGTTTCCCAAAAACCCAACCCTTTAACTATTTAAGGACTTGATTATGCTACCATACATATTATCTTTTTCAAGGTAAACATCTCCAGTTCTGTAATGGTTACCATGATAGCACTGGTAAAGATGATAAAGAATATTTAAAAAACATTTTTATTTTTTTAAATTATTTTTTAATATTTTTATTTATTTCTAGGAGAGAGAGAGAGACAGCGTGAGCAGGGGAGGGTCAGAGAGAGAGGGAGATACAGATTCTGAAATAGGCTCCAGGCTCTGAGCTGGCAGTCAGCACAGAGCCCAACGCGGGGCTCGAACCCACGAACCACGAGATCATGACCTAAGCGAAAGTCAGACGCTTAACCGACTAAGCCACCCAGGCGCCCCTAAAAAACATTTTTATTTGAGTATAGCTGGCACACAATGTTATGTTAGTTTCAGGTATATGATGTAGTGACTCAACTTCTTTATGTAGTTGATGTAATGTAGTGTAACATGTAGCTACCATCTGTCACCATGTAATGGTATTACAGTATTGAGTATATTGCCTATGCTGTGCCATTTATTCCTGTGACTTATTCATGAGTAAGTCACTTCATAGTGGAAGCCTGTATCTTCCACTCCCCTTTGCCCATTTTGCCCATACCCCCTACCCCTTTCCCCTCTGGAAACCACCAGTTTGTTCTCTGTACATATAGGTCTGACTTAGGTTTGTTGATTCATTGGCTATTTTATTTTTTTAAAGTTTATTTATTTAGAGAGCGAGAAGAGAGCAAGTGTAGCAAAGGAGGGGGAGAGAGAGAGAGAGAGAGAGAGAGAGAGAGAATCCCAAGCAGAGATTCATACTGTCAGGCCAGAGCCTGATGTGGAGCTTGATCTCAGGATCCACGGAACTTTGACCTGAGCAGTAATCAAGAATTGGGTGTTAAGGGGCACCTGGGTGGCTTAGTCCGTTAAGCGACGGACTTTCGCTTAGGTCATGATATCGCGGTTCGTGGGTTTGAGCCCCGCGTCGGGCTCTGTGCTGACTGCCAGCTCATAGCCCGGAGCCTGCTTCTGATTCTGTATCTTCCTGTCTCTCTGACCCTCCCCTGCTCGTGCTGTCTCGTTGTCTCTCTCTCTCTCCCCTAGAAATAAATAAAAATTAAAAAAAAAAAAAAAGAATTGGGTGTTCAGCCGACTGAGCCACCCAGGCTCCCCCTCATTGGTTATTTTAGATTCCATAAATGAGTGAAATCATGGTATTTGTCTTTCTCAATCTGACTTATTTTACTTGGCATAATACCCTCTAGGTCCATCCATGTTGCATATGACATAATCTCATCTTTTGTTTTATGGTGGCATAATATTCCATTGTATGGAATGTGTGTGTGTGTGTGTGTGTGTGTGTATACACACACATGCAATGGAAGGTATCTTCCTTAAGGTTGATAAAGAATATTTGCAGATATCATTCACAAAAGTTAAGTTAAATGTAAGACTTGAAACCATAAAACTTCTAGGATAAAATGTAGGGAAAATTGTTCTTGATATTGATTTTGGCAATGCTTTTTTTTATATGACACCAAAAGCACAAGCAATAAGGAAAAATCAAGTGTGAGTCTATGAAACTAAAAAGCTTCGGCATAGCAAAACAATCAACAAAATGAAGAAGCAACCTAAGGAATGGGAGAAAATATTTGCACATAATTTATCTGATAAGGGATTAATATCCTGAACATATAAGGAACACCTACAATTCAATAGTTAAAAAAACCCCAGATAACCCAATGAAGAAAGGGGCAAAGGATCAAATAAGCATTTTTCTGTAGAATATATGCAAATGACCAACTGGTAAGTGAAAAGGTAATCAGTATCACTAAATCATCAGGGAAATGCAAATCAAAACCACAGTGATATCCCCTCACACCTATTGCATCAAAAAGCCAAGAGCTAACAAGTGCTGGTGAGGGTAAAGAGAGAAGAGAACATGTGGGCACTGTTGGTGGGAGTGTAAATTGGTTCAGCTCCTGGAAAATAGTAGGGAAACTCCTCAAATGTTAAAAATAGAGCTACTCTATGATCCAACAATCCCACTTTGGGCACTTACCCGAAGGAAATGAAATCACTACCTCAAAGAGAGATCTTCTGTTCTACTTAGGGGAACTAGAATGTTTCTTTGGTGTGGTTTGAGCAGGAAAAACAAAATGCCTCCTTGCTTCCAAGCATTTATCTCAGTCTTAGTTTATCCAACTTCCCATATTCTTAACCTCAATCATTTCTTTAAGTTCATCATTTCAATCAGAGGTTCTGTCTCAAAATAGGTAACCAACAATCATAAAATTAGATTTGGTGGCACCCATTTACAATCAATCAACAGACTAATCTGACTAGTCAGCAACCCTAATAATAACTACGATTTATTATTTATTATGTTCTGTGCACTAAGCTAAGTGCTTTTCACTTCATTTACTCCTCATAGTAACCAGGGAGTCCTTACCATATAAAACAAATGAGGATGCTGAGGCATATGAATTGTTTTTAAAGTTTTATATATTTAAATAATATCTACACCCAATGTCGGACTTGAACTCATGACCCTGAGATTGTTCCTAGATCAAGAGTCACATGCTCTTCTGACTAAGCCAGCCAGGTGCTCCTTGGGGCACATGAATTTCAGGAACTTGACCAGCCTTTGCTGGCTGTATTCAGTGGTGGGGAAATCACTAAAATTCAGGCCATCCAACTCTAGAGCATAAATGTTTGCTATAGAGACTGTGTTATCTTTGCAAATAGAAAAAACCTTTGATAGAAGACAAGACAGGACCGATAGGTATTTCGAGGCTAGAAGGATACAGAATGGTTTAGGACACATGATGTTGGCCAAGACCTGGCAAGAGAGGAAGAGAAATTTGCAGAGCCAGGATTTAGCAGGGTCAGACCTAAGTCACGTGAATAGTTAGGACTCTAGAAAACAGGGATCGTTATCTTTATATGGTTGCTTTGAGGCATAACCAATGAATTTCAAAATTAAGTAAGCATTAGGATCATTAATATTTCAGTGCTATAAAGCTTGATGTCCTATTCGTTTTCTATAGCTAAGAAGGAAGGCTCTGTTTGACAACATTTCCCTTTTAAATATAGGGATGACATGATTAATAGCATTAATATGTGCTAGGTAATTACAGTGTTAAGTCTAATATTAGTGTAAGAGAATAGTGAATTTTCAATGCATCAAAGAATAAGAAAGCCCAAAAGAATATTGAATAGGCAATTAATTATGATCAATTTTATGTAAATTCCGTAACTGCATTAATAAAGCATGGTTAACTCTTCACAATTCATCGAAGGGGGTGGGGAGGATGCAGTGGGAGAGGAAACTTGATGGATTCTGCCTAAGCTTCCATAAGACTATACCACAGGCTGGCTAGCTTAAATAATTAAAATTCTTTTTCTCACAGTCACGATTGTTAGGTATCCAAGGTCAAGATGTCATCAGCGTTGCTTCTGGTGAGACCTTCATTCCTGGCTTGTAGACTTCTGCCTTCTTGTGTCGTCTCCACATGGCCTCTTCTCTGTGTGCACGCGCGCGCGCACACACACACACACACACACACACACACACACACACACAAGTCTGGTAACTCTTTCTCTTAAAAGGACACCAATTCTATTGGATTAGGTCCCCATCCTATGAAATCATTTAACCTTAATTACTTTCCTAAAGGCCCTATCTGCAACTATAGTCACATTAGGTGTTAGGGCTTCAACATCTACATTCTGGGGGTTTATAATTCAGTCCATAACACACTGAATCCATTATAGAAGTCAAGACTGGCCCTATGGATTGGAGTGGCTAGGATCCAGTGCCCTAAGGATGGATTGTCTGGGTTTGAATCCTGTTTATGCAGGGGAGAGAGCTTCTGATCCTTCCCTTCTTTAAACGCTCTTTCATTGGCTACTAACTGGGGATGTTAATAACAGCACCTATCTCACAGGATTGCTGTGAAGATTAAAAACCCACCATAAAAGCCCCATAGCACAGCGCTTGGCACTTAGGCAGCCTCTGAAAATGCTAGATATTGTTTTGATTATTGGCTAGGTTTTAGCTTTTGACTAAATTAGGCAATGGGTTACATACTGAGGTTTGAAAAAAATCATATAAAGAATGTTACAGGAAGGTGCAACTGACGTTAGAGATATTAGAAAGATCTTATGGGACAAAGAATTTATTTAAGGCATAGAGGTCAACTTGTTTACCTCTCTGTTCCTAAGAAGCAGGAATAAATTATAAAAATAATGTGAGAAAAAAATTGATTTTTCTCATAGCTGCTTGTTTGAAAAATGTCAACCTTATAAAGAATTTACAAGGATGTAATGACAATACATTAATTACATCATGAAATATGCAAATGGAGCCCGATATTTAAAGGCACAAAATTCTGGATAAAATGAAAATTTCTCACAAAAATTGCAAATGGTTAATTATGATTTTCATGAAAGCTATAAAAATACAACAGATGTAAAAACAAAACTGTAGAAAAACTAAAGGCCTGGTATTATAACATGATTTCTGATTTTGTTCAAGTCACAGTAGGCTTCTGGACAAAGTTAACCCCTAATAAAGCAGTTCATAAAGATCTTCCTGGGGAGGAGTTAAATCCCCAGGAAGGAATTATATAAATATATGATACATATAACATATGTGATTATATAAATTACATATATTTATTAGAGGGAATTCTATTAATCATTAGAGGTTTTTGGATTCAGATGAGAAGAAACTTATATATGAATACGTGTGATATCTTTCTATGGAACAGATTACCTCCCAAACTTACCAGCTTAGAATAATAATAAATACTATCTCCTATAGTTCCTGTGGGCCAGGAATCTGGGAGTAGCTTAGCTGGGTGGGTGTGTCTTGAAATTTTCCACTAGGTTTCAGGCAATGTGCGGTCATCTGAAGCCTTGGCTAGACCTTGGGGATCAGCAAGACAGCTTTCTCCCATGGCTCTGACTGCAGCCCTCAGTTTCTTGCTGGCTGTTTGCAGGACGCCTCTGTCCCCTGCCACATGGGCCTCTTCCCAGGGCTGCTTGAGAATCCCCATGACAGCAGTTTTAGCGACCCAGAACAGATAGAAGAGAATGAGGCAGAAGTCTTTATGATCTTACCTTGCAAGTCACCCACCATTACTTCTGCTATAGTTTTTATGACAGTCAGTATTATCTTAATTTAGGAGGTGGAGACAGAGGAGAAGGAAGCAGACAGAACCAGAATTCCTAGATCTCAACAGGATGAGTTTGTGTGTGTGTGTTGGGGGTGGGGGGCAGGTAAGGCCTGCTGGAGGTGGTGATGGAAGGGAATTTGGTGAGGAGTGTGTGAAGTGAAAAAATAAACCACTAGGGCAGCACGCCCCGCCGACTTCCGTGTTATCTTACTCCTAATGACCCAACCAAGTTAGAATGAAATCCTATGAGGTTAAGGGCTGTGTCCCCTTTTAACTTTGTACAAGGCCCACAGTACAGAAAGCCTCATTCCACAGAGGCCCTGACTTCGTGCTAAAACATATTCCCAGGTAAAACTCCGATTATTAGATTGGAGAAGAACATCTGTGAAAGAAGTGGCTTAGTAGCAGAAATGTAGACATGTGCTTTTGATTGGGAGTGAAGGCTGATACTCATGGAATGTCTGACTTAGGTGAAGTGGCTTTCGGGGAAGGTAAGTCAGTCCTCAGTCATGCATTGTTATTTTGTCATGAGGCTTATGTTGAGCAGTAAGAGGGCTTGGATTTTCATGGGTAGCTATCAATTCAGATTTTCTCTCTCATTGTCAGGAGTTCAGGTGAGCTGAGCTGCCAGATGTTGGTGTAGCTGATTTAGATGCCAAGCCAGAATGACAGTAATGGTCAAGCCTTTGGTTACTTCCTCAATAGTATGAACAAGAGGCTGACCCGCAGAGTGTCCACTCCTGCCCTGTTCCATTCTCACTGCCTAGGGGGGGAGGAGGGAGGGCTGCTCCCAGTCCGACTGGCCAGGTGAAGACTTTGTGAGCACCTGTGGTTGCTCCTGAAAGATCAGACAGGTTTTTCAGCCGACAACTGGATTCCTCAATTGTTCTTGTAGTCACAAACCTATTGGCTTGTATTTGTGTACTTTTGTAAAAAAATTTTTTTAGTTATTTATTTTGAGGGAGAGAGAGAGAGTGAGTGAGCGCAAGCACAAGTCGGGGAGGGGCAGAGAGGAGAGACAGAATCCCTGGGTGGCTCAGTCAGTTAAATGGCCAAATCTTTTGTAAAAAATTTTTAATGTTTATTTATTTTGGGAGAGAGACAGAGTGCGAGTGGGGGTGGGACAGAAAGTGGAGGGAGACACAGAATCAGAAACAGGCTCCAGGCTCTGAGCTGTCAGTGCAGAGCCCGATGCGGGGCCTGAACTCATGAACCACGAGATCATGACCTGAGCCAAAGTCAGATGCTCAACAGACTGAGCCACCCAGGTGCCCCAGGAGAGACAGAATCCCAAGCAGGCTCCACACCATCAGGACAGAGTCTGACGTGGGGCTCGAACCCATGAACCCGTGAGATCACGACCTGAGCCAGGATCAAGAGTTGATCAAGAGTTGGTCACTTAACCAACTGAGCCATCCAGGTGCCCTGTATTTGTCTACTTTTGATTCAGAAAATATGGTCACTGTGATTCTGGCTTTCTAATTGCATTCCTTTTATTCTACCTCTGCAAAATTGTAGCTTATACTGGCTTTATAACATAAAATTGTTTTTAATAATAAAAAATTATTAAAGACTTTTTGCTGAGGCATATACTATGAAAAATCAAAGTGCTTTATTAACAATTATAAAAAATACTTGTGGGGTGCCTGGGCTACTCAGTCAGTTAAGCATCCAACTCTTGCTTTTGGCTCAGGTCACAATCTCAGGGTTTGTGGGATTGAATCCCGAGTCAAGCTTCTCCCTGGCAGTGTGAAGCCTGCTTGGGATTCTTTCTCATCCTCTCTCTCTGCTCCTTCCGCTTGCTCGTGAGTGCATGCTCTTTCTCTCTCTCTCTCCAAAAAAAAATAAAAAATAAAAAAAAATATATCCATACATACTTGTGAAATGTACTAAATTTACACTAACATTTGTTGCTCCAAAACAGATATTTCCTTCTTGGTGTAAAGCAGCACATGGCCTTAGTGAAACTGGGGAGCATTTTGTTTGCATGTTTGTTTTTCTACATCTCTGTACTTTCTCTGTGCTTCTAGAAGAGCAGTGATCTCATATTGCCCTCTGGTTTTCCAAGCCTCATGTTCATTTTTCCACATCAATCTGCTTGTTAACTAAGTACTTTAAGCATATGTTCCCAAATGTTTCTTTTGAGTGTGTCACCTGGGAATCACCATCCCCTTCAGCCTCATCTTAGAGTTTGGTGTAGGAAGGGAAACAGTGCATTAAATCAATGCATATCAAGATTTTTATGATTCATAGCCTGCCAGGTCTCATAAGTATGTTTGCGTTTTAAATAAATGCAGCAACAAAACAAGTTGACCCAGATTAATCTCTAGTCAATAGATTGCAGGCGGTTCAGGAAAAGTAATAAAAAAGTAATGGAATTGGAGCCAGGAAGGAGAAGTGGGTGAAGTGAAAGTGGCTAAATAGAATTTTTATATTCCTAAATTCTGTATTTAGATTAATTCCCCCTCTACTAGATAAGCTGACCTGTTCTTTTGTTTGAAGACAGACTGAAATATTAGAATGAGAAAAATTAAGGAGGTAGTCTCATCGTTCACTTAATTGCTTAGGCCTAAACCCTTAATACCTTTCTTTGATTCCTTACTTCACCTCACATCTTCTACTTAATTCATCACCAAATTCTATAGATTTTTACAGTGTATCCAGATCAAACCGCTGCTTATCCTCTCCATGTCTACACGGGGTCCAAGGCACCATTTCGTGTCCCATTACAGCCTGACCTCCCATACCCCCAGCACTCCTCAACATGGCCACCACCATGGTCCTCTACAAATGAGCTCAGATTGTGTCAACCATGTCATTCCCCTGTTATTGGGTCCAATGGCTTCCCTCATGCTGAGAGGAAAATCCAAAGTCCTTTCTCTGCTCTGGCCCCAGGCCATCTCTTAGATCTCATTTCCTACCACTCCCTGTTTTGCTCACCATGTTTCAACTCCAACAGCCTTCCCGCTGTGCCTTGAACATGCCAACCATTTTCCTTGTCAACATATTTATCACCTTTTGCTGTTGTCCTTCCTTCTTCTTCCTCTTAGAGGTGTATGTGTTGGGGGGGGGGTCTCCCAGATATCCACATGGTTCTTATCTCAGTTTAGTCAGGTCTTTCCTTAAATGTCACCTCAGAGACTCCATGCCCAGACACTCTATCTAGCAAAGCTTTGCTTTCACTCTTTTTCCTTATCCTAATTCTTTTTATTCCATAGCTATATCTATATGTAGTATTAGGTTTCTCTAGAGAAACAGAACTAAATTCTATCTGTCTAACTGTCTAACTGTCTGTCTACCTATCTACCTATCTATCTATCTATCTATCTATCTATCTATCTATCTATCTATCTATCTATCTATCTATCTCCTATGATCTGACATTGCAAGCTAGAGACCCAGGAAAGCCAATGGTGTCAGTCCAAGTCCAAAGGCTTGAGAACCAGGAGCTTCAAGGGCAGGGGAAGACCAATGATTCAGCAGAAGCCATTAGGCAGGAAGAGCTGAATTATATTTAGGCCCTTGGGTCATGGCGATCCATATTGAGGAGGGCAACCTCTTTACTGACTCTACCAGTCAAATGCTAATTCTATCTGGAAACACTCTCACAGACCTACTCGCAAAAAATGTTGAGCCAAATATATAGGCATCCCAGGATCTTATCAACTTGAGAAATAAAATTAACACACACACACACACACACACACACACACACCTCTTTATCTATCTATCTTACTAGAATGTATGCTCTACATGGTAAAGGACTATGTTTTATTTATTACCATAGCTCCAGGACCTTCAGTAGTACTTGACACATAATAGCTGTTTAAATAAATATTTGTTGATTAAACAAATGTTTTAAATGAATAAAAAAGCAAGCATATATTCTTTATACATATATAAACATATATATATAAACATATGTATATTTAAGGTTTTATTTTTAAGCATCTCTACACCTAACATGAGGCATGAATTATAACCCCAAGACCAAAAGCCATATGCTCTACTGACTGAGCCAGCGAGGCCCCTGCCTTTTATGTATTTTTGCTAGAGAAAAATAAATCTATTAGAGTAAATTCTTATTTTTATTCCTTGAGGTGAAAATCAGGCCCTCATAGCCTAAGGATTACAGAGAAGTAAGAAATGACAAATACCTCTCCATTAAGAAGCCTACAAGTATTGTTGATTCTGATAATGCCAAGTACCATCACCTATAGTTTCATATTAAAATATATTAGCATTCTTACACAATTGGCTAAAGTAATCATTGAAAAAAGTAAGGTAAAAGAAACTAATGAAAAATTAAGTAGTAATTGGATATGGTCTTTCAGTTTTATTCCAAGTTCTATAATTAATTAAAAACAATTCCTATAACCTTCAAAAGGTTCTATTTCTGGGTAGAAAATACAGTGCCGAGTTTATTGAAACATGATTTTACCATGATTTCACTCATTTTCTTTAGTACAGTACTTATTCTTCTCACTGTATAAGATCATTTTGCCTCTTCGGGCCAAGTTATCTCTCAATAACGGTGTGCTTCATTTCGTTGTCTGTTATAAATGCTAGGGAAGCATGAAAACATTGAATATTTTAGGTTGTGAGCTCATTAAAGCCATCCTCCAGAAGGCTGATCACTGTAAAGTAGCAAATGGAGGTAATGGCTAATTTTCTAGAAATCTGGGAAGAAGGTATAGCCAGGAAAGGAAGCTGCCTCTGACCTCAGACGCTCCAGGTGGTCCATTTTCCCCGAGCTATGGTCTGAGTGATTTTAAGAGAGAACAAGGCAGCTGGAAAGCTACACTGTGGCCCAGGCCCACAGGTGGAAATCATTTTTTTTTTTTTTTTTTTTA
>NW_027532203.1:6690823-6776494 GCF_008692635.1 Crocuta crocuta | reverse complement strand
AAAGTCATAGCTGTCAAAAGCCCCAGAAAGAATCTGCTGAAGTGTAGATGAAGGTCTTAGAGGCTCCCGGTGCAAGTTCAAAGAAGATTCCATTTCCCATAGAACTCCCCACTGTAACAGCAAGATTGTTTAATTATAAATATGTTTCATTTACTTTCCTCTAGTCAATACGTATGACTTTTGTTATGATTTGACAAAAATTATTACTGTACCACTGGTGACCTTTATGTCTCCTGTTTTAATGAGTTCAAAGTCATTATGAAAGGAAGCACCAGCAGTTTTGTACATATTTGCTCTAGTCTCTCCTCCACTTCTCTGTTATTTCAACAAAGAGCAAGTGGAACATCAAAACAAGCCAAGAAAATGGTATATGTCCTCCTTTATCGGTCTCATTTTTTTCTATTTGAATTTTTTCCATCACTGCTATTTTAGTATTACTAAATCCAATTGTAAAATTTCATATTTTATTGTCATTTCATTGGTTATTGGAATGTATATATATATATTTTTGTTTGTTTAGGATTGCTGTAGTTATAAAGGGAGCCTGGATACCATTTTCCTTGCAGCCCGTAATATGACATGCTCATAAGAAAGGTTGAAGGAAAATATGAGAAAGTAGGTGGCTGTAAGACAAAATGATCACCGCAGTTTTATTAAGAGTTTGGAGGGGGGCGCCTGGGTGGCTCAGTCGGTGAAGCGTTTGACTTCGGCTCAGGTCATGATCTCGTGGTTCGTGGGTTTGAGCGCCGCGTAGGGCTCTGTGCTGACAGCTAGCTCAGAGCCTGGAGCCTGTCTTCGGATTCTGTGTCTCCCTCTCTCTCTGACTCTCCCCTGCTCACTCTGTTTCTATCTCTCTCTCTCAGAAATCAATTTTAAAAAAATTAAGAAAAAAGAGTTTGGAACTCCAGAAAAGCCTTGAGATGTAGCTAATAAGTTATTGAACTAGAATTCAAACCTTACACTCCTATGCCCAAATGCTGAATTCTTTCCATTATATCAGAGTGAAAAGTATGGAGAAACTGGGTGGTGCACGTTAGGGATGCAGCAGAGAGAAGTAATCAACACAGGCTATATGTAAAGTGGATATAATAGGGCACCTGACACTATGGAATTATGACATTGGGATTTCAAAAACATGTTTATTCAAAATCTGTAATAAATGACCTTTTATCCAGGATGATGAGTTTTAGATTGGTAACATTTCCCGAACTGGGCCGGGATGTTGTATGTGTACACAGTGTAAATCCAATGCTTACAATCCTTCTTGCCTTTCAAAATACTACCATCGTCAAAGTCACGCATTAATAACAAAACCATGTTGATGTCATTGAAACTGTGTGTTACCGTGCGTACCAGCCTAGCTGTGTCATCATGCCGACAGCAGGACGTCACCGGTGGGCCGTTTATAGGCAAGTGAGGAGGACAGATTGGTCCACTTGGTCTGCGAAGGTGGCCTAGGGACACAGAGGGAGCACAAACTTGGTTCTCAAAGGACGTACTTTTGGAGAAATGAGGATGGAGAGCTTTTATGTTTGGGAAATGTCCTCTCTGGGTGAGCAGCTGTGTCAGAGCTGCAAGACCCTTTGGGAATAAAGAAATGGTCAGTATTATGAGGCACTCGTTCATTCCAGGATCATAAAGCTTTCTGTAAAACTCTTTTGATCCCTTAGAGGCACCTATTTGGGGAGTCCTGACGGCCCTTGTCCCTGCCCCAGGCCCATTTCTCAGCTCCCCCCTCTGAATGATCTGGGTCATTATGCCTCCTAACGCCCCTTGGATGATTCCTGGCTCCTCATCCAGTCAGTGTTCTTTGATGGGTGTAATAGAGCGTCTGTAGGAGTCAGATTGACCCGGTTTACATTCTAGTTCCAACACTCCTGATTTAGATCCTCAGCACAGTCATTTTTTCCTTCTAGTCTATTATCTTCATTTCCTCTAAAATGGGGGTTATCGTGTGCCTTTCAAATTAGTTGAAGAAATAACCACATGTAATCATCTGAGGCATAACCCGTCATTCCACACTCCCAATTCCTCACAACCTGCCTGATTTTAAATCCCCACCTACCTTATCTGCTTCTGCTTTAAGTCAGGAGAAGGGATGCAAGAGAAAATGGTTATTTAAAAGCAAGAATATGAAAAACAAACTAAGAAACCCAGGTCTTTTGAATTATGCTTCATGCTTCTATTCAGCTCTTTCCTCTTGTACCCTATAACTTCTTTCTAAAGTTTATTTACTTATTTATTCATAGAGAGAGAGAGTGGGGAAGAGAGAGGGAGGGACAGAGATTCCCAAGCAGGTTCTGACTGTCAGTGCAGAGCCTGATGTGGGGCTCAAACTCATGAACCCATGATATCATGATCCGAGCTAAAATCAAGAGCCGGACGCTCAACTGACTGAGTCACCCAGGCGCCCCATCCCATTGCTTTTTTTTTTTTTCTTCTCCCAGATGTGTCATGGTTTATGTACACATCTGTGACTAATACTTTGAAATTCCCATGGCAACTACAGGCCGTATAAATTCCTGTCCTGGGCAAGGTGGGAGCTTTTCATGTGTCCGCTGAACTGTGAGGCAAGATCAGCACCTTAGAAGTGTCACCATCCACAAGACTTCGTGGTTCTGGGCTATGGCTGAGGGGGGTCAGGAATTCATTACAGAATTCTCTTATAATATCCTTTTAGTACAGATAATATTGTCTACAGCTGAGGAAACGGAGTCTTGGCTTAGTTAATTGAGGTCCCACACTGGATTCGAATGCAGGTCTGTCCAACTTTAAAATCCATGAGGAGACACTGTGACTGCAGCCATGAGCCCACTTGGTCTAAGACTGTGATGGGAAGCCCCTACCTGCCTGTTTAGACTCTGACCCTGGCTCATCTGCTTCATTTTGGGTGTGGTCATTATCTCCTTCACTTACAGCTTCTGACCATGGCATTCCTGGCCTGCCCTTGACCAAACTGCTCTCTTAAGAGGGTGCTTTTTTTTTTTTTTAATGTTTCTTTGTTTTGAGAGAGAGGGGACAGGGGAGGAGCAGAGAGAGAGAGGGAAAATCCCAAGCTGATGGTGCAGAGCCTGACATGGGGCTCCATCTCACAAACCGTGAGATTGTGACCTGAGTGGAATTCGAGAGTCAGACGCCTAATCGAATGAGCCACCCACGCATCCCATGGAGAGGGTACTTCTAATATTCACACAGACATGAAAGAGACCAGTGGTGACCCAGATAATTGCTTAGTTGTGTTGGCGCTGAGGTTTGTCCCTGTCTTTTATTGAAGCAATGAGTGGACACAGAAACAAAAAGAGAAGTCGCTCTCCCCCAGAGCACCGTCACAGGGAGAACGTCTCACCTTTAGCTGGAGTGGATGACAGTCACTCCAAACCAGCCTCACACTAAATGCTGTAGTACGTACAACCTGAGGATGGCGTCATGGAATTGGGGTAAGTGATGGCAGTAGAATTTGGAAAAAGACAAATCCAGGAGAATTTGGTGGGGGGGACAGAAGAGATGGGATCACAAAGCCATGACAAAGATCGAGGGCAGTCAGTCTGTGAGGGGCAGACAAGCAATTATTTCGAAAAGCAGATCTTATACTGGTTGTTAATCATAAGGAGTATATTAGTTTCCTATTTTGGAGGCCTTAGCGTTTATACTTGCTTTGGGACTTGGAGTTTATAAGAATGAAAGTTTACTTTCTGTTCTGATATTCGAACTGTTCATCTGTCTGGCATATTGAGTACTATGTATTCATTTCTGTGCTAGAAGTAAATCTGAATGTTTTCCTGTACACCCTAGTCAGTATCGGCAGCCATGTAGAGCTCTTACAGAACATTTTTTTTAACCTTATTTTTTGAGAGGGGAGGGGGGAGAGAGAGAGAGAGAGAGAGAGAGAGAGAGAGAGAGAGAGAGAGATCAGGCTCTTGTTTTACCCAAAGCGGGGCTTGAGCTCACTTGATGTGGGGCTCAAATTCATGAACCGTGAGATCGTGACCTGAGCAGAATTTAGATGCTTAATGACTAAGCCACCCAGGTGTCTTAGAAAGTTTGAAAATGACGTGTTGCAGAAATGAGTGGTCTTAAATATAACTTTCTTTTCCCCCTGGTATCAGCCACATTTTAATGACATGTTCCAAGATAAAGATTCACTATCTACCCTTTTAGGATTACTGTGTTTATATTGTTAAAAGTAAGTATATTCATAGATCAGTAAATAAGGTAATATGTTACTTATTCAATTATGCCTATTGGGCAACATCATAGGGATTTGGGAATAGTTTCTGAGATCTGGTAATGAACAGATGATTGAATGTTCTCTTCAGAAACTGTCCAGAAGGCCATAATACCAGGCATCTGGTTAGTGTATAAAGTGAAGCCTAAATGCACATACTGTTAGGGGAAATGGCAACATGTAGAATATGTAGACTGAGACTTGGTTACAGAAAGTTGGATATAATGGAATAAATCTAATGAGTAGACATATGAGAAATTCAGAGGTTTTGTGTTTTAGAATAAAGCTGCCCTAAAGGAAAAATAGAATAGATTTTCAGTTTGTCAAATGCTTGAGCTGTGTAAAAGCAAAGCCAAAATTATACAATCTCACATAAGCATAAATCCAGTTTAGGGACTAATTATTTCCTCTAGGATGCCTCCAGAGTGAGAGTAATTTAATTCTTTTTAAAGCTTAGTTTAAGTGCAGGATTTTATCCATATATTTTGCTTGTTAGTAGCAGTATAAAAAAATTTTTTTAATTAAAGAAATTTTTAATGTTTATTTATTTTTGAGATGGAAAGAGAGAGAGAGAGCAGAAGAGGGACAGAGAGAGAGAGGGAGACAGAGAATTCCAAGCAGGCTCCAGGCTCTGCACTGTCAGCACTGAACCTGCTGTGGGGCTTCAACTCACAAACCATGAGATCATGACCTGAGCCAAAACCAGAGTTGGATGCTTAACTGACTGAGCCACCCAGGTGGCCCCTCAAGTTGTTTTAGTAGGTCTTTCTGTGAATCTGAGCTCCTTCATCTGGTCTCGGATCTGATGACTAACCCTGGTAGGGGAAGCCATCTGAGGCCAATAAAGACAGTGATACTAACAAAAATAAATTCAACCCAGACCCATAAATGTTGACCTGGTTAAAACTGGGCTCCAGCAAGTAGACCAAGAGCATATCTGTTTGGGAATTAGAGGCCTTGTTAGCTGATTCTCAGGTCCAGGCTTCTGAGCTGATACCCCAGTCAGAGGCAGAGCAAGGGTCTGCTTCCAATTTTTGACTAAGTGATGTCAAAAGCCATTTTATCTTAAAAAATCAGTATTGTCTCTTATAACATATTTTATTCTTGACATTACTCATTCCTTTGATTTATCCACTGAGGCCCAGGGTCAAAATAACATCTCGGGAGTGAAAAATGAGAAGCAGTACATTGTCATCAACTTCAACGTCTTGAATTAACATTCAACTTCAGAACTGAGTTAGTATATCTCATTATACAATCTCTTGTCAGAAGCCCAGTAGAATGGGCATGAAGCAAGTTCCTCTGGGAAAGGAAGAGGAAGAGAGGCGAAAGTTGGAGGAAAGAGGCATTCTGGGGTAGACACACTTGGGGAGTGTAGGCAGCTTGGTGACATGTCAGTTAAAAAGTGCTAAATAAAATGATCTGAAGTCTGAATAAAAACAGACATGAAATTCCACGTTTCTGCCCTGACTCGAATTCAATTTGTGCTTTCTTCAAAAACGATCATTTTCTCTATCTTCTGGCAAGATGAGAAAAAAATAGGAAGTTTGTATTAGCAGATAAAGTCTTAGGTCTCATTTAATAATTTCAGAGTATGTTTGGTGGTGGTGATGTGGTTGTAGTCTTTACATTACTGTTTAATAGTATCCACATATAATTAATGATAAGCAAACATTTAGAAGTACAAACACTGGGGCGCCTGTGTGGCTCAGTCAGTTAAGTGTACGACTTCGGCTCAGGTCATGATTTCACGGCTCGTGAGTTCGAGCCCCGTGTCATGCTCTGTGCTGACAGCCCGCTCAGAGCTTGGAGACAGTTTCAGATTCTGTGTCTCCCTCTCTCTCTGACCCTCCCCTGCTCACGCTGTCTCTCTCTCTCTCAGAAATAAATAAAATATTAAAAAAAATTAGAAGCATAAACACCTAAGTACAAGGTGTTACATACTCTGATATTTAAAATTAAATGCTTATTGAAATATTTTATCAAGCTTTCAAAATAATATAAAAAAAGGCAACTACATAACACCATTATAGTATTACACATTTCTTAAAATATCCACCAGCACGTGAAACTATTTAACATTAGCGCAAGAACCATTGAAAGGGCAATTTTAATTTGTAATACTCAAGTATTTCTGAGACACTGGAGTACCTTACAGTGTTGGATGAATATGTGATTCCTGAAACGGCTTCGTTTTGGAGAAGGTAACATGGAGTCATGTCGGTAAACAGAAATGGAGTCAATGCCTTCCAGAATTGTTTTGTTTAATCTTTTTAAAAACTCCTTTGGAAATTTAGCAAACCTGAATAAACAGCAGTTATATTTGTCCATAATGCTTCCCGGCTAGATTTTATGAGGTATATTTTTATCCCTCTGTACAAACTGGATAACATCTCATATGTACCTGCAATGTAATCATCAGAGAGAATCTAGGGATCCTTCAATTCAGTCCCATCTTTAATGACAGCACTTCTTCTAACAGCTTAATGTTCCCTTTTTTGTCAAAGGAACTCTATTAATATAATTCCTGGATTCTCTTTACTCATTCCAGGATCATTTATTCGATTAGTAAATTCGGAAGAATAATTGGAGTTATGGTTTATGCCTTTACTGTTACAGTTGAAAATGTTCAGTTCTTTTTTTTTTAATTTTTTTAATGTTTTATTTATTTCTAGGAGAGAAAGAGAGACAGCGTGAGCAGGGGAGGGTCAGAGAGAGAGGGAGTCACAGACTGAAACAGGCTCCAGGCTCTGAGCTGGCAGTCAGCACAGAGCCCGACGCGGGGCTCGAACCCACGAACCGCGAGATCATGACCTAAGCGAAAGTCGGACGCTTAACCGACTAAGCCACCCAGGCGCCCCGAAAATATTCAGTTCTGTTGTATGTTAACAAGAAAACAAGCAGGACAGATGAAACCCACAGGCTGTGTTAAGTACCAACAGGGAAGTCCTTAACCTGGATGACACATCTAAGCCGGATAAATGAAGTGGAACACACGTGGGTTGGACACAGATGAAGAAAGATGGAGCAAATGAGAGCTGTTTATATGTAGGAAAGGAATGGAGGGGTTGGGTAAACATTAAATATTAATACAGCACAGATCCTGCCACATCCATGCTGACAGCAGTAGCATCCCTACATCAGCCTCCCAATGGTGACACCAAACGTGGCCCCAGGTGTATGCTGATGCAGAGATGCAGAAATAAGGGAGGCTACCCCGCAGGCCATTGACTGCTACGAGTGTGGGTGGGCAGACTGCTGTCTCCAATAGAGCAAGTGTGTGTTGGCTCCAGGCACCGTCCACCTGTTGGGTCCCTTTGTTCAGTCTCAACGTTGTAACCACACCATCAGCGGGGAAGGCTGATCCAGCCCAGGGATACGGGACCGGTGGCCGGTGCATAATCCATGATGCGGCAGAGTGGTCCGCTCAACTGTACCTTATCTGGTCTGGTCTCTTTCCTCTGCTTCTTGCTGTATGTTTTAAAATCGAGTCAGTAAATTGTGTGTCGTGTGAGCACCTTAATGTGATCTGTAAGACTTTCCATTCTGTTACTTCTGGGATACCTTGCCTGGTGCTGCTCTTGGAGGCTACTTTGTAGCCATGCCCTCTTACGGGGGGGTCTGGCTGCTCAGAGAGAGCATCTATTCTAAGCTTTCCTAGAATTAAGCTCTTCTCCTGCAGCAGGAGAGCCCTGCTCAACTTGTCCACTGTATACTCGCTTGACTTTTCTCTCTCAAGTCAGCTATGTGCTAAGACTGCAACATTCCACTGTTGTTTTTAAGCTTGTGGCCTCAACTAGACTACTTTCAAAGTCCTGGTTTCCTAACCTAGAGATGCCACCATTTCCGCCCTTTCTTCATTCTGTTTCTGTCCACTTAAGGAAGTGCTGCAATTTTGTTTCTGAATTTTATGGGAGAACACAGCTTCCCAGACAGAATGATTAAAACAGTTCATTCACTAACAACAAGGAAATTAGTATCTTCTCTAATGGTTCATTCCAGTTGTTACCCACCTTCAACATGATTCAATTTCTTTGCCTTTAGGTAGGTTCCCTTTTGCTTCAAGATCTATTGCTATCATTGAGAATAATGGTTGTATTTTGTTTATTCGTGATTCCTAGGGCTTAGTCCAATTCCTGGGAGATACAGAGGAAAATATAGTGATTAAGAGCTACTGGAAACAAACTTTGTTTTGTCGTTCAGTATCTAATTTTCCCTTTTCTTAAATAGCACCCTGATATTTATTTTCGGGAACTGCTATGGACAGAACTGGGTATAATCTGGCAGGATTGTCATTCACTGTGACCAAGGTGAGAGTGTATGACCTAAGCTCCATCACTCATACACTCTTTCCCTGCATTTTGGGGATAAAAGCAACGCTGAAATTTGGTGGCGGTGATTGGTCCCAGAGGCAGCACCCGGTAGAGGCAGACGTGTACTGGTTCTTTTTTTAAATTTTGAGATGAAATTCACAAAACCTGCATTAACCATCTTAAAGTGTGCAATTAAATGGATTCACAGTGTTGTGTAGCCAGCACCACTCTCCAGTTTCAAGGCTTTTATTCACCCCAGAAGACCACCCCATACCCATTAAGCACTCACTCCCTCTTTTCCCACCATTTCTTATGTTTTAAATTTTAAATTTTTATAATTTTTTTTATTTCTAGGAGACAGAAAGAGAGAGAGAGACAGCGTGAGCAGCGAAGGGTCAGAGAGAGAGGGAGTCACAGACTGAAACAGGCTCCAGGCTCTGAGCTGGAGGTCAGCACAGAGCCCGACGTGGGGCTCAAACCCATGAACCGCGAGATCATGACCTAAGCGAAAGTCAGACGCTTAACCGACTAAGCCACCCAGGCACCCCTAAATTTTTAAAAATTTTTAAAAAGTATTTATTTATTTTTGAGAGAGAGACAGAGTATGAGCAGAAAGGGTCGGACAGAGACAGAGACAGAGAGAGAGAGAGACAGACAGACAGACAGACAGACAGACAGACAGAATTCGAAGTAGGCTCCAGGCTCTGAGCTGTTAGCACTGGGCTCAAACTGTGAGATCATGACCTGAGCCGAAGTTGGACGCTTAAGTGACTGACCCACCCAGAAGCCCCATAAATTTTATTTTTTTTAATGTTTATTTTTGACAGAGAGAGACAGAGACACAGTATGAGTGGGAGAGGAGCAGAGAGAGGGTGACCCAGAATCCGAAGTAGGCTCTAGGATCCGAGCTGTCAGCACAGAGCCCGATGCGGGACTTGAACCCATGAACTCTGAGATCATGATGTGAGCCCAAGTCAGATGTTTAACCAACAGTTCTTGCCACCAAGACTCGCGTTGTTATTTCTGGTCCTTCAGCACTTTCTCCAATCCTGTGAGCCACTCTGTTATCTTTATGATAATTCTTTTCCTACTTAAGTTATTCAAAGTCACTTTCTCTTGCTTGCAACCAACTAATTACAATGAACACAAAGCTCAGGTTTTGGAATCAGAAAATTTTAGCTTCAACTGTAAACAGAAATGGTCAGGACTAAAGGAGATAATTCATGGAAAGGAATTTGCAATCTTTGTGCAGTGTATACACTAAATAAATTATAGATATTATTGCTATTATTATTAAGTAATAGATGAATATTATTAAGTAATAGATGAATATTATTAAGTAATAGATGAATATTGTTTATTTTTTAGATGAACATTTAATGAGTGAATTACTATTCAGTGAAGTATCTGATCTTTCCTATGGTGTGTTTGCAGATTTGAACTCCGTCAAGTCTAGATTTTGGTAGATAAGGCGAATATGTACAAAGACAAGATATGGATTTACGCATACTGGGCAGGAGAGACGAGGAAAGTGATTAAGTAAATAAACAGGCACAAGAGTATTGGCAAGTGTGGAACATTTTTTTCCTCTATTCCTGAGGTTTCTTTCCAAGTGAAGGCATGTCAGTTACTATATTGCTCCTGGCTTCTCTGTTATTTGATGAGTTTTGGCTCAGAAAGTGGGCATATAACCCTCTGACTCTTCCTTTTACTCTTTCCTGGACATGAGTTTCCTGCAGGAAATGAAGCAAAGGTCCTGCTCTGATTCAGGGGGTGAGATTTGGGAGTGTGGAAAGATTGCTGTGCCCAGAGTTGCTGTGGCTTATTTGCTCCTGGATTCCTTTGGGGTCTTTATGACATTACTTTTTGCATTGTTGTCACTTGGGAGGAAGAAATCTGTTTTAATCAGAAATTAGAGATACTGCCAACAGAGGGTGGAGATTGCAAAATTTTGAGTCAAGCTGAAGAGGAGTGGAGGGGGAGAGGGTGCTAGTTTTCACCCAGTCACCGGGGATGTGCGTGTTTATTTGCTGAGTATTGATGTAGAAACCATGCCTAGGTGAATCATGGAAAAATATACCTTTCCATAATTTAGAAGAGAATGTTGAAGGACCTATATTCACTTGCTTGCTTAAAAGTACTTGAGTTAATATATGAAGCTATCGCTAATAGATTTTGAGAACTACTCTTTTGATAGTTTGATTTAGAGCCTGTGGATTCAGTCTTCTGCACGGCAAATTAAAAAAGCCAGTGTAGCTCTCAGCTGTGATTTCTCAATCTACCCTATTTTCTGAGCTGAGACAATCATTTGTTAAACTAATAAAAAACAATTGCCCAAGTGCATTAGAAGAGACATAGTTTCTTTCAGAGTTAATGCATTGCCTAAGATTAAGTTTTCTTTGACAAGCCCAGCTATCAAGAACTAAGTAGGGAAAGGTCAGAATAGGAAGCTATTCAACTCAAAAAAGTGGATTTTGCAGGATAGAACCAGTATGATGGTGTTAACAGTGCGGGTCAATATAATAATATTTAGCATCTTCACAAAAGCTTTCTTGAAAAGGAATTCTTTGGCTTGGGTTGTACTTGAAGTAGAAAACATCACTCTGTGTTTTGGAGAGGAAGTCTTCTTTTTTTCTTTAATTTTTAAAAAATGTTTTATTTATTTCTAGGGGAGAGAGAGAGAGACAGCGTGAGCAGGGGAGGGTCAGAGAGAGAGGGAGTCACAGACTGAAACAGGCTCCAGGCTCCGAGCTGGCAGTCAGCACAGAGCCCGACATGGGGCTCGAACCCACGAACTGCAAGATCATGACCTAAGTGAAAGTCGGACGCTTAACCGACTAAGCCACCCAGGCGCCCTGAGGAAGTCTTCTTTTTAACCCAACAAACATGCAAGGAAAGTAGGTAAAAGCTGGAGAAAGATCGATCATATAAGTTATTCAGCTAGCAGTGTTGACATGTGGTATGGAAATGCTATTTGGCATAACCAATGCCTGCTTACATTGAGGTCAATGTATACTTAGAACACTTTGAATATATATTGAATGATTTATTGATTAATTCATTCACTAGACTTAGAGCAGTCATAAACATAGCTTTATTTCCTCACAACTGATTTCTAGAAGGAGACTTTCCACTATTTCTCCACGGACACAAATGATGTTCCTGTTGCAAGAAAGGAAAATTTGTTCTTGAAGGCCCTTACAAAAGCAGTACTAGTTTTAAAAGGTCTATGAAGTTTAGTGAAGAAAAAGAAATGAATGATGGAATTCGGGATGAGTGGAGAAGGGCCAGAAGGGGGAGTCAGACATCGGGTTGATTTTCCAGTGTTTTCTTGTCAGCTGGAAGCCCAGGGTCAGTCTGTCATGTGTCCCAGTCTCTGAAAACTCCTTGCTGCTTCTTCCACACACCCTATGTCCCCCTGTACCATACTTTGATACATGCTGTTCTCTATGCCTAGAAGATTGTGAGTGCTCAGTTGATTAGAATCTCCTAAAATCCTAGCTTTTAGGAGAAAGATGAAAGGCTGCCTTTTCCGTGAAGACTTCCCGGTGCACCGCGGCCAGAAAAATTGTTTCTTACTCTGAGCAACGAGTTATTTACACTAGTTAGGTTACTTATTGTGTTTCACTGTACTTTGATTTTTGGTTTTCCTCTTTGGCTCTTTCTCATCTGGGATTTCCAGGTGAGAGCATCGTTTTCAAATTTATATACACTGAAAATTCTTAGTGTTGCAATTCCTTCCTTCCTCTTTCTTTCTTTCTTTCTTTCTTTCTTTCTTTCTTTCTTTCTTTCTTTCTTCCTTTTTATAAGTGTATTTATTTGCTTACTTTTTAAAATTCCGATGTAGTTAACATGCAATGTTTTATTAGTTTCAGGAGTAGAATTTAGTGATTCAACACTTCCAAGCAACACTTGGTGCTCACAAGTGTTTTCCTTTATCCCCATCCCCTACTCCCACCCCACCACCCCAACCTGGTAACCATCAGTTTGTTCCCGGTGGTTGAGAGTCTGTTTCTTGATCTTAGTAGTGTAACTCAATGTCATAGTCATCCAATAGATGTTTATTGAATGAAGTTCTTGTCTGAGTGATTACCTTCATTTAGGAGAGAATAAGAACTTACCTTTGTGAATTAAAAAAAAAAAAGGGATATTTATTCAGCATGGGTAAAAATGTGGAGGATGACACATCTTCCCAGAATGTGGGTGATAAATCTCTAAATCACTGCATCCTTTTTTGTGGGGCGATTTTACTAGTCATCAAAGTTTGTGGCATAGCCACTCCGACCTCGCAGTTTAACTTCTTATACAGGAAGTGTAAGGCTTATCAGAGTATGCACACACATGAGAGTGTGTCTTCCATGGTGTTTAGTGTAACAAAACTCAACTAACCACAGCAAAAAATTCAAAGCACCACATTATGTTAGGGGACGTGAGTAGGACTTTACCTTCCTATGTATACATCTGTGCATTTGATTTTTTACAATAAATGTGTATTACCTTCATGCTTCCTGCTTCTGTCTTCTAGAATGCCTGCCTCGTGACCACCCACCTTCCTTCCTTCCTTCCTTCTGAGAAGCCTCTGCTGGCATGTCCCCTTCTCTGTGATGGTCTCTCTCACGATTCCGGTGTCAGGAAATCCCCCATTCCCAGTGCTATTGTCCCTCATCTGACTCCAAAGCCATCACATGTTTATAGGTGTGTCTTTTCCACCTGACAAATGCCCCTTGGGGGACAGAGCCTTATTTATCTTTGTGTTTCCAGCTATAGATGTTTGCATGCATTTTGTATATGGAACAGGTTCTCTGTGGAAATTATGTGTCACTTCAAAATTACTACAAACTAATGATCATGGACTATTATCCTACCAAAGAACATCTTTTTTAATTTTTAATTTTTTTTTTTAATTTCTGAGAGAGAGAGAGACAGCGTGAGCAGGGGAGGGTCAGAGAGAGAGGGAGACAGAATATGAAGCAGGCTCCAGGCTCTGAGCTAGCCATCAGCACAGAGCCTGACGTGGGGCTCGAACCCACGAACCATGAGATCATGACCTGAGCCGAAGTCGGAGGCTTAACTGACTGAGCCACCGAGGCGCCCCCAAAGAACATCTTTTGCTCCACCGTGATTTTAACCATAGCGGTACCAAGGAAAGAACCCTTTCTCTGCTCTAGTTACAAACCAGTTCATGATATCTGTATATGTGTCACACGCTTTTCTTTGAAGCCCATAATTTCCTCACCCAACGATTTTGAGACATGGTGTGAATCCTGTTCTAGCTCTTGTCCATGAGGACTTTTTCAAGCAGGTCTTTAAACCATCTCTTCTTTCATGTTCTCCTGGACTCATTACCCCTGATTTCTCTTCCAGGCAGAGCTTTCACAAGGTCCCAGCCCTCCGCTGGCCCCATCATACACAGGACTGGATTGAAACTTTTACAGAGGCTGGAGAAATTGTGGTCCCCTATCATAATGTCAACCCCCAAATTACTGAATTGTAAAAGACCAACTTATGTACGTAACAAAATTGTAACAACTTCTCAATTCTCTGATTATAAAAGTGTATCGGAGCTCAACTTATTTTTCCTCTGTGCCTCTGTTTTGCTGTGTCCTAACCCACATTCTAGTCTCTAAGCATGGTGGTCTTTCATCACTGGTAGCCTGTTTGAACCAAGCATTTTGTGGGATTTCCTTTAATATTAAGTATGTAAATATTTATGTTCGTAACTCTAGGAGGTGAGAGGGTCCATTCAGTAGTTTTTCTACGTTTGTGTCACTTTGGTCTTGAAGGGAGATTTTAATGATCATTTTCTGCCCCGAGGTTACAAAGATTTACTGAGGCTGAAGACTTTTGGCCAGCTAGCTGCATTGAGTTGACAGCTGGGGGGAGAATTTTTTGTTTTTGTTTCTTGCACCCTATGTTGCTTGTTAGGACTTTCTGTTTTCTGGAGGGTGAGTTTGCCCAGCTTAGCCAATACAAATACATACAACAGTCGGGACCCACTTACGCTAGAAAATTATTTGTTGTTTGTCTAAATTCACATTTAATGGATAGAGTATATTTTATCTGGCGATCCAATCTGGGGATAAAGGAGAAAAGGAAACTGTAATGTTTAATGAGAACTGAGTTTGTTGCTTTTACGTACTCCACTGAGTCCTAACAACAACCCTGCAGCTTAAATACTTTTTTAGAAAGTGTTTTTATATAAATACGATGTGTTTTTATATTTTGATGGGTAAAGAAACTGAATCTTGGAGAAGCTATACGTTTAGTGCTGAGAATGGAGCACAAAATGAAACTCTGGAGCAGAGAAGAAATGAGGAAAAATGTCTGATTTTCTTTTAAGTACTCCTGAATTCCTTTGGGTTCCTTTTGTTTGTATTATTTGTTTCATTTTCTCATCTTGGGGTGGGGGGCAAAACCTTTCCTTTTGTGTGTGCTAGTGTGTCTTCAAGAGAACACTGGGTTTGAAGCAGGAGCTGGAGAGAAAGATCCCTTATCAGATGGGACAGAGTTTGTGAAGCGGTGGGGTGAGGTAAGGGGTGGTCAGGCAGAGGAGGTGAGGGGTGGTCAGGCAGAGGTGACAGATGGGTGTGTACACTGTGAGAATGTCGGGTCCAGTCACCCAGTCCCTTCTTTTATTTTTCTCCTGGTCACTAGCTGGTTTTTCTTGATTTTACTTTGTTTTTTTCAAATGTTGATTTATTTATTTTGAGAGAGAGGAGGGAGGGAGGAATATGCAAGCGGGTGAGGGGCCGAGAGAGAGAGAGAGAGAGAGAGAGAGAGAGAGAGAGAGTGAGAGAATACCAAGCAGGCTCTGTGCTGTCAGCACAGAGCCCAACAAGGGGCTTGAACTCCTGAACACTGAGATCATGACCTGGGCCGAAATCAAGAGTTGGATCCTCAACCAAGTGAGCCACCCAGGCACCCCTGGTCTTGGTAAACATTCTCAGCCTCCACCAGCCTGAGCAAAAAAGGGTCAAGTCATACCAGCCAAAATGAAAGAAATTGTTCTTCTGTCTGTCTTTCAAGGATGTGGGGCAAGATATTTTGGGGGAGTTAACATTACCTCTTGTTTTTCTTCAGGGAAAGGTAACCCTCTTTCCTCTGCTCTTCAGGAGGTGAAAATTCCTTCGTCTCACATTCGGCACCATACTGGCTTCTTGGGATCACCCGCTGCTCCAGTGATTTCCAAGAACTCCGACTCCTTCTCTAATGATGTTGCGAAGTGTGTGTGTGTGTGTGTGTGTGTCTGTGTATGTGTGTATGTGGTCTGGAGTTGTGATTCGCACCCTTTGCAGACACTGAGACTAGACTTAACCTCCAAATGTCTCTGGGTCTCTCTCATCTGGTGACTTCCCAAGAAAGAAAAGACCTGCCCCCTAGGAAGAAAACTAGCCAAGCTTGTGGCCCTATAGTATCGGTTCACAGCTGCCACCCCAGGGCTGCACACAGGGAGTCTTCAGGGCTTAGCTGGGTCTCTCCCCTTTGGGTGGGAGTTCAGAGCCTGGTCCTTCTCTGAAGTCACTGTGTGGACCTGGGGCTGTTCCCTCAGCCTGTGGAGAACAGGGCCTTCTGGTTTCGCTCCACTTAAACTCCAAGTCAATCTCTAGAGCATTCATCTTTGCAGAAGGCCATCGTCTCGGCCTTTTAACATGTGGATTCTCCCTGTTCTCATAGCAAGGATTTTAATCCCCAAGCATTCAGGCTCTAAGCTTTCCTGAGGATCATCTTATCTTTGGCATAAAGTGCCAGTTTTCCACTTGTCTTTTCTCCTGCAGGGAAGGCATGTTCTGACTCCTGAGGCCTTGAAGTTAGTCCCTCTCAGCCCCGCAGCCTGAGAATATAGAGTTTTTTGGCTTAAAGGCTATTCAGGCATAAGGCAGGAGAAAAGAATGTTATGCAAATTATTTCAAGTGTGCATCCAATCACTTAATATTTTGTCTTAATGTCTTCCACGAAGCAGTTTTCATTTCTCTTGGATGAACTGAAGTTTTCAGCCAAATCAATCCTTGGGCAGGCAGCTGCATTTATTTTCTTCCTTGCTGATAAAGTCCTTCCAACTACCAAAGGTAGTGTGCATAGTGCCTGAAGTTATAGATTTCTTTCTCCGTTATCTTTGGGGTAGGGGAACAGTCTGTTTGCCAACACTTACTGAGCGCCTGCTGGGCATAGTGAGCGCTATACTTGATCCAGGGAGGTTTGGAAAATGGGAAAGCTATTCGAGCTTTCTTAAATAATTTAGAGCGATACGAAGAGTAAAACCTCAAATGTAAAATGAAAACTAGCTGAATTACTCCTGGGCCTGGAGATGTCAACCATCAGACTGAAGAAACCGAGCCCGCTGCAAACCATAACGATAGGCCAGGCATACCTCTGGGGCCAGCAGACACAGACCGTTCAGATTCATGTAGTCCTCAGAGGTAACTCGAAGGATATGTGGAAGCGCTTTACCAGAATCGAACACTCGAAAGATGGGGAACGGAACTTCACAGGCCCCTGTTAGTTAGATGGGGTATCAAGGGCAGATTTATGATTTCTCACCAGAACTTGAAAGGTTTTTTTTCCTGGTTATTGGCTTGTCCAAGCCTTCTCTGTTCAAATTTTCAAGCCCTAAACTTGATACTTCTCTATGCCTCTTCCTGATTTTGGACTCATGTGGGTGTAGGATCCCAATCCATGCCCTTTCTCTTCCCAGTTGGTGGCTGGAATCAGGCTAAGAGGTGAGCAAGAAATGTTTGGCCATGTAAGTCCTTTATTTGACTTTCAAAGCAACTTATTTGAAACTGATTATCTCACACCTACCTTTTCATAGAGCAATTATTCCACTAATGGGATTAATTGAATGAGTGTTTTAGGTTATTATTTTTGAAGTGCTTAATATTTGGATTATTTTGAATGATCCTGAAAGATTCTTTTGACTTGAATAGGGATTACCTGACTCCTTGATGCACCTTGGGGAAGGGTAGTTTCTCTTTCTCTTTTTAAAGTTTGTTTATTTATTTTGAGAATCAGAGGAAGAATCAAGAGTTGGACGCTTAACTGACTGAGCCACTCAGGCACCCCGGGAAGTGGGTAGTTTCTGAACATGAGCATATACGTAAATTATCTGACATTTTATTAAATGTGATTACAAAGAAACAAAATATCCAGGTGAAGGTGAACTTTGGTAGAGTAATTGTATACCTGTGATACTAAAGGCAGTATTTAAATTTAATAGCTATTTATTGAGGGCTTGTTTTCAAATGGCAACTAAGATAGAGCCCTCATAAGGAGAAACCATGAGATAAGAGAACATTTCTAAAAGTTAATTTCTTGTGTTGGTTTTGTAAGATATTAATAGGTCTTGCTCAGAGCAGGAACTCCATGGTGAAATTAGCTTGACTTATATTGGGATAGAGAAATCTGTTTTTCCGATTAGGACCTGTCAGCACCTTCAAATGTTCTAATGGTGTTTAATCTTTGGGGTGTGTATGCATGTGTGCGTGTGTGTGTGCATGTGTCTCTCTGGACCAGAATTCTGCGGGGCACACTAGAGCACACACAGAGTGGAGATACTGAAGAAGGCAACTGGGAAAGGGAAAAGGGGATGGGCGGAGAAGGAAGCAGCGTCATGTTAATGGTAGGGCACTGGAGTCAAGGTTCATGTGGGTTGGAGCCAAATGGTCATCAGTTCCCCTGTTTCTGAAGCAAGCCCTGTTCTTTGACGTTGTAAGACCAGTTGCTTCTGTCCTGTATATGCAGATATTTATATGTCATAGTTATTATTAAATTATTTTTTAAATGTTTATTTTTGAGAAAGAGGCAGAGAAAGTGCAAGTGGGTGTGCATGTGGGGGAGGGGTAGAGAGAGAGAGAATCCCAAGCAGGCTCCATGTTGTCAGCTTAGAGCCCAATGTAGGGCTCAATCTCATGAGCCATGAGATCATGGCCTGAGCTGAAACCAAGAGTCAAACACTTATGGGACTGAGCCACCGCTATAATTATTTTATATATTTTTTATTTTTATTATATTTTATATATACTCTTACCCTGCTCCACTGGACCCTTATCAGGGTTAGCCAGAGTGGCCATTCTTTCCTATAATCCATTGTGCTTAACATAGAATAATAAATCACATCATTGAAATCATTGAAATAAATTTAATAACTCTGTCATTTTTTATGGTTTTCAAATTTATTCACATACATTCTCTTTTTTATTTCTTCCAACAATCCCTACAATAAAATAGGTATTGTTTTGATTATTATTTTACTGATAAAGACAATGCATTTCCTAATCTCTAGGGGGTGATGATTGACATTTCAGATAAAACAAGCGTTCATTTTGAGGATATTGCAGCCAGTTAGAAACTCTGGTTCTCAGCACTAAATGCCAAAGTTTAACCACAACCACTTCTATATATTTTGTCAAGCCCTCCTAATGAGTTAAGCACAGCTCCCAAGTGAGAGCCCAGGATCCTGCAGACCGACTTTGATTTGGAATTCCAATTTGAGTGTTCTGACTACAAAGCCCATTGTCTTTCTACTACAAAGAAATGATTTTTCTTATCAGTAAGTCTGATAACCAGGTAAGAGGTGGACTGACTGTATCTGAAAAATGACTGTTGAATGAATGAATGGATGGTTGAATAAACATAGATAGGCATCCGTGGACTCCAGGTACCAATTTAAAGTTACAAAATTGAAAGGTAGAGAGGAATTGTTAAAGCCCCCCTTTCAAAGTGTCACTTTAAATTGATTTTGTATGGAAGAAATCTTTATAAAATAGTCATATCTACTCCAGAGATTGTAACTTGGAATTAAAAACTATAGATTTCGTTTGTTATTATTTCTCTCTTCTTTTATGAAGAAATCTGTGGTAAAATATAGAAATCAAGTCTGTAATATTCTCTCTCACTCATTCTTCTTTCAAATAATACCCATCATGTGTCTTTTATGTACTGGTTATTGAAAGAATGAAAATCCTTAAAGGAGAGTGAGATGTGGTTGAGAACTATTAAGTATTCTGTGGAAAATTACCCTGGGTCTTATTAGGGATGATTTAGAAATAGGCTGAAGCATCATTTTAAGATCTGGCATATCCTAGTCATTTTATTCTCTGCGTTGTTGAAAAGCCCAAACCTTACAATTGTAATTCATGGGAAATTATATCACATTGTTTTTTCTTCTTCAAAAGTGTTGCTTAAAGTTTTATGTGAATGGTGAAGGTCGCAGCCAGCCCTCCATCATCCCACTGACCTAAAGAAATTTGCAGTCCTGAATCTATTTAGTATAGAGTAGATAGATATTCTAGACAGTTCTTCCGGACCATTTGTAATATAAGAGCAGCTTGATATGTGGCATCACGGCGCTGGAGCAGATCCCACAAGAAACTGCCAACTGGCGAAATAGTTTCATGGAAAAACACTAGAATGAGAACTAAAAGAAAGCCGATGGGTAAGTTTGAAGTGGGCTCCAAGTGTTGGCATTGTATTTTTAGGAGAGCTGTTGTGCTACGGACTTGTCAGATAGAGAATAGTATCTTACCTGGCTATCCGGATTACATTTGAAATTCTGGTTCATCATAAAATCGTTCTTTTTGACATTAATCTGAGTCATGGATATGGAGACAGTGGATTCAGTGTCCTTCAGAGAACACTGTGTTCGTAGAGCTTTTCATACTCGTAGTTTAGTTTTGACAGGAGGAAAAGTCTATTAAACACTTATTCCAGAGATCTGTCTTTTGATGAAATGGCACCAATGCTACCCAGCTGCCTGAGTCTGAAAACAAAGACCATAGTAAGTTGCTCAGTGTCCTTTATCCAGTCATCATGAAGACGGATCAATTACTCAAGGCTCCCTCCACCCCTCCCCTCTGCCCTCCTCAGTCACAGTCCCTGTGCAAGTTATTGTCAAGCTCAGCACTTGTTGCTGTCCTCTGCTCCTTCACCAGCTCAGAAAACATCTCCTGTTTTTGCCTCCCCCCAAGAGGTCCTGTTACCCCCTTCTCCATCGGGGAACACACACTTTCCTTCAAGTCTTAGCTTTTTTTTTTTTTTAATGTTTATTTTTTTTTGAGAGACAGAGAGATAGAGCATGAGCAGGGGAAGGGCAGAGACAGAGGGAGACACAGAATCTGAAGCAGGCTCCAGGCTCCGAGCCGTCAGCACAGAGCCCGACACGGGGCTTGAACTCACGAAATGCGAGATCATGACCTGAGCCGAAGTCGGCCGCTTAACCAAGTGAGCCACCCAGGCACTCCCAAGTCTTAGCTTATTTAATAAAAAATAATGGCTATATTCAAGAGAGACAGAGACAGAGTGCAAGCAGGGGAGGGGCAGAGAGAGAGGGAGACACAGAATCTGAAGAAGGCTCCAGGCTCCGAGCTGTCAGCACAGAGCCCGACATGGGGTACGAACTCATGAACTGCAAGATCATGACCTGAGCTGAAGTCAGATGCTTAACTGACTGAGCCACCCAGGTATTCCTTTAAGTAACTGTTTTTTCAAGCTCATTTATTTTTATTTTTGAGAGAGAGAAAGAGAGAATCTTTTTTAGAGAGAGACAAAGCAGGGGAGAAGGACAGAGGGAGAAAAGGAGAAAGAGAGAGAGAAAGAAAGAGAAAATCTTAAGCAGGCTCTATACTCAGTGTAGAGCCTGATATGGGGCTTGATCTCACAACGGCGAGATCATGACCTGAGCTGAAATCAAGTTGGATGCTTAACCGACTGAGCTCCCCGCAAGTAAATATTTCATCACCTATGCAGATCTGAGCAGGGTTTCACTAATTGTGCTTGATAAGCAGTTGAATATTTGCTATTGGTAATATAGATGACACATCATATATATGTGTTCATTTCTCAAATACTGTATCCTAAGTCTCATTTTGGCAGTTTTAATTTAAAAACAGGGTTTTGTAAACATTCTCAAGCTTTTCTTCTTGAGGAGAAACCAACTGAATTCCTTCTACATCATTGATTTCTTTTGGTTTTAGACTGAGGATTGTCCAATTCTGAGCTCCTAAGGATTTGCAAGTTAATGAGGATTGAGATAGAAGCAGTAAGTATATGGACATTTTTGAGAAAAAAAAACTTAAGAGAACTCTCACTAGATACTTCTATGGAAGAACTTTGTCCCCATCTTTTTTTTTTTTTCTTGTCCCCATCTTAATTTAGGTGTCTCCAGCTCAGCAAATTCAAAATAGAACTTGCAAGGTCAAAATCCCCATTATGTGGGATTTTGTGATTTAATAAGCATAGTCATATCAAAGAAAAAATGTAAAATAAGAGGGGCCAGGCCTTCTTGAGTTTTTAGGTTATAACTCATGCAAGTAATGGTTCTTTTTAGTTTTAAAGTGATCTCTACACCCAACATGGGGCTTGAACTCACAACCTGGAGATCAAGAACGCATGCTCTTGCAGCTCAGCTGGCCAGGTGCCCCTGGTTCTTTTTTTTTTTTTTTTTAATTTTTTAATAGGTTATTGTCAAGTTGGTTTCCATATAACACCCAGTGCTCATCCCCACAAGTCCCTCCTCCATGCTCATCACCTCCTTCCCCTCCCCCCGAACCCCATCTGCCTTCAGTTTGTACTCGGCATTCAAGAGTCTCTCATGGTTTACCTCCCTCCCTCTCCCGCACTATTTTTCCCCTTCTTCTCACCCATGGTCCTCTGTTAAGTTCCTCCTAATCCTCCTATACGTGCAAACGTATGGTATCTGTCCTTCTCTGCCTGACTTACTTCGCTCAGCATAACACCCTCAAGGTCCATCCATGTTGCTACACATGGCCAGATTTCATTCTTTCTCATTGCCATGTCGTATTCCATTGTATAGATAAACCACATCTTCTTGATCCATTCGTCCGTTGATGGACACTTAGGTTCTTTCCATGTTTTGGCTATTGTTGAGAGTGCTGCTATGAACATTGGGGTACATGTGCTCCTATGCATCAGCATTTCTGTATCCCTTGGGTAAATTCCTAGCAGTGCTATTGCTGGGTCATAGGGGAGTTCTATTGTTAGTTTCCTGAGGAACCTCCACACTGTTTTCCAGAGGGGCTGCACCAGTTTACATTCCCACCAACAGTGTAGGAGGGTGCCCGTTTCTCCACATCCTCGCCAGCATCTAGAGTTCTCTGATTTGCTCATTTTAGCCACTCTGACTGGCGTGAGGTGGTATCTCAGTGTGGTTTTGATTTGTATTTCCCTGATGAGGAGGGATGCTGAGCATCGTTTCATGTGTCTGTTGGCCATCTGGATGTCCTCTTTGGAGAAGTGTCTGTTCATATCTTCTGCCCATTTCTTCACTGGGTTGTTTGTTTTTCGGGTGTGGAGTTTGGTGAGTTCCTCGTAGATTTTGGATATTAACCCTTTATCTGATATGTCTTTTGCAACCATGTTTTCCCATTCCATCGGTTATNAAAGGCTGTCTTTTTTCCACTGGATACTCTTTCCTGCTTTGTCAAAGATTAGCTGGCCGTACATTTTGGGTCCAAATCTGAATTCTCGATTCTATTCCATTGGTCTATGTGGAATAGTGCCTATGTGTTTTTGTGCCAATACCATACTGTCTTCATGATGACAGCTTTGTAGTAGAGGCTAATTAGNTAATTATTATATAATGCCCTTCTTCATCCCTTGTTACTGTCTTTAATTTAAAGTCCAGTTTGTCTGATATAAGTATAGCTACTCCAGCTTTCTTTTGACTTCCACTAGCATTATATATATTTCTCCATCTCCTTACTTTTAATCTGAAGGTGTGCTTCAGTCTAAAATGCATTTCTTGTAGACAGCAAATAGATGGGTATTATTTTCTTATGCATTCTGCTACCCTATGTCTTTTGATGGGAGCATTCAGACGATTTACATTCAGTGTTATTATTGAAATATATGGGTTTAGAGTCATTGTGTCATTTGTGGGATTCAAGCTTGTGGTGGTATCTCTAGTATCTTGTGTTCCTTGCAACATTTCCCTCAGAGAGTCCCTTTCAGGATTTCTTGTAGGGCTGGTTTAGTGGTGACAAATTCTTTCAATTTTTGTTTATTTGGAAAGACTTTTATCTCTCCTTCTATTCTGAATGACAGGCTTGCTGGATAGAGGATTCTTGGCTGCTGCATATTTTTTCTATTCCTCACATTGAAGATTTCCTGCCATTCCTTTCTGGCCTGCCAAGTTTCAGTAGATCGGTCTGTCACCACTCTGATAGGTTTCCCTTTGTACGTTAGGGCCCTTTTCTCCCTAGCTGCTTTCAGAATTCTCTCTTTGTCCTTATATTTTGCCAATTTCACTATGATATGTCATGCAGAAGGTCGATTCAAGTTACGCCTGAGGGGACTTCTCTGTGCCTCTTGAGTTTCAATGTCTACTTCCCTCCCCAGGTTGGGGAAGTTCTCTGTTATAATTTGTTCCAGGACTCCTTCAGCACCTTTCTCTCTCTCTTCCTCTTCTAGGATTCCTATGATACAGATATTGTTCCATTTGAATGTATTGCTGAGCTCTTGAATTCTTTTCATGTTCCTGGATCAGTTTATCTCTCTTTTTCTCAGTTTCCTCTTTTTCTATAATTGTGTCTTCTAAATCACTTATTTTCTGCCTCTTCAATCCATGCATTGGATGCCTCCATTTTATTATGTATCTCATTTATCGCATTTTTTAATTCATCATAACTATTTTTAAGCTCCATAGTGTTTGTAGCAATAGTTTCTCTGCTGTCTTCCATGCTTTTCTCAAGCCCAGTGATTAATTTTATGATTATTATTCTAAGTTCTTCTTCAGTTATGTTGCTTATATCTGTTTTGAGCAGTTCTTCAGCTGTCATCTGTTCCTGGAATTTCTTTAAAGGAGAGTTCTTTCTTTTTGTCATTTTGGTTAGCTTTCTATCTCTTGTGAATTTTAAAAGCTTGTTGTACACTCTGCCCCTGTGAGTTCTGCTGTATTAAAGAGGGCTCTTTGACTGTTCAAGGCCTGTCTGTTCAGGAAATGTTATTTGAATGGTGTCTCTTGGTTTCTCTTGTTGAGCATTTGGTTATTTTGTGTCCCTGCTCATAGCGATATTTGGGACTCTCCACCATGTGTACTTTGGCTTGTTTCTTGAGGTGGCCTTATGAGGTTTCCTTCCCAGTGTACTCTGTCTCTCTTCCCAAACTCCTGTGGCTCAGTGTCCTATGACTTCAGGCCTTCTCTCTCTGAGAGATGGGTGCAGGAGAAATGTACGGTGCTCCCTACTTCTCCGCCATCTTGCCGTTGAAACCCAGGTGCCCCTGGTTCTTAATAATAATAGGTGTCTTCGACTGAATAAAGAAAAGCATGAAAAGTAATTTTTTTCAGTTTATGGTCCACTATATCTGTTTTCTGAATCTTATGATAAGTGTATTGTTCTAGTGATTATTTTGACCTTTATGTAAGATGTTTGGTAAAAAAAACCCGTTAACTTATAGATAACCATAAAATCTTTAAATAACAAATATTTATGTCTATCTTTTAGAATGGTTTATTTATTTTTGAGAGAGAGAGAGACAGAGCGTAGCAGGGGAGGGGCAGAGAGACAGGGAGACACAGAATTGGAAGCATCAGCGCAGAGCCTGGCGTAGGGCTTGAACCCACAAACCGTGAGATCATGACCTGAGCTGAAGTTGGATGCTCAACCAACTGAGCCACCCAGGTGCCCCTATTTCTACTTTTAAAATACCTATATTTATTACTGATTTTTATTTAAAAATCCTTATATTTCTAACTGCTGTTTCTTATATTATATAAACTGGCTGAAATCTCAGGTGCAATGTTGAATAGACGTGGTGACAGCAAGCATCTTTTCTTGTTTCTTTTAAGGGAAATGTTTTCAAGGCTTTAACAACACATTTGGATCTTGTTTTTATATTTTTCTTTTTTTAAAAAAAATTTATTTCTAGGAGAGAGAGAGAGACAGCGTGAGCAGGGGAGGGTCAGAGAGAGAGGGAGTCACAGACTGAAACAGGCTCCAGGCTCTGAGCTGGTAGTCAACACAGAGCCCGACGCGGGGCTCGAACCCACGAATCGCGAGATCATGACCTGAGCGAAAGTCGGACGCTTAACCGACTAAGCCACCCAGGTGCCCCTATATTTATTTCTTTATTTTTGAGAGAGAGAGAGAGGGAGGGAGATAGACAGAGTGTGAATGGAGGAGGGGCAGAGAGAGAGGGAGACACAGAATCCAAAGCAGGCTTCAGACTCTGAGCTGTCAACATGGAGCCCATCATGGGGCTCAAACCCACAAACTGTGAGATCATGATCCGAGCCAAAGTCAGATGTTTAAGTCACTGAGCCACCCAGGTGCTCCAACAAATTTGGATTTTAATTGATGATCTATGTATGGTTTAAAGAAATTCCTTTCAGTTCGTATTTCTCTAGGAGATTTACTCATAAATAGTTGAATTTTATCAAAATTTTTCTTCATCTATTGAGATAACCAAGTGGGTTTTGCTACTTTAATGTGCTGTGTAAATTAAACTACGAGTAATTATTCTTGATTATTCATTTAATCTTTTTTAGAGAGCATGTGTGAGCAGGGAAGAGTGGCAGAGGGAGAATCTTTTTTTAAATTTTAAATTTATTTGGGGGGGGAGGAGAGAGAAAGACAGGTAGATTAGGGGAGGGGCAGAGAGAGAGGGAATCCCAAGCAGACTCAGCACTACGTGGAGCCCAACTCAGGGCTTGATCTCATGAGCTGTGAGATCATGACCTGAGCCAAAATCAAGAGTCTGATGCTTAACCAACTGAGCCGCCCCGGGGGGCCTGAGAGAGAGAATCTTAAGCAGGCTCCATGCTCAGCACTCATGATGTGGGGCTCCACCCCACAACCCTGGGATCATGACCTGAGCCGAAATCAAGAGTCAGCCTCTGAACTGACGGAGCCATCCAGGCTTTTTGATATTTTAAAAAGAAGAAAAAAAAAATCCTACCTTTTGTAATTTTTTTTTCCCCTGTACATTCCTGGACTTGGTTTGAAAATGCTTATTTCAGATTTTTCTATCTAATAGTTACAAAAGTAAGGGCAGTGGGCCTATCAGTTTTATTTCTAGTATCAAAAAGAAGAGAAAAAGAAACCATTAGCCCTACCCACAAGCTCTGTGAGGGTGAGGTACGTGGGTCTGTTTGTGAAAGAGCGGAGTCTTCCCCACCAGCACCGGGAGTCCTCCCCACCAGCACCGGGTTCTCCTTGCTGCCCACTGGGCAGTGTGCAGAGGAGGTGGGGAGGCATCATGTAGCTGCACGAGTGGGTGGTAGTGTCACTGGCTCGGTGCTGTGATCACCCTACCATCTAGAACCAGCACTCAGGAAGCGCATCACAGGGGAACCTGTGTTTGATCATATGACCGGGGGCTGGTGCTCTGACAGCTGCTGTGGATAGCAGCTACCCTTACAGGCGTTTCCCCGGGGGAGGGAGGGAGCGGCCCAGAGAGGGTAAGACCCTGCCAAGTTGTGGTCGTTTTTCTGACGTCTGACGGGAGAATGCTGTCACGCTGCTTCTCAGGGATCAAAGCTATGGTCCCTTTGATGATGGCTTGCTCAGTTTAAAAGCCGTCACTTGAGAGATAATTACGATAGAATACGTTCAACCTCAACCAGCTTTTCTGCTATCTCAGGAGCAAAATCCGATACACTCTTGCTAATCCGATACACACACAGGAAGTACAGTGTTTTCATAAGCCTAGTACATTGCTCACAAGCTCTCCCTTTGGAGGAGTTGCTCTTCTCACCTACTGAAGGGGAGGACGTCCCATTTATTGTATTGAACTAAAAATTACATTTTACCCTTAAAAGGCAAGGAGTTTCAAATGATGATTCCTGGCTAGAATTTAAATAAAAAATAAAGGCATAAAATAACACAATGATAGACCCTCTTCCTCTGGTTATTGCTTGGATTCTTAGCCTAATTCAAGGGAACTGAATCTTAAATTTAAAAAAAATTAATTTCTTGCTTCCCTACCAAAAGCAAAAACAAAACATCCTTGTAATATAAGTTATTCCACAGAGTCCAAAGGCTTACATATTATCATTATTTAATCAGAGATTCTTGACAAGCTGCCTATGAACTTCAGAGCAGGGTTAAGAATGAACCTGTATGTCAGGTGTTTGATCTGTGTACATTTGTGAATTAAAAAAATTTTTTAAAAATATTTATTTATTCTTGAGAGAGAGACCGAGCATGAGTGGGGGTGGGGCAGAGAGAGAGAGGGACACAGAATCTGAAGAGGGTTCAGGCTTTGAGTTGTAGTCACAGAGCCTGACACAGGGCTCGAATTCATGATCTGGGAGATCCTGTCCTGAGCTGAAGTCGGACCCTTAACCGACTGAGCCACCCAGGCGCCCCATTTGTGAAATTTTTGAGGAGGGGCTATATCACCTTCATTATATTCTTAAGATATCCCCAATACCAAAAATGTTAAGACCCACTGGTCTGGCAGAATTTTTTTTTGTTTTTAAGTATTAGCCCACCCACTTATCGAAACAGCACAATGCCTTAGACAACAACCAGTTTGGTTTACTGTTTTCTGAGGTCATTTATTAAACTGAATACAAGAATTCCAGGGAAACTAAAATTGACTGATAATTGTTTTTTTTTTAAGTTTCATTTTTAGCTTTTATAATATTGAATATGACATATCCTCTTTGATAAAACGCTTTAATGAAAATCCCAGAAAAAGACAAGTTGCATTCGTTTTGAACCTCCGGAGCTGCTCTCCTATGCAAATAGATTCTTTGACTAGTGCTCAGCTACTAAGCTAAACGGGCAAGTCCCTTGTTGATTGTCCGTAGTTTTCTTTAAGTGGAAACTGTTTTCCTGACGAAAATGAGAAACTCGGCAGGAAATTTAATTTTAACATAATCCTTAGGTTTGCAGCTGTGTTCATTTTGTATTAAATGTTGCTAACAATGACATAGCCTATCTTTTTAGCTAATGGAAATTTAAAAATTGTGGTATATGAAAAGAACATGATAAAAATGGGGAATTTGACATGTGGCTTCATTTTATTTTCAGAATGTATTTTAAACATTAAACTAACTTATTTTCTATGTACACATTTTGAGCAGTTACTCACCAATTTTTTATGAATCACATGCTTGGTACCAGGCACATATGTGGGTGCTGGGGATAAAACAGGGGACAAAAGAGACAAAATCCCTGTCTTCCTGGAGTTTATATTCTAGAGGGAAGAAATGCAATAGGTGAATGAATGAATGAATAAAAATGTCAATATCATAAGATTTTGCTGCAAAGAAAAAGGAAATAGGGTAGAAGAAAAGAGAGTTATGGGTGTTTAAGATAATGGGGTCAACTGAAATTTCTTTGGGGGGCAACTTGAGGGCCTGCGTTGAAGTAAAATAAGGAGACAAGTGATGCAAAATATAGAAGAAGAAAGAAGGAAAGGAAAAGTTTGAAAAACGGAGGAGGGAAGAAAAGGGAGAAAGTCAGAAGAAAGGAAAGAAAAAAGCACATGCAAAGCTGTGAGGATCTCTTTGAAGAAACCTATACTAATTATCTTGACACTGAATATGACCGATGTTTATTTACTTATTTATTAAAAAATTTTTATAGTTTATTTATTTTTGAGACAGAGAGAGACAGAGCATGAGTGGAGGAGGGGCAGAGAGAGAGAGGAAGACACAGAATCTGAAACAGGCTCCAGGCTCTGAGCTGTCAGCACAGAGCCTGATGGGGAGCTTAAACCCATGAACCAAGAGATCTGACCTGAGCCGAAGTCGGACACTTAACCAACTGAACCACCCAGGCGCCCCGACCGATGTATATTTAAAATACTATGCAGATACACATCAGAGAGCCGGCATCTAAATTGAACATCTCTTTTAGCTGCATATCACATTTTTACCAATGAAGTAATTTTGGCTCAAAATATTTGAGAATGCCTAGTTAATAATTGCTTTTAGAAACAGCTTTTTGGGGCTTCTCGGTGGCTTAGTCAGTTAAGCATCTGGCTCTTGACTTCGGCTCAGGTCATGATCTCGTGGTTCCTGGGTTCTAGCCACGTGTTGGGTTCTGTGGTGACAGCGCTTGGGATTCTCTCTCTCCCTCTCTCTCTGCCTCTCCTCCACTTGTGCGCTCTGTCTCCCCCTCTCAAAATAAATAAATAAACTTAAAAAACAGTTTATGAACTGCATAATAATTCAATCTCATTATTATACACTTAGAGCTCATTTTTGACAAAGTATTTTGCTTGCTTAATCACCCACTTTTCTCTTTAGATTTGGTGCTGATTTTTTCTGGCTATTTCTAAAAATCAACCTATACTCAAAAGATGGAGAAATACAACCAGAAAAACTAGATTGCTAGCCTGAAGGCCATTTCAACAGGCTTTTCAAACAAGAAGAAAAGAAAGGGAAAGGGAAAGGAAGGAAAGATGTGAGCAACTATTTAAAAAAAAATTTTTTTTTAATTTGTGTATACTTGACACACAATGTTACATTAGTTTCAGATGTACAACAAAGCTATTCAACTTCTTTTAAAAATTTTTAAAAAAATATTTTCAGAGAGGCAGAGCATGAGTGGGGGAGGGGCAGAGAGGGAGACACAGAGTCGGAAGCAGGTTCCATCGACTTCTTAATACATTATGCTTTGCTCAACACCAATGCAGCTACTGTGTGTCGCCATACAGCACGATTATAATATCCTTGACTGTATTCCCTGTGCTGTGCCCTTCATTCCCATGACTTATTCAGTCCATAACTAGAAACCTGGATCTTCTGGATCTTCCACTCTCCTCACCCATTTTGCCCCCTTTCCTGCCCTCACCCCAACCCCAACCATCAGTTTGCTCTCTGTATTTATAAGCCTGATTCTAGTTTTTGTTTGTTTATTCATTTATTTTAGCTTTTATTTTTTTACATATTTATTTATTTATTTTGAATAGAGAGAGGATGTGCATGAGTTGGGGAGGGACGGGGGGGAGAGAGAGAGAGAGAGAGAGAGAGAATCCCAAGCAGGCTCTGCATTGTCAGCACTTAACTGATTGAGCTACCCAGGTGCCCATTTTGTTTTTTAGATTCCACATGTAAGTGAAATCATATGGTATATGTCCTTTTCTGATTTATTTCACTTGGCAATTTATTCTTTACACTCATCCATGTTATTGCAAATGGCAAGGTTTCATTTCTTTTTTTATGGCTAGGTAATATTCCATTGTGTATGTGTGTCTTGTGTGTGTGTGTTTGTGTGTGTATGTACCACTTCTGTTTTTTTAAAATTTTTAATGTTTTTATTTATTTCTGAGAGAGAGAGACAGACAGACAAACAGCGTGAGGAGGGGGGTGGAGAGGGAGATACAGAATCTGAAGCAGGCTCCAGGCTCTGAGCTAGCTGTCAGCACAGAGCCTGACGCGGGGCTCGAACCAACGAACCGTGTGATCATGACCTGAGCCGAAGTCAGATGCTTAGCTGACTGAGCCACCCAGGCGCCCCACCACTTCTTTGTTCATCTACTGATGGACACTTAGGTTGCTTCCATATCTTGGATATTATACATAATGTTGCAGTAAACATAGGGGTGCATATATCTTTTCAAATTAGTGTTTTCACTTTCTTTGGGTAAATGCTCAATAGTAGAATTCCTGGATCATATGGTATTTCTATTTTTAATTTTTTGAAGAATCTCTATACTGTTTTCCACGATGGCCACACCAGTTTATGTTCTTACCAATGGTGCACAACAGTTCATTTTTCTCCATATCCTCACCAACACTTGTTATTGCTTGTGTTTTTATTTTAGCCATTTTAACAGGAGCAAGATGATATCTCACTGTGGTTTTGATTTGCATTTTTCTGATGATGAATGATACTGAGCATCTTTTCATGTGTCTGTCAAATATCTAAAATGTCTTTGAAAAAACGTCTATTCGAGTCCAATGCCTATTTTTAATTGGATTATTTGGGGGTTTTTGGTGTTGAGTTGCATAAGTTCTTTATATATTTTAGATATTAACCTTTAATATGTATTTATTTTTGAGACAGAGAGAGACAGAGCATGAGCACAGGAGGGGCAGAGAGAGAGGGAAACACAGGATCCGAAACCACGTTGGCTCTGAGCTGTCAGCACAGAGCCCGATGTGGGGCTCGAACCCATGAACTGTGAGATCATGACCTGAGCCGAAGTCAGACACCCAACCGACTGAGCCACCTAGGCGCCCCTAGATATTAACCTTTAATTAGATATTAAATGAATACATCATTTGAAAATATCTTTTCTTATTCAGCAGGTTGTCTTTTTGTTTGGTTGATGCTTTCCTTCACTGTGCAAAAGCTTTTTATGTTGATGTGTTCCCAGTAGTTTATGTTTGCTTTTCTTTCTCTTGCTTTAGAGGATCTATCCAGAGAAATGTTGCTACGGCCAATGTCAAAGAGATTACTGACTATTATTTCTTCTAGGAGTTTTATGGTTTCAGGTCTAACACTTAGGTCTTTAATCCATTCTGAGATGTTTTTGATGTGCATATGGTGTTAGAAAGTGGTCCAGTTTCATTCTTTTGCATGTAGCTCCAGTTGCCCAGCGCCATTTATTGAAGAGATTCCTTTTGTCCCTTGTATATTCTTGCCTCCTTTGTCATAGATTAATTGACCATATAAGTGTAGGTTGTTTTTTTCTGGACTCACTATTCTGTTCCATTGATCCTTATGTCTATTTTTGTGCCGGTACCATACTGTTTTGATTAGTACAGCTTTGCAGTGTATCTTGAAATCTGGAATTGTGATAACTCCAATTTTGTTCTTCTGTCTCAAGATTGCTTTGGTTATTTGGGGTTTTCTGTGGTTCCAAAGAAATGTTAGTGTTACTTGTTATAGTTCCATGAAAAATGCTTCTGTCATTTTGATAGGGATTGCACTGAATCTGGAGATTGCTTTGGGGAGTATGGACATTTTAACAATATCAATTCTTCTAGTCCATGAGCATGGAATATCTTTCCATCTTTGTCATCTTAAATTTCTTTAATCAACGTTGGGTAGTTGTCAGAATACAGGTCTTTCACCTCCTTGGTTTAGTTTATTCCATGGTATTTTATTCTTTTTGGTGCAGTAGTAAATGGATTTGTTTTCTTACTTTCTCTTTCTGCTACTCTGTTATTAGTGTATAGATATGCTACCAGTTTCTTGGTATTAACATTATATCCTGCAACTTTACTGAATTAATTAATTATTTCTAGTAGTTTTTTGGTAGAGTCTTAAGGGTTTTCTGTGTATAGTATCATGTTGTAAATAGTGACAGTTTAACTTCTTACTTCTTCCATCAGTATGGATGCATCTTATTTTCTTTTTCCTATCTGATTGATGTGGCTAGGGATTCCTTTTATGTTGACTATAAGTGGTGAGAGTGGACATCCTTGGCTTGTACCCAATCTTAGGGGAAAAGCTCTCAGTTTTTCACCATTGAGTATGATGTTAGCTGTAGGTTGATGTTTTCTAATTTTTATAACCAGCCAAATATAGCAGATGTTTTTTTTAAATCTCAGTATAGTATTGCTATTTTTTCTTTGTCGTTCTTTAATTAGATGTTTGATACATCAGAACAAATGAAATATTACACATGGCTACTAATCAAATTAATATGCCAAATTCTGATAGGCTTTCTACATACTCTTTTTGACACAAATTGCCTCAAAATAATTTCTCATCACTCCAGATAGTCATCAGATGGGTGTGTTTAGTAGATAGGGTGGCCTTAAGGATGAAAGGGTAGGTGAGGCCATAGAGTCAAAGTGATGGTTTGGGAGTCATCCAGCTCATATTTGATTTTCTGGTGTATATTTCATTGGTTAAGAGGCCCCAACTAACCAGCCACCATTTTCATTAATACATTCTCCTTAAATTTTTCTTTTAGTCTTGGGATTTATTTATTTATCTAGATATAGCATGCAATTTTGAATACTTCATAAGAAAAAGAATTTCCCCTTGTTTTTGGTCTAAAACCAAGATACTTCATTAAATTAAACTTATAACAGAATTACATGAATATCCCTGTTAGTAGCTTTCTCAAATTTTATAATGTTTACACATACTCAACTCTTGCTTTTTTTTTTTCTTTTTTTTTTTACTAAAAAAATATATTATAAAGACAGGGAAGGACATGTGTGAGTAATAGTATTGTGCTTTCCTATACTTCCTCTTTTATTTGCAGTAGGAGCGTCAAATCATTGACCCATAGATTGGACCCTCTAGGACCCATGTCAAGTATGATCACTTTTTCTGAGTTTCTAAAGCACTTTTGGTAAATATACTTCACTAAGCCAGATACTTCTTCCTCTGCTTTAAGTTATCACTTGGGTTCCTCTTTTCCCTCCACATAATCTTGCATCCGTTAGCACTACAGATGGTAGGCAGGATTCCAGTGTGTTTCTCAAGAGTTTTTTTCTACACCTTTTAATCAGTTCATGCAAATGAATATCTAATGGTAAGGACATCATGGGGAACTTTGAACTCTCTGACCTACCATGTAAAGTTTCATATACACACATTCTCTCTCTCTCTCTCTCTCTCTCTCACACACACACACACACACACACACACACACACACTTACATACATACATATGTATATACTTACAGTCAATCCTCACTATTCATGATTTCATCATATTTACAAATTTGCCCATTTGCTAGAATTTATTTGTAACCCCCAAATCTACACTTGGGTTCTTTCATTGTCATTCACGGACAAGCACAGAGAGGCAAAAATTTTAACTTTCTGAATTTTACAAGAGTTGTTTTAGCTCGTGTACTCTAAAGTTTTCTTTGTGGTCCAGTGAGTTACCAAGTTTTTCACAGTTTTGTTCTTTTATTGCTGGTTTTTTTTTTTTCTATCAGAAATGGCCCCCAGGTGTAGGGCAGAAGTGCTGGCTAATGTTTCCCAGCCCAAAAAGGCTGTGATGTGTCTGATGGAGACGGTACATGTCAGCTAAACTTGGCTCAGACATGAGGTTTGGTGCTGTTGGTTTCTGGCTCAATGTTTCTGAATCAACAACACATATGAAATAAGGTGTCTTTAAATAGAAACACACATAAGTCAATACACACATAAGTTATGTATTGCTTGGCTGATGAAAGTACAACCAGAGACTTGGAGTGAGCTAACCCTGTATTTCTTCTAGAAGCAGTGACTCAGTATTGACTAATTCAGTGTTCTTGGTGACTGTATAGAGCATGACTACTACAAATAATGAGAATCTGCTCTGTGTATGTATGTTCATATACAAAGAGATGTATTTACTCACTGGCATTTTTAGGTAACTAATTAAAAACAAATAACTTTACAGTAAAGGAAAAATCAGTAGGCATCAGCAGGTACTATGAAAGATGCATCAAGAAGACATTGTTCTTGGGTGAAAGAAAAGGGAACACATTGATCAAAGGGTGCAAACTTCCAGTTATAGGATGAATAAGTTGTGGCGGCCTAATGTACAGCATGGGGAACATCATTACTAATAATGTATTGTATGGTTGAAATTTGCTGAGAGTAGATCTCAAGTGTTCTCACCACAATAAAAAAGGTTAACTATGTGAGGCCATGGGCATGTTATTCGTTTGACTGTGGTAATCATTTCATAATATAACATATATCAAACTATCACCTTGTATACCTTACCTACATATAATTCTTGTCAATCATGGCCTCAGTAAGGCTGGAAAGATAGAAATTGTTCTTCCTTTTGGGTTGAGAGCATAAGTACCTCAGAGTTTACTAGATGGGAGTTGTGTATATTTAAGGAGGCAGCTCTAGATGTGAAAGGGGAGCAAACAGAGTAGAGATGGACATCTGTATAGCGCTCTGAAGGGTCGGGACTCCGGAACGGGAAGGCCAGAGTTAAACCCTGGCTCTGCTACTTGCTGACTTTCTTTTCCCCAAACCTATTCCCTCTTCCCGGGCACACCAGCAGGCTCCATAAATGAAGCCACATAACTGAGTTCTAGCCAATGGGATGTGAAGAAGAGTGATGTGCACCACCTCCAGAACTGGCTCATCAAAACCTATTGTCTGACCCTTCCTGTTCCTTCCCCATGAGCCAGTTTATGAAGACAAGCTCTGTATGGTAGGCACAATAATAGCCCTGCCTCTGTGTCCTAGTCTCCAGAACCTGTTAGCATGTTAGATCACATGGCAAAGGGTTGCAGATGGAATTAAGGTCACTAATCAGCTGATCTTAAAATAGTGAGATAATCCTGGATTATCTGAGTGGGCCCAGTGTAATTACAGTGTCCTTAAAAGTAGAAGAGGGAGGCAAAGAGAGAACCAGAGAGATGGTAACAAGTGAGGGGCTTGGACTGACTCATGAGCTTTGAAGAAAGGAAAGGGCCATGAACCAAAGACAGTGTGCAGGGCAAAGAAACAGATTGTCCCCCTAGAGTGCCCAGAAAGGAACCGTTGCCCCCTGATCGTTGCCCAGGGAGACCCATGTCTGATACCCAGTCTATAGATCTGTGAGATAGTCATGCTGTTTTAAGCCACTAAATTCATGGTAATTTGTTACAGCAGTAATAGGAAATTAACATACACAACAACCTCGAAAGCCACTGTTGAAGACGTCAGTCATCAGATGGAAGGAGTGTGGGTCCTTGTATGCGCTCTTAGAAGAGAGCACCAGTCAGGCAGAATGGCGGCTTTGCACTTGACACGAATACAAAATAAAACTCTATCATTTTGGAACTAGTTTTTCAAGTGGCCAGTGGGGACCTTGATTAAAACAGTTTGGCAAGTCACAAAGCCCCTCGTTGCCTTAGTTTCCTCATCTGTAAGACATGTTACCATGTCACGTGGGCGGTTGGTCTTGTTCAGCTTATGTTTATCTTCAAGTTAAAGACCTAATTTCCAGCCCGATATGCAGGTATTCCATTTTCTAGAACTCCTTCCTGATTGTTGGGAAGATTAAAAAGGTTAGTACATGTAAATCGCTGACAATGATTACTGACCTATATTGAGCACTATTAAGGTGTTAATTACTGTTACTATCATCCAGGGATGTGAAGGAAAAACTAAGGTGGAATTTTGGGAGAAGGCATGAATCAACATAGAGATTGCAGTGGATGGAGCATGGTCAAAGTTCTACAAAAACACTTAGCCGTGTGGGGGGAATTATGCGTCTTTACTGTCTGTAATTGATCTAATCTTGCTTTTGGTTCAGAAGGGAAGAAATACTGATGCTTTGAATATGGAGATTACATGATGGAATATAGAGCTTGCCTTATATTGGCCTCCCTGTAAAACTGTACATTCTGGAGTGTACCACTTTTTCTTTCTTTCCTTTTTTTCCTTTTCCTTTCCTTTTTCTTCTTTTACATGGTAACAACTTCTTTCTTCCTTTTTTGGGAACTTTTGAATACACTAATTTTGGGGGATCACGTAAGGGGTTTTTGCCCTTTATAAATGACGTGTTCGTAGAAATACGAAGAAGCAGGAATCATAAAATCTCAATAGCAAAGTGAAAGATTTCTCAAGGTAAACTTGGGTAAAAATTATTACAAATAGGAAGTTTAAAAAATGCTTTGCAAAGAAGCATTGGAGCTTTTATAACCCACTTCATCTTCTTCAGTTACTATAGCAACAGCCAGGAAAAAATAAATCAAAGGCTCACCAAGCATGGTCATCAGAACTTTTTCTCAACTGCCCATCTTCCCAGAGACATTAAATAAAACCTGGGCCAAGCAGTAAAGCTTCATTCCTGTCACTCGGCAAGGGATTGGTCTGCAAATAAAATGAAAAATAATGTGAACAATGCTAGGCTTTAGCATTTTCCACGGGGAAAAAATTCAAAAAAAAAACGGTACGATGGTGTTCCCATACCTTAGAAGTCAAAAACGTCTAAATTTTGATGAAATGAGCCATTTTGGAGAATTATTTATATATAATAATTAGGTAAACTTGGACATCTATAAAAATTAAAATGCATAAATACGAACCTTGGGGGGCTTTTGATTAGAAATGCTGGCAAAGAATACAATTGTTCGTGTACCATTTCCCCCCTGTTTTCTTGGGTATTTCCCATGCGGTTTTGTGGTAATTAGGAAAACTGGGTGTTGACTACTAGGCTACCCCAAGTCACATTGTCCTTTTGATTTAAATAAAGTAACTCGAGGTGCCTGGGTGGCTCAGTTGGTTAAGCATCCAACTTTGGCTCAAGTCATGATCTCATGGTTCGTGGGTTTGAGCCCCGTGTTGGGCTCTGTGCTGATAGCTCAGAGCCTGGAGCCTGCTTCAGACTCTGTGTCTCCCTCTCTCTCTGCCCCTCCCTTGATCACACTCTGTCTCTCTCTCAAAAATAAACATTAAGAAAAAAGCAAAATAAAACAAAAAATAAACTAACTCAACTCCCATCCTAGGAAAAGCAGAGACCCAGGGGCAATTCCAGAAGTCTTGAGAGGTTTGGAAGTGTTACTTTGTCTTCTTGATTATCACTGATCAGGCTTTCCCTTTGCCTGAGGACTTGCCCACTGCAGACATCACCCAGATTCTTTTAACATTTAAAAGATCACAGGGGTACCTGGGTGGCTCAGTCCGTTAAGCGTCCAACTCTTGATCTTGGCTCAGGTCATTAGCTCACAGTTTGGGTTGGGTTCGTGAGTTCAAGCCCCATGTCGGGCTCTGTGCTGAAGGCATTGAGTCTGTTTGGGATTCCGTCTATCCCTCTCTCTGCCCCTTCCCCACTTGCTCTCTCTCTTTTCCTCTCAAAATAGATAAATAAACTTTAAAAAAAATTTAAAAAGAGGTGCCTGGGTGGCTCAGTCAGTTAAGTGTCTGACTTCGGCTCAGGTCATGATCTCATGGGTTCGACCCCTGCATCAGGCTCTGTGCTGACAACTCAGAGCCTGGAGCCTGCTTCGGATTCTGTGTCTCCCTCTCTCTCTGCCCCTCTCCTACTCTTACTCTGTGTCTCTCTCTTAAAAATAAATAAACATTAAAAAAATTTTTTAAATTAAAATCACATACACACATACACACTAGAATCTGTAGTGGTTTTTAATACAATCTAAGGTGAAGCTGGGTGATGTATTACACAGAGCATTATGCAACAAGTGTGCTACAATTGAATATTAGGGTAGTAACACCTAATCAAGTAAGTTCCCTGGCCGTTTTCTCTGCTCTGACCATCTCACTGTGAAGAGCCTCAGTTCCTGGCCATCTTGCTGGGCTCCTTCCTTTAATTCCCCCTTCTCTCCAACCCTCTCATGTTTCTCTCNCTTCTTCAACAATTTTAGTCCTTTTTTTGCCTTCTCAATTGCTTATTTTCACTTTTCCTCTCCAATCCCCAAACAACCATTCATGGTTTTGTTTAACAGAGAGCCATTTATCATGGAGATAAATAGTGCCGGTTACTTCGAATTCTTCTAGTTAGTATTGGCTCTGAGTGATTAGGTCTCTCCCACAGAGAATTTAGGGTAGAAATTTATATCTGTGTGAAATGACTAATTTTACATGAAGCAGTCTGTGATGTTCAGTGATTCTGGCCAGTAGGAGATCAGTTTTAGGGAGGAAATCATCTTCTCAGTGTTACACATGAAGGCGTTAATGGACATGGAAGTTGCCATTTATCTAAAATCAAAAAGCTAGCAAGTGGCAGCACCAGACTTTGGTCACCTGGGTTTCTATGCCAGGAGTTTTTGTAATATACCACCTGACCCTGATACTATATTAATGAGAGGGCTGCCTATACAAACTTCAAGGGAATAGTTGGAAATTGTAGACTTATTACAGTGTTTGAGGTGTTGGCTTCCACCAAAGAAACGAGAAATTTTATGGAAAGGTCAGAGAAGAGACTTATAACTTTTAAACAATTGGATGCCAGAGTCTGTGGAGACCAGAGGATGTGGTCCGATTAATGGTCTGTTAAGCTATGATACTCCTGTGACAGTGGCTCTGAGGCACATTTTGTGAAAGGACATGTTTATGTTCTGTGACATTAACTTCAAAAGGTTATAGTTGTAGCTGAAAAAATTTCTAGCTTCCCTTGGTCAATTTGTGGAATCATCCATAAATTTTACCAAACTTTCCAAAGGACCTACTTTTTATCTTTTTTTTTTTTTGTCTGCAATGTCTTTGGATTTCATAAATAAAACTGTACCAAGTACTTAATTTTTTATACATCTCCTAAAAATACCCTTTAAAAATTTAATGATGGAATAAAAATATCCTATCCTTGTGACACTTGATTATGAAGTACAGACTTAACATGCAGGTGTTGGGTTAAAATTCACACAGTATGGCTAGGCAAAAATAGTTGTTGTCTACTTATAACTGATCTCATCTTGCTCAGGAGTCTGTTTCTACTGAAGCTGAAGGGGGAGGTATTCCACTGTGGAATTAAACACGCCAATTAAAGGTGATCCAATTCTTTTACTTACAGTCATCTCTTTCAGATGAATTCAGGATTATTTGAGTAAATAGGCAGATCAAGTTTAATTTCCTGCAAGGTAAATTCCTCCTATTTCTTCACTTGTCCTTTTCAAGATGGCAGCAGGGTGCAGGGACATCATTGGTACCCATGTGGCATCCGTGAGAATGAGTGCCTTACTTTCATGGAGCCGTCTTGTCCTGCTTGTCTTTATATAGATCTCTCACCTCACCACGGAGGTGGTTGTGTCTTATGCTCTGTTCTCAGAGCATGGGTAGATCATGATGGGGATTTAAACCAGACCCCACTCAGCTCTCAGCCATCTCTAAGTCCACATAAATCTGACTGTGACTCCCAGGTGATCCCTGGTTTGGTTGACCTTCACTACATCGCCCAGCTAGTGGCTCATTTCATCCTGTTGGGAGACCATTCTCCATGGGTCACCAGCGTTTCTGCAAGTCTCGCAAGCAAGGCACTGATGGCCCTCTGTTCTGGACTGTCCTTTCAAGGGTACATATTAGTGTACTGAGCAACCTCAGAAGGTAGCAATACTGTCTCTGTGCAGAGCAAAGAGCAGGTATGGTGACTGCTCTTATGAAAGAGTTCACTTCATTAAGCTCTGTTTAGTTAAGTCTTTTTTCTTGTGTTGCCCTGTGGGACTGGGGCTTGGAGAACAAGAATGAGCCTGATACTCAGGCTGCTGCTGTTGCTGTGACTCATGAAATGACCTTCACCTCTGTGTTAGGAGTCTGGTGTTTTCTTCTAGTATCTGTGAAACAGTGCTACTCTAACTTGCAATCAAGGTAAAACCTCGGACCCCTCTAGTTCTTTTTGTTTAAGTTTTTTTTTTTCTTTGGGAGAGATAACATGAGAGGGGGGTAGAGGCAGAGAGAGAGGGGAGAGAGACTCCCAAGCACTGGCAGTGCAGAGCCCCATGCAGGGCTCGAACTCACAAACTGAGATCATGACCTGAGCTGAAACTAAGAGCTGGGCACTCAAACGACTGAGCCACCCAGGTGCCCCTCGGACCTTTCTAGTTCTTAACATACAACTCATGGAAGAGACCCCTTGGGAATCACACAGCCAGGACCTTCAACTGTCTTCTGAGTTTAACGTGGGGAAAGGGCACCAGGAGGGTTTGTGATCCTTTCCACACCATTCACAGGCCAGGAACTGGAGAGTGCCACCTCGGGTCCCCTCCCTGCCTATAGACACCTTCCCATCATTTCCATTCTGCCTTGAGTGACTTCCTTCAGCTGGCACAGGGGACCCCACTAGTCTCATCTGAAGACCCAACGGGAAGAGGAGTTTTGGGCTCACTCATTAATCTTGATCTTGATTGGTAAAAAGAAGTTTTTGTATAGGCGGAGTGGATCAAGAGGTACAAACTTGAAATTATAAAATAAATAACTCATGGGAATGAATAGTACAGCATAAGAATATAGTCAATAATACCATAATAAACTTGCATAGTAAGTACACTTAATGTGGTGAGTCCTGTGTAATATATAGAATTATTGAATCACTGTGGTGTTTACCTGAAACTCACATAAAACTATATGTCAGCTATATTTCAGTGAAAAAGAAGTTTTTGTCACTTAGAACCCCTGGTTTTCCTTTCAACAAAATCTCTTTCTCAAGACTGTGGCTTGACTTTATGCCTCAGGATGCTATGTTGTATGTAAAAGGCTGTAACTAACTTGTCTTTTTTCTTTTGAAACTGACTTGTCTTCTGTGCATTCATGTTCAAAAGATCCCAGTTCTATGCTAGATTGTGCCTTACCCTGGCTGAATGAGGGAAAAGGATCACACTGATGCATTTCAAGAATATGATTCCTATATTACATCTATGCATGTGCATAGATAGTGAATGAACACATACAGGCTTTCTTAACATGTCTTGGCCCATGAGAGGGAATGACAGTAAATCAACTCAGAAGTACACACTTACAAGCCTTTCAGGCTGTAATAACTTTAGTCAGTGATATATATTAGTTCTATATTAGTTAATGGACTCATTAACTTAGTAATTCATTGGTAGTTAAAATAAATTATTAATATTTTTCTTCAATAAAAAACAAATAAAACAATGTAACATAGCCGTGGGACTAGAATGGTCATTATCTTTCCAGAAAACAAAGTCTGGGGAGGTGAGCTGTTGTATTTCTGCACACAGAGGTTAGCTGCAGGAGGAAGTAGGCTGAGCCTGTCCTGTAACTGCATCATACATACTGTGGATTCCTTGCAAAGCAAGCTGAGGTCGGTTTCTTTCACATCGAATCCTTCCCCGAGCTCTGATTGGGCTTCCTGATATTTCCGCAGTTGGCCCCTTTCTGTCTATTTCTATGGCACTGCCTGAGTTCAGCCATGGCTCACGTTTCGCCTTGGTTATTATTGCAGCCTCTCTCAACAGCATTTCGCTCTGCCATCCTCCTCTCTTCTAACCCACATCCTTTCCTGCTGCAGCCCAACGTCTATTTGTGCTGAAATTCATATCTGAGTTAAGAGACTTTCCTTCCTTGAAATTCTTAGATGGCATTACATAAGCTTCAGGACAAAAGTCCAGACTCTTAGCACATTAGCATGAGGCCTTCAGCGACCTTTACCTTTTTTTTTTTTTTTTGTTCACAGACATCTTTAAGTTTCTAAGGCGAGATATGAAACCGCTCTGCCTCCTAGTAGCAAAGCACCTTGAGTGTTATATGCTGATTTCTTGTTCACAGGCCTGTCTTTGCATTTTTCTGTGAGAGCTCTGAAAACATGGTCTAGTCCTTTGTAGCTGCAGCATCTAATGTCTGGTGCATAATAGCCATTTAAAAGTGTTTGCTGATTGAATAATGCCTATCCTCTTTCAATACCTGCGTTAATGGTCAATGTAATATACAATCTTAATATATAGGTTACTTTAGAGATGATGTCTCTAGTCTCTATCTGTATTTCAATGGTCCCCCATTGTCCTCTCATAATGGGGCTTCTCATTATCTTTTTTATTCTTCAGTGAAGGTAGATGAGCATTGAACAGGATTGCTACCTCTCAGAGTATTCAAAATTTCCATTCCAAAATCTATCCAGAATGGAGTGATAATTACTAGGTATTGGCACAGTAAGTACCCAGAAGAGGCCCATTAATACTCTCAGTTCTTGCCAATGTTCCATATAAGGAAATAAGTTTTCACCTCCATCCTGATTCTCTGTCTTTAAAATTCCCTCTTTCATCCTTATGAAGCATTTTCTGTATAAACACCTCTCCCGAAGTCCTTTTCCTCTGTCGACGATGCGTTCATTGATTATACATTTCTCCCTATGAAGGCAACTCCATGATTTAAATCATTTTAAGCTCCCAGGGAAATTACACTAACAAATTTTCCTAACCTTCAGTATCAAGCTGCACTAGATACTTATGTAAAAAAGAACCTGAATTATATTCAAAGGATATCCTGTGCGAACTATCAAACGGCAAATATAGATTAAAAGAAGATTGTAAGTCCACTGCAGTTAAATAATTATGTGGAAATGTGCATATTTAATATGACAATAAAAAATGAACGGAGGGATAGTCACAAGTGAAAAGGCAGGTGCAGAGGTCTTCTCTTTCTTATATGGGGAATGGCTGTAATTTCTTTAGAATCTTACCTTGTATATTGATTTAAACTCAAAACACAGGTGCCTTTCTTTTATGTATGGGAGAGTGATCTGGTTTTTAAAAATGCCATATGAATGGCTAGTATGAAATTATAGAGGGCAGGCACTCTGGAACTTGATTTCCTGGATCCAAATTCCAATTCTGCGGTTTGAGTGTGGGCAAGTCATCCAATCTTTCTGCACCCTGCTTTTCTCTTCTGTAAATTGGTGGTAATAATAGTACTTACTTGAAGGGACTAACGTGAAGGCTCAATGAATCAAATTTGTACCGGCTTACACCTGTACCTGGAACTTTGTAAGCGGGCAGTATAAGAAGTGAGGAGGCAGCCATCATTATCCAGGACACCTAATGCTCATTGAACACATTCAAGCATGTCCGCACGATGCGCCTAGGTGATAGGATCATAACATTTCATTCCAAAATACGTCTTTAATTCAGGTATTATTTTTTAAAATTTTTAAATGTTTTATTTCTGAGAGAGAGAGAGAGAGAGAGACAGCATGAGCAGGGAGGGTCAGAGAGAGAGGGAGGTATAGAATCCGAAGCAGGCTCCAGGCTCTGAGCTAGCTGTCAGCACAGAGCCGGATGCAGGGCTTGAATCCACGAACTGTGAGATTGTGGCCTGAGCCGAAGTCAGACGCTTAACCAACTGAGCCACCGAGGTGCCCCTAGGTATTATTTTTTAACTTGCATTTGACAGATCAGGAAATTGAGGCTTAATAGTTAAATGACTTGTCCCAGCTTAGAAAATGGTCATGCTGGAATCTGATCCACTGTCCTACTATCCTAGGATGGTGAGGAATTTGCCTAAGACAACTGTCTGTTTCAACACCTGAAATGTAAAGGTTTTTTATTTTGAAAAATAAAGTAATCTATCATAAGATGATCGTGAAAATGACGAATGGTGAAAGGCATTTTTAGGAATCATGGTAAGATGGTAAGATATTTATTTGTACTCAAGTGTATTTCTTATGTTTTCACATGCCCATTTCGACTAAATCCTCAATATTGTAAAATACACATGTAATTGCAGAGTTCTTCCTCACCTTGCATCTGGCACATACTCAGTTTTCTGGGTCTAATAAAAGGAATGATAGTGCCTATTGTGCGACATTTATAGCTGGAGTGACCTTTACTAGACCAGCTGTATAATAGAGCTACAAATGATTATTCCTCAATTTAGGATAACAGAGAAATAGTGAAAGATATACAGAGTTGAAAGTTTAGTCTCTCGGGGTGCCTGGCTGGCTCAGTCCAAAGAGCATGTGACTCTTGATCTCAGGGTTGGGAGTTTGAGCCCCACACTGGGTGCAGAGATTACCTAAATCAATCATCAGTCAATCAATCAACCAAAGTTTTATCTCATATAAATATTCTAAATTTATCATTCTTATTTCATATCTTAACACCTAGAAAAGTCATTCTTAATGAATATGTCTCTCATTGGAATGAACAGTTCCACACGCAAGCACTGCCCTCGTACTATATAGGTTATGCTCATAGCCCCAGTGATTTATGGTTTATTCATATGTCTATACATTCCACCATGTGAGGGCCTACTGTGTGCTGGCCTCTGTGGTGTATGGGTTGAGGAGAGCATGGTGAGCTGAGTAGACTGCCTTGCGTCTTGGCTCATGGTGTAATGAGGCAGAATAACTAAATAGTTTATTCTAAACTATACAGTTCAGTCTAAATCATCTGCTTTTCAGTTAATGATGATGGCACAATTTTCCACTAGAATGGGTGAATACTTACTTTGTTCACCTAAAGAGTCTACTTGAGTTATGTTCTCAGAATTAAGGACTATCTCAAAGGTAAACTTAATCCGTTCTCGTAAAAAAGCTACATTACACTTTCAAGATGTAGTTTTTCCGCGCTTCCCTCTGAGATGTGAGATCTTGTAAAGATACCCAGTCCATAAGGACGTAGGTTTGGTTTGCTCTCTGTTGCCATCTGTTTCTCAGACGTTGTATGCTCTTACATACATTACTCCATTGCTTTTTGAGAACCTGCACTTTTTTATATTTATATTCAGGCTGTACCACCCTTCTCATGTTTTCTCCTCTCTAAAGGCACTATTATGCTTAGTGTTTTTTGCCTAAGCCAACTAGTGGCTCAAGGGAATGGCAACTTTAACACTTTTCATACCAACTCTCTCTCCTCCCCTATGATTGTATCCATGGCATCTCCAGCATGCTTCACCTTTTTTTTTTAATGTTTATTTTTGAGAGAGAGAGAGAGAGAGTGTATGAGAGTGGGAAAGGGGTTGGGAGCGAGGGAGACAGAGGATCCAAAGCGGGCTCTGTGCTGACCACAGAGAGCCTGATGCGGGGCTCGAACCCACAAACCATGAGATCATGACCTGAGCCAAAGTTGGATGCTTAACCAAGTGAGTATGCTTCACTTTTAATGAGAAGAGGGGCAGCAGAATTGGCTGGGTGGTGACAGCAGTTGCAGAAGAAGAATGGATGCAGACTTTTTGGCAGAATAGAACTGAGTATTTGCCAGCCCTGCCCTCCCCTCCCACCACCTCCCCCCCTCCCCCCNGGCCCCATGACAACAGCCATGGCCATGAAGCTGTAAGGATGGCTAAGTCCAATTTACTGGGTAGAGAGGGGATGCACAAATGTCATGAGAGTTTTGGTCTCTTTACATTATTTATCAGGTTAGTTACGGTGCCTACATGTGCTAGTTGTAATCGTCCCCATTTATTTCTTTTCCTCTAAGCTAGAAGTATCATTGGAGGTAATATTTCCCCAAGATATTTGACCAGGGAGCACTTTGTAAGATATCATAAATCAAGAGAAGGCTAATAGGAACAGCTACACCATAATGCACACTTGTAGTGAGATTAAGGGCCAAGAAATAGAAAATATTACAACTATGTTTTGTGATTTGGAAAAAAAAAAGGCACAACATTTACCAAAGGTCACCACACAGGTGCCCTACAAAATGAAGAATCCTTGGTAAGTGCTGTTTATAAGTTAATATTCAGATCAAACATCTTCACCTTGTGCAGTTTTCAGGCATTTGTTTACCTGCCATACGACTTCCGAGGGCATATAACAAAAAGAACCATTGAGTACAGGTGTCTACTAATTGCCTCACACATACATACATGTCTAGTATTTTTTTTACATATATATTCACATGTTCTTTCAAATGGATACTTTGAAAGAATACAAATAACATTCATAGGATTAATTTTCTCAAGAAATTTCTATTAACTAGAACACCTGTTTTTCATGAAACATACCTTGAACTCTACCAATCTAAGGAAGTGGGTAATTGTGTTGACGCTGTTTTCTTGTCTTTAAGGTGTAGTTTGCCTTATAGAATGGAAATTGTATTTTTTGGTCTACTTTTGGAAAGTTACTTGGCCCCACGTCTAGTCATGCATGGCTTTGCCATAGATCAGCAGTGAAATTTGATGGGTCGTGTCAGTGAACTTACCTGCCTTCACCCTTCTCCTTTCTCAGGTAAATTTCTCTAAGTGTTTTTTGTTCAGATAGGCAGTTCCTGGCTGTTCTTTGCCCAGGGAAGACTTACGGAAGGGACTAGATATGCTTTATGACCTCAGAGTGGCCTGCAGTGGGGTGGTCTGACACAGAAGTGAGGTATTCATTAACCTATCAGCTCCCAATGTTCATAATGCAGATTGAAATCACAGAGAGATTTTCCACTGGTAGTAGCCAACTTGCAGAATGGAGCCAAGCAAGTATGATATGGGATTTATTTGGAGTGAATTTTCACATGCTTCCTCTTAAGAATATCACCTTTGAATTCTCTTTCTTGACACAGATTAAATAGTTCCAATTTTCCCATCTTCTGGTTGCCCCTTTGAGTTTTTTTTTTTAAAGCTTTTCTCAACACCCTTTAGCTTGGGTAGGACATTTCATATGTTGAGATTATTTTAAGGAAGTCACTTTATATGTTCAGTATGAAATCACTGGATTAAAAACCCCATAAAACTGGAAATCCTTTCGATGTTCTACCTCTTTCATTAAAAACTGAGAACCAGTACTCTGTGAAAGAACGTTGTGGTTATTCTTTTATGGCTTTCTAGTGTATCCGTCCACTCAGGCAGCCATAACAACACACCACAGGCTGCGTGGCTCAAATGACAGAAGATGATTTTCCCATAGTTCTGGAAGCTGCAGGTCCCAGATTAATGTCCAGTGGGGTCAGCCTCTGGTGAGAGCTCTCTTCCTGGCTTATCTGCCGCCTTGCTGTCCTCACACGCTGAGAGGGAGGGAGGGAGAAAGCGTAGAAGAGAAGGAGTAAGGAAGAGATATCTCTTATAGGACTAGGGCTCTACTCTTGTGACTTCATTTATCCCTAGTCATCTCCTAGACGCCCTACCTCCAAAAACAGTCACAAGGGGAATTAGGGCTGCAACATATGACTCTAGGGGAGGGGGATGCAACTTAGTCCCTAGCATCTGCTAACTCCCTCTTGATACAAAAACATTTCAAAAAGTTATTTTTTAGACCTATGTCTTGGAGTAATTGACATTTAAAAGAAATTGAGACCATCCATCAAGCGCCCATTTCTCATTGACCCTTAACAAGGCCTTTCTGCCATTATGTAATTCCCTTGAGGGAAGGAACCAGAAGAAGGATGAGAAAAATAACCAAAGAAACAAATTGAGCATGATTTAAAAGAAAAGCTTTCTATCCACCTCTTTTCCTCCCCACCCCGCCACCTTTTAACAAAAGAGCAACCGATTCACAGTTAGCCACCCTAGTATGGTTTTATTGAGTTTCCAACTGTCAAGTCATGTCCGTAGCTGCCAATCTGAGTTTCAAACTTTTAGAGAAAGAACTGTTTTATATCGAGCCATTTCTCCTTATTTAATTCCATGTAAAGAATTTGCCTTAAAACCTCTGGGGATGAGGGCATCTGACTCTGAAGGTTCAAACCGCTCGCTTGGCTTCACTCCCTACCGTGTCGTCCTTAAAATACCTGAATGGTGGAAAAGAATCTTGCAACGGCACCAGGAACTTTTATGAAGAATTGAGCAGATGAGGGATCTGATAGGAGTTTTCATGGCACAGAAAACAGAAGAAAAAGCAACAGCGTTGGCTTGTTTCCTGAAGCTCCAGTTCTAGAACGGGGGTGTTAGAGCCTGCCTTGATGCTCTGGGTGTCACGCTGTGCCATCAGACTATAAAAGCCTGAAAGCGCCTTGATACATTGTTGCGGTGGTGCCTAAACCTTTGCATTTTGAAACCCAGGTTTCTGGGTCCCACTCCCAGAGTTCCTGGAGCAGGGAGAGGAGGCCTGAGAAATGGCATCCCACGTGCCCCCAAATAGCATGATCCTACTGCTATGGGGACTAAATTTTGATTGAACCACTATATTACAGGGCTCCCCTCCGGGGGCAGCTGAGCTAAAATTAAGGGCAATTAGTGAGCAGCTCAAGGTCAGTGGTTCCCAACCTTGGCTGTTTGTTGATCACGTGAGGAACATTTAAAAATAGTGATGTCAGGGGGTACCTGGGTGGCTCAGTTGGTTGAACTTCTGACTTCCGCTCAGGTCATGATCTTGTGGATTGGGAGATGGAGCCCGGCGTTGTGCTTACTACCTTTAGTGTGGAGCCTGCTTCAGATCCTCTGTCTCTGTCTCTCTCCCCTCCGCCCCTCCCCTGCTCATGCTCTTTCTTAAAAAGTAAAATAAAATAAAAATAGTGATGTCAGGATCTCTGAGATGGGATTGGAGCATTGATAGTTTTTAGAGCTCCTCAAGTGTTTTCAGTATGCACATAGGGTTGAGACCCTTTGTCATTTCCTAATTAGATGTCAAGGGTGGTCACCTGTCCCAAATTAAGAGAGCTGGACAAATGTCTCAGAGGCACTAGAGACCTAGGCAAACTCTCTCAAATTAATTTTTTTAAGTTTACTTATTAAGTTTTCTTATTTGTCTTATTTTGAGAGAGACAGAGATAGCGCAAGTAGGGGCAGGGCGGGGGGAGGGGGGTGGAGTGAGAGAATCCCAAGCAGGCTCTGTATTGTCAGCTCAGAGCCCCACCTGGGAACTCGATCTCATGCACTGAGAGACCATGACCAGAGCTGAAACCAAAAGTCAGACGCTTAACCAACTGAGCCACCCAGGTGCTCCTCTCAAAGTAACTTCTAATCATGGTTTTGAGTGAGTGTAACATGGAGAAATCAGGGGTGTCACTTTCGTTCTCCAAACTGGAAACCAATGAGGTGTTTTTCACCAGATGGGAATTGGGAGCGAATCTTTTCCTGCTTGGAGTGTGACCTTCAGGACCACACCTACAAGGAACCTCACTTTTTCTAAGGCCTTCTATTTGCAGGGAATGTGCTATGTATTTAAACTTGGGGTGCCTGGGTGGCTCAGTCGGTTCAGTGGCCGACTTCAGCTCAGGTCATGATCTCTCGGTTCGTAGGTTCTAGCCCTGCGTCGGACGGGCTCTGTGCTGACAGCTAGCTCGGAGCCTGGAGCCTGCTTCAGGTTCTGTGTCTCCCTCTCTCTCTGACCCTCCCCTGCTCATGTTGTCTCTCTCTCTCAGAAATAAATAAAACATTAAACAAATTTAAAACCGCACTATATCCTCTAACGTCTGAACAGGGAGGTGAACCCGTCTGCAAGCAGGGAAATTTGTGAACTCTTGCTGTATCCTAACACTAAGTCTGGCTCCATTGCATTCTGCTCAAGGACAAGTCAACTGAGAAAATCAGATCAAGAGCTCATAAAACTGTCTGCAGCCGAAGAGAAGAACATGTCTCTAAATATTCAATAGCACATCCTTCCTGCCAAATAGGATTACTATGTGGTGAGGAAAAAACTCCCACAAACATTTAATACAGCTGCCTGATAGCCCAGTTTGTTTTCATAGAATGTAATTTGTAATAATAGGCCAAGATAGATAAATTTCACTAGTTGGTGATAAGAAAGGAGAAAGAACCTAATGGTCCCAGAAACAATAAAAGAAAATATGTGGTATCATGGGAAATTAAGTCATTAACACCATATTTTCATCTGTATTTCAAAACTTGACACACACACACACGTACATACACATCAAAATAAGAAAAATAAGCTAGCTTAGGGTTCTGTTTTTTTTTTTTTTAATAACGAGAAAGATAAATTTCTCCATAAATAAGAGTAGGAATCAGAGTTGTATGTAACACAATGGTATGACTTTGATGTCCCAGCAAATGGCTTGAGGAGGCTGCATTTTTAACTATGATCTGGAAATACTGAACTTGATGTATCCTCCACCGTCACGTTACGATGTGCCGTGCCTGGGTGCTAGGAGCCTCGTGGGACATGCTCTGGGTAGTGAACACTTTCTTCTTAAGCTGAGTACCTGTCTCAGTCCCTGCCTGCGTATCTGCCCTACTGGCAGCATAAGTGGGAAATCTCCAGTTTCTCTTGACTTCCCTCCTGGGAAAAGTCTAGAGCTAGAGCCAGCCCTAAACTGCCAGCTCCCTGCTTTGAACCCTAAACCTTAACCTGGCCCTTCTTAGCTTTTGTGAGAACCCCAGAAGCCCCAAGAGAAAGAAGAGTTTCCAAAATGACCCAGTTAAATAAATAACGATCCTAAATAATTCTGAAGGAGAGAGGAGATGTTTAATTTGGGTGTGGCTACACAATTCCTGTCTGTCCCATTCAAGAGAGGGGGCCCTTGCTACCCTGGTGAAGTAAAAGGAGCCACCAGAGGAAAGAGCTGTAGGGTCTTAGTGTTGGTGAATTGCACACATGTAGGTCTGTAGCCTCTTGTGCTGGTGATCAGTAGTGGTACTGGGGGCCCAGCAACCCTATCTCAACTGGATGTGTTGCTAACGACGGAGAAGTAGGCACCGATTTTCCCAAGAACGATGGTACATAATGTTGCCCCCCTCCCCCCACCACTGAACTCAGGGTGGAATTTGGATGGTTTAAATGCTCAAAAGGTCAAGCGAGTGTGAAGATTTGCCTCACGTGGTATAGGCCTTTGGAGTTGCTCTGTGAAGATGCACCTTCACTGCCTGACATTAGCTCCTCTGCTTTCTCTCATCTGCCTACTCTGTCTTCTAAGTACTTATCATTTCTGTTCTTTGGAGCAGTCGAGCATATGAGAGAGTACCTGTCCACATCTTCCTTTCCTGGCAAGCTCTGCCATCTCTTGCTAGGAGAGGACGTGATGGAAGGCTTTCCTTTCACCAGGACTCCACTGGCTGTCAGAGCAGCTGAGCTCATGGATCTGGAGGGGGAAGAAAATCTCAAAGGCACCAATTCCATTTAGGTTCCTTCTCCAGGGATGGCATCAGAAACTTTTCTCCTTGACTAAGGCAAAAATGGCTTATCAACTTGGACGTGGTAGGCATCTTTTTGGTTTTAAGCAATTGACACCAATGGGGGAGAGAGAGAGAAATGGGGTAGCCCCAGCTGTCGAATTTGACAGAAACTGCTAGAATGTCTCACCCAGGTGCTTCCACGGAATACAGGGACTCTAAGCATTTTCCTCATTTTTGTGTCACCCTTTCTGAGGGTTTACATCTATGGAGAGAGTGTTCAATTGGCTGAACGTGGGTCCTGTGGCTGACCTTGGCGCAGGGCAGTAAAAGGAAGGATCTGGTGAGAGAAATCTCTAAGACCCCGTTAGTCTCGAGTGGTAGCTCAGGGCTCTTTACCTGTACAATCTTACCAAGGCTTTGTGTGACAAAACGGCTGCACTGTCCATATGGAAAATCAAGGGCCTTCCAGAAGGAGTATTTGATGCTGGGGGCTCTAAAATGACAACTGTTTTCTACAAGAAGAGCTAATTCTCTCTCAAAGACAACACATCTTATGCTTCCCTGAGAAAAGCATATTCCTCCTATTAATATAATATAGACCCTCTTTCTTATAAAATAAGAACTTTTTTTATTGTGATAAAGAAGATTTTGCCTTCTTGGGTCCTTTTTCATCACTTTTTAATCCTTTTATTATCATTTCAAATCTGTGTAGAATTTCTCATCTCCTGATATTGTGATGTTCTCACTAAGGGGGAGAGGACAGGAAAAAGGATGAGGGGCCCAGCAACCTCCTTTGACCCTCGAGTGAGGTAATGTCCTACATGTAGACTGAACTCTTCATGTCAATGATGTCCTTTTATTGCCTGTAAGAATTTATTCGTTTCTCAGCCACCTCATGGCTCTTCTCCCCTGTGAATTCCAGTGGCTCTCCATCTGTACTAATGGGTTTCCCACCAATTTTCAGACTATTTTATTATTGAAATTGTTAATATTAAGAACCACAGCCAGTCTGATGAACAAGGGCAATGAAATAATGATCAGCTTTCTAGTAGACCAGGGATCATTAATGTAAGTACAAAGACTAAGCATATAATTGATGGTCCAAATCAGAACAACTTTAATGGTGAAAGAAAAAATTCACAAAAATTACCTAATGCCCATGGTTTTTAACCAGGATTCCACACAAAATTTTGAATAACTTCTTTTTCTTCTTCCCCTCCCTCCCTTCCTTCCTTCCTTCCTTCCTACCTTCCTTCCTTCCTTCCCTCTTTCTCTCTTTCTTTTTTTTTTTACTTTTGGCTCTGTAACCTCCAGGGAAGTTAAGAAAATTTGTTACATCCTTCATAAAAGCACAAGCCCACTCAGTTTCTCCTGCACATTGAGACTTGCCAGATTCAATTTTACTCCTGTGTTTTCAGTTGCTTTCTGCTTTCTTAATTTGGTTTAGCTATTCATAAAATTTAAGCACATTGTTTTCTTAAACTCTATCCTCCCCTACCCATTCCTGTCTATAGTTTCCTGACATTTTAATCTTCCATCTCCACAGTAGTGGAGGGGCAAGTGCACTGAAATGTGAATCAGAAAACATGGACGCATTTAACTGTGTGAACGTTTTCAATCACTTAACCTTGCGAGACTCTGTCCTCATTTGTGGAAAGAGATGTCAGTAATTGCTTAGCCTACCTCACCATTTAAAAGAACAACAAAATGCAAAACACAAGACAAAATAAAAATCGTAATCATAATATGATTCACATTATAATCATGACAAATTTCATAGTAACTTATGTTTGTTGAACCCTTACCATGTTCTGGTAACAAAAGAGCAATGCCCAGGACATCGGAAGACCTCTAGCACCCCATTCCAGTCTTACATTCTGATCAGTTCACGACTAGGCAGCTCGGGCCCCCAGACTTCTACAGCTTAGGTACCTTCATTGGTTCTCTCATCCCTGTCTCCTCAGGGGGCTCGCCCAGACCTTGCACATGCACCTGAACTGTCCCTGGGTGGCCAGGTGCCATGGTGGTGGAGTTGACACTCAATAGGCAAACACCCAATGAGCACCTGACCCTCTGAGGTTGTGGCTGTGTAGCGCTAGCCAAGGCTTTTGCTCTTACGGCTGTACGTGGAAACTTCGGTCATCGAGGGACTTGATTTGTGAGAGCCTGCAGGAGAAACAGAATAAACTGGTGGAGAGGCAGTTAGGGGGCCCATTGACCAGGTGGGGCTGGCTCTGCCGGCATAATATGTATCCCAGCAACAAGATGGAGGATGGCGATGGGTGGGGCCTGCGGGGGCCACTTAGGAATGGGGACTATCCAGGGCATGGGTGGCCTTTCCACGCTCCTTTTGATTTTTAGTTCCATTTAATGGCACAAGTCCTTTCAAACACACTCAATGTCCACTTATGACAACATTAAATATTAACATTTTTAATTGCTATCAAATTATCAAATGGATAATTCCCATGAAAATATTTAAGGGTTATATAAAAACAGTTATTATTCATAACCAATAGAAACGGTTATTGGCTCATAGGGTAATCCTTAATCCTTTCAGTTAGTATTTCAATAAACTTTGATTAATTTTTATGGGGATAGAGGAGTTAGTGAAATTTCAACTTACCTGTTACTGTTAGAGCACTCTTTTAAAGACCTCAACATGTTTGTAAAATTAGACATCTATTGTTTTTTCACGTCCACAGTGTATTTCCTCTTGTTGGAGAATGGATTTCAGAATATGGAGATAGGTATCCTACCAAAAGTACTAGTATTGTCATTGAAAATGTATTGTAATAATAAGAAAAACACACCAGATTAGTGATCTGGGTCTTGTGTTTTTACTACCACCTACTAGTTATTTGACTGGTAAACTATGTGACTAGAAAATAATAATACAAGTTTCTTCCCTGCTGGAGAGGTTATTGGATTCCAAGCCCATTTAGCCCTAACACCTATAATTAGATCACATTGTCATGGTAACTGGAAAGAAAGTCTTAAATAACTGTGAATGTTCTACTTAAAATTCTATATCTAATATTGCTTTTGTTCAAAAAGGTGTGTAAGCAGGCTGTTAGCTTTAAGATGAACAAATAAATAATCAGTATAATATAAACTCTAAAAGAAATAAAATGAATATGCCCACCAAAAAAACACATAATCCCAGTTTTAAATATGTAGTTTGTGTTGAAAAATTCTTCACAGAGCAGATAAATAAGGTCACTGTGATTGCTTTTATACAGAAACCTTTTACTGTTAAAATTTATTATTCCATGAAATGAATATCAGTGGATTATCTTTTAATATTTTTTTAATGTTTTATTTATTTTTTTCGAGAGAGAGAGACAGACAGCATGAGCAGGGGAGGGTAAGAGAGAAAAAGAGACACAGAGTCAGAAGTAGTCTCCAGACTCTGAGCTAGCCATCAGCACAGAGCCTGACACGGGGCTCAAACCCACTGTTAGGTCATGACTTGAGCCAAAGTCGGATGCTTAACTGACTGAGCCACCCAGGTGCCCCATATCTTTTAAGTTACATACTGTGTATAGTCTCAGTGTGACTGTCCCATATGATTTTCAGTGTGGCAAATGGAAGTAATAGTCACACATTTACTTATAGATTTTCCTTGATGTTCAGTAATATTAGTGATGAAAATTATGGCAGCCTCATGAGGAATTAGTTTATACATATATTCCCTAGTTACTCCAATGTATCTCACACTCTAAATTAGCTACTGAAAGGTACCTGACTACATCAAATATACTATCCATAAAAATATAGTACAGGTTATATGTGCTTCCTTATTAGCCCAAATTTCAAATGGCTGGATATTTACATGCAGAATAGTGAATTTGGGCCCTTATTTCATACCATATACAAAAATTAACTCTAAATCAGAGGCCTAAATATTAGAGCAAAACCTATAAAACTCTTAGAGGAAAACATACAGGAGTAAGTCTTTATAACCTTGGATTTGACAATGGTTTTTATTTTTTTAATATAATTTACTGTCAAATTGGCTAACATACAGGGTGTAAAATGTGCTCTTGGGTTTTGGGGTAGATTTCTGTGGTTCATCGCTTATATACAACACCCAGTGCTTGTTCCAACAAGTGCCCTCCTCAGTGCCCATCACCCACTTTCCCCTCTCCTCCACCCCCCATCCACCCTCAGTTTGTTCTCTGTATTTGAGTCTCTTATGGTTTGCCACCCTCAACAATCAAAGGATAAAAATAGAAAAATTGGACTTCATCAAAATTAAACATTTTTCTGCATGAAAGGACTCTATCAAGAAAGTGAAAAAACAATCTGTGGAAAGGGAGGAAATATTTTCAAATCATATATCTGAGAAGGGTCTGGAGCCCAGACTATATAAAGGAATTCTACAAATCAACAACAAAAAAGACAATCTAATTCAAAAAATGGGCCAAGAGCTTGAAAACACATTTCTCTAAAGAACGTGTAAAATGGCCAACGGGGACATGAAAAGACACTCCACATCATTAGTCACAGGCAAATCAAAATCGCAGTGAGATACCACTTTTTTCCTGTTGGGATGGCTGTAACCAAAAAGAGGGAAAGAAGTAGCAAAGATGTAGAGAAATTGGAATTAGAACATCTGTGCTTTAATAGGTGGGAATGGTAAATGATGCAGCCACTGTGGAAAACTTTTTGGTGGTTTCCCCAAAAGGTAAACATAAGATTACTGTAAGACCCAGCAACTCTACCTCTAGGTACATACCCAAAAGAATTGAAAATGGGTTCAAACAAAAACTTGCATCTGAATGTTGATAGCAGCACCAATTCACAGTAGCTAAAAGGTGGAGACAACCCACATGATGCATGTTCACCAACTGGTGAATGGTTAAACACAATGTATATACATAAAATGAAATATTATTCAGACATGAAAGGAATGAAATACTATACGTGTTAGAAATGGATGAACTTCAAAACATTATGCTAAGTGAAAGAAGCCTAACACAAAAGACCACATGCTGTATGAGTCTGTAGATATGCAATATCCATCAAAGAGAAATCCATTTTTATAGAAAGCACATTAGTAGTTACTGGGGGTTGGAGGAGGGGGTTAAGAGTTGAGACTGCTAATATAGGTTATAAGGTTTCTTTCAGAGGTGATGCAGATGTTCTGGAATTAGATATCGGGAATACTTGCACAAAATTGTGAATGTGCCAAATGCCTATGCAACTGAATACTTTAAGATGGTTAAAATGGTGAATTTTATGCTGTGCACATAAAAATAAATAGAATGAAAAAAAAGAAACGGAAGAACTGTCTGAAAAAATAAAGTCTATTTTTTTCTTTGATTTCTGCTCTTATTTTTTTNCAGCATAACACCCTCAAGGTCCATCCATGTTGCTACACATGGCCAGATTTCATTGTTTCTCATTGCCATGTAGTATTCCATGGTATAGATAAACCACATCTTCTTGATTCATTTGTCTGTTGATGGACACTTAGGCTCTTTCCATGTTTTGGCTATTGTTGAGAGAATAAAGTCTATTTAAAACATTTTTTTAATGACCAAATTAAAAGTCTGAGATTTGAGTTGCAGCTTTGAAAAAAATCTCTGATCTAAAAAAAAAAACAAAAAAAAAACCTCTGGTCTTGTTTGTGTACAGAATTTGCACATAAATTTCATTTATTCAACTTCCACTTATTTATTTTGTTAGTCCAGAGTTTAAGCAAATAAAAAGGATTTGGGATCCATTGACCTGTACACGAAAAAATAATTAAATCTTCAAGTAATTGAACCCTAGAGGTTCGGAGAATGATGTTCCACTTTGTAAAAATTCCTTCTTGCTAAATTATATGGAGTCACTACATTTTCTTGTGAATTTCATGAGCAGCATTTCAGAAATCTGTGCAGTGCAGAGGGGCATTGGTTACATTTGTTTTTGAAAAATTTTTCTCAGTTTATATAAGGCACTTGAAACTTTGCCACACCTTTTGTAGATTAATGGCTGGGCAGACAGAATGAGGCTATTTGCTATGCTGTTTGGATGATTAAGATGACCATGTTACCTTGAATATAATTTCAAAATTATTTTGCTTCATTTAACCTTTGATGAGTTAACCGGGCGCATTGTAAAAATAGAAAAGTTATCAGAAGGTAGCCTCTAGAAGATATTCTCCCTCAGCCTTCTTCCAAATCTTGGGTTTCCTGTTGGAGATTTCAGCCCAGCAAGTAAGGGTCTTTTACACAAGCAGACAATGGCAGCTCTTAAATAAGCTTCTTCTGTATTTTTATAGATTGTTACATACCAGATTCTATAGGCCGGCCTCACTAAAAAGAGGGGAGAAAAGGTAACATTAATCCTGAATATTTGCTCATATCTCAGCATATCTGAAGTGATTTCAAATGTTATTTTTGCCCCTGAATTGTCAAGGTTGAATATCATTGTGCTACCCCTGAAATATCTTATGACATTTTGGGTACCTTTTGTTCTTGGATTAAACATTTGAATTTCTGAATAATTTAGTGTAAAATTGTGACAGCTGTTTCTTCCAACCCATACTGATACATTCTTTGCATAATGATTATGTGATGTGGTTTGAGATTCAGATTCTGTCATATGAAGTCAAAATAAGCACTCAGGTCACAGATTCCCTTGTTTCTATGGTGCTGGCTTAATCAGCTCCAACCTTCATTTTAAATGATAGACTTTTTGGCACTGTGTAGTTCTAGTCTTGTATATTTGGAGAAACTGACACAAGAAAAAGGAAAAAAAAAGAAAACCTTTTACAACTGGCTTTTTAAAATAGTGTTTAAAAATGGGTATGATTAGGGGCGCCTAGGTGACTCAGTTGATTGAGCGTCCGACTTCAAATCAGGTCATGATCTCGTTGTCTGTGAGTTCAAGCCCTGCATTAGGCTCTGTGATGATGGCTCAGAGCCTGGAGCCAGCTTTGGATTTTGTGTGTGTCTTTCTCTCTACCCCTCCCTCCTCTCAAAGATAAACATTAAAAATGCATATGATTCAAACGTGTGTTCCAGGGAATTCATTCTTTTAGGTAAACACTATTCTGTCCTAAACTAGTATTCATATAATATGTATAATATTAATTATAAATGCTTTTTACTTTACTTTGATCCAAGTGCTTAATTTTAATGTTTAAAATATTAGCTAATAACCAAATAACCTGTGAAATGGGAAAGTGGCAAAATACCCTAAGCCATTTATCTTGAAGGAAATAACGTTCAAAGTCAAGGATAATTTCAGTTTCTCATAAATCTCTTAACACACTCCATGGTTTTATTTGCATATATAGAAAAAATAAAAAATGTACTTTGTAAAAAATAAATAAAATAACAATGCCTGAAATCTAATAAAGTGAAGTAAATTGGAATACAGGAGGGTTCCGTTATCAGGGTAAAAACTGACTATTGTAAATGACATCCCGAAAGTTATCTTGAGGCTCTTTTGTTGATTTACATATTCACCTTTTTGTAACTGAATGCAATTTAATTTATTTTTTTTATTTTTTTAAAATGTTTTATTTATTTCTGAGAGAGACAGCATGAGCAGGGGAGGGTCAGAGAGAGAGGGAGACACAGAATCTGAAGCAGGCTTCAGGCTCTGAACTGTCAGCACAGAGCCCGACACGGGGCTCGAACCCACGAACCGTGAGATCATGACCTGAGCCAAAGTCGGACGCTTAACCAACTGAGCCACCCAGGCACCTCATGAATGCAATTTAATTTAAAATCTATTCAAGAAGATGGCATAATTTATGACTAAATGATAATTTAAGAAATGTTTTATCATATTTCATATCATAATTCTCCGATTGCCCCTTAAATATAGAGAAATCATTTAGTCTTGGTAAAATGTACCAGCTTCTTAACTACAGTTTAATTTTCCCCGTTTATTATAGTTATTGGTGCTGTGTAGAATCATGCAAATAAAAACATAAATGAAAGATTTATAGTTTTAATTTGTTTAAGTTTATTTCTTTATTTTTAGAGGGGGAGAGAGAGCATGAGCAGGAAAAGGACAAGGAGAGAGAGAAGTAGGGAGAGAGAATCCCGAGCAAGTTCTATGCTGTTAGCGCAGAGCCTGATGTAGGGCTCGAGCCCATGAACCGTGAGATCATGACCTGAGCTGAAACCAAGATGCTCAACTGACTGAACGGGCCTGGCAACCCAAGATTTATAATTTTAAATACTCAAAGTAGCGAACTTTGTTTTAAACACTTGCTATGTGCAAGATACTGTTCTAAATGGTTTACATGTAACAACTCCTTTGCTAGGGCTGCCATCACAAAATATCCCAAACTGGATGACTTAACTGAAATATTTAAAAAAAAATCTTTTTTAATGTTTATTTATTTTTGAGAGGGAGAGAGACAGAAGTGAGCGAAGGAAAGGCAGAGAGAGAGGGAGACGCAGAATCCGAAGCAGGCCTCAGGCTCAGCTGTCAGCACAGAGCCCGACACGGGGCTCAAACCCACGAACTGTGAGATCGTGACCTGAGCTGAAGTCAGACGCTTAACCCACAGAGCCACCCAGGTGCTCCCTGAAATGTATTCTTACAGTTCTTGATCCTGGGCAGCCTGGAAGTCCAAGATCAAGGTGTTAGCAGGGTTGATTCCATCTCAGGGCTTGGAAGAGTCTGCTCCATGCCTGTCCCTTAGTTTCTGAAGGTTTGCAGGCAGACTTAGGCATCCCTTGGCTGGTAGAGGTCTTATCCTGATCTCTTCCCTCATTTTCACACAATGATTTCTCTCTGTGTGGCTGCCTTAAAATTTCTCCTTTTATAAGAGCACGAATCAGATTAGGGCCCCTCCAACTCTACTATGACCTCATTTGCACTAATTCCTTTGGCAATGACCATTTTTCCAAGTAGAGTGCATTCTGAGATTCTAGACACTGGGGCTTCAGCATAAAAATTTTGGGTGGACAGTTAATGTCAACTCAATCCTAGAAAGCATGTCCTAAGATTATGTCCAATAACTCAGTGGGGGAAAGTGAAGCAGAGAGAGGTTCAGTTACTTGTAGGATCTTACCAAGAGAAAGTGACAGAGCTGGGATTTTTAAAAAGCCAGTTGAGTTCCAGAGTCTATAGAATTTTTCCCTAGCTTATTTTTCCTTCAGTGTGCTTCAGGATATATTTGTATTAATATTTCATATTTTGCATCAGTATTCAAACAAAAGTTTGTTCTTTTGAAGGCCAAGTTTTCTACTTGAGCACTGGGTTCTCTTACCTTAGTGATTTTCAGGAGTCTACTCTTTACCACCAACTACCACAATCTCTCATAATGTTATCAACAATTTATGGCAGGCTGACTTTATTTAGGACTTGGGTGACAATCTATGGCCTTGATTTTATATGCTTAATCTGCTAAAAATGTCAATAATCAAGTTAATATAAATATATCCAAATGTATAGAGCTTTCATCAAATCCATACTCTGATCACATCATACTTGTATTGTCTTTGAAGAATAATCTTGAAAAGAAACAAAGAGTAAATACCATCTAATACTATCGTTACTCTTCTGCTCCTTCACCACAATATGTGAAGGAAAATTCACATTAACCTTCCAAGGAGGAGAATGCAACTGAGTCACACCCCACGTTAAGCAGGCCTTCTGTAACTACTACAGAGATGGGGACCTCAGTTATAAGTATTATGACTTAAAAACTGTCAGAAGTTCCAAGGGGAAGTAACTGCTGAGTTGTTTCAAATACTTGGAAAATACACTGAGTGGGGAAGAGTGATTTCAGCAGGAAAGATGTTCTATCTACCTCTCAGGGTGTTGTCCTTGTCTGCGTGTCCAAGTGGGTTCACTGCATCTCCCGTACTCCATCAGCTGGAAGGGGGTGGGGAGGAGTGGGCACAAAGCAGAAACTGCACAGATCACTTTTGCTTATAGCTCATTTGCAGTATCTGTCATGTGACTACATCTAGCTGCAAGGGAAGCTAGGAACGTTCCAAGCCGAAAATTTTATTACTAGAAAAAAAAGAGAAAAACAGGTACTGAGAGATAAACAGCAGTCAGTCTCTGCCACAAATGGAGAAAGATAGGCTCTGTGGCAATACAATTGCATAGTAGGAAATTGAAACTTTCAGTCTGTCCTTTATAATAAAGAACAAAACAGAGTAAAGCTTTCAAGGACACATGAAAGTAGAGACAGTGGTCTAAAAAGGCTATGTATCCATCAACCATTTTTGAAGAGTAATGATTAGTTCTGACATGAGTTCAGCTTTACCCCCATTCAAGTACCACCTCCCCCCAACAATTGTTTTGGAGCAAATCCCAGGCATCATATAATTTTATTCCTAAATCTACAAGTATGTATATCCAGAAAAGATCCTTTTATTTTATTAAAAAAATTTTTTTAGTGTTTATTTATTTTTGAGACAGAGAGAGACAGAACATGAGCAGGGGAGGGGCAGAGAGAGAGGGAGACACAGAATCTGAAACAGGCTTCAGGCTCTGAGCTGCTGGCACAGAGCCTGATGCGGGGTTCAACCTCACAAACTACAAGATCATGACCTGAGCTGAAATCGGACGCTTAACCGACTGAGCCACCCAGGTGCCCCCAGAAGAGATACATTTAAAAACATTATTATAGGGGCACCTGGGTGGCTCAGTCGCTTAAGTGTCTGACTCTTGATTTTGGCTCAGGTCATGATCTCACGGTTTATGAGTTTGAGCTACACATCAGGCTCCCCGCTGACAGTGTGGAGCCTGCTTGGGAATTCTCTCTCTCACTCTCTGCCCATCTCTTGCTCATGCTCTCTCTCAAAATAAATAACCTTAAAAACCTCATAATTATAATACCACTGTCACATGTTAAAGCGTTAAATATATAATATAATCAAATATCTAGTCAGTGTTCAAATTTCTCTGTCTTATGAATGTTTTTCTCCTTTGCTTTTTTCTTATTTTTTCTATTTATATGTTTAGGATCCAGGTTAGGATTTGCAACTTGGTGAATTTATCTTCATTGTCTTTTATTCTATAATATTTTATTTCATTTCTGTTTTTCCTCTTAATTTCTTGTCAAAAGTGTTATTTGATGTAAAATTTCATATATTCTGGGTTTCTCTGATAGCATCCCCATGGTGTTATTCAACATATCTCTCCCTTGTGTTTTCTTAAATTAGTGGTACATGGCATCTGGTTGTTTTTTTATTGCGATGTTAGCAGTTATTGATGATAGTTGCCTAGATTTATTAGTTATTAGATATTACAAAGTAAGGATATTCCATCATTCTTCATTTATTAGGTAGAGTACTTCTTTTTTCAATTTTTAAATGTTTGTTTTTGTGAGAGAGAGAGAGAGAGAGAGGAAGTGAGAGCAGGGGGAGGGGTAGAGAGAGAGGAAGACACAGAATCCGAAGCAGGCTCTGGGTTCTGAGCTGTCAGCACAGAGCCCGATGCAAGGCTCGAATCCACAAACTGAGAGATCATGACCTGAGCTGAAGTCGGACACTCAACAGACTGAGCCACCCAGGTGCCCTTAGGGTACTTCTATAAAGAAGTACTTACATGAATAAGTACAATATACACTATGAGTACTTATGTATATAAAGAACTATCTTCCATGAATCTCTTAAATATACTGAATTATATTCTACCTACAAAAGAGAGTAAATTCTTGATTTTTCCCTTTTTATTGCCATCTCAGAAAATAATGAGTTGTTTTTCTAACATCTTAAAGTAACTAATGAGATTTGCTTTCTCTATTTGGAGTATCATTACAGACTCATGGATTTAAGTATATTTGATCTTTAAATCCGTTGCAACTATTATGCTTGCAGATGCTCAATTTTTTTCACATTTTGCTGGCAGAAGAATTTCTCCTTGCTTGTTTCAGAGGCCTACAAAGACCATAGTAGTCACTAACAGCTTCTTGGCTTCTTGATATAACAAAATGTTCCAGACTTATCTATATATTCATTTTATTTTTCGTAATTCTGACATGTAATAGTTTTGAATGTTGATATTCATTTTTATGAAATTTTACTTTTGTTGTTTTTGCCTTTTGCCTTAAAAAGACCTTCCTACCCTATCATAATTCTTTTTTTTTAATGTTTATTTTTGAGAGAGAGAGAGACAGCATGAAGAGCATGGGGGAGGGACAGAGAGAGAGGGAGAAAGAGAACCCCAGGCAGGTTCCCTTAACAGTGCAGAGCCTGACACGGGGGCTCCATCCCGCGAACAGTGAGATCATGACCTGAGTGGAAGTCAAGAGTTGGATGCTCAACTGGCTGAGCTGCCCAGGCGTGCCCTCCCCCAGCACAATTCTTAATAATTGAACCACTCCTGCAAAGTAATACATTTGAAGTGGAATTGACATTATATTGTCAATACTTGAAGGCAGCTGTATTATTTCTCTTTATATGGTATACCATCAATACAGGCTCTTTCAGTACAACTCGGAATAGTCACTACTCAGACCTATAAAACCCAGATATTTTATGGGTAGGAACATTTCTATCCCTAAAGAAAAGTTACTAAAAAACTTTGCTTTAAGACACAGAAAGTTGCACCGAATACGATCATTTCTCTTATACTTTTTCTCTGCTAAACTATTCCTAAGACAGAGGAAGGTGATTAAGGACCCCCAGGATGTGTGGCGGCAGAGCCTGAGGCAGCCCTAACAAGCAAGTGATTTGTTTAAATTTTATTTTAAAGCTCGAACACTTATGCAAAGCCTGCCTTCCACTACCAAAAATATCCATTTGTGTTTTTTAAGAGTCCGATTTATTGAGGTATAATTTACATGCAGAACAAATTGCCCTCTTCAGTTGTATAGTTATGTTAATTTTGGCAAATGTATCTTGCCATGCGGTATCACCACAAAGAATATTTCCATCATTCCAGAAACATCCTCTACGTCCCTTTAGAGACAACATACCCTCCCCTCCCTTCCAGCCCTTGGTAACCACAGATCTGATTTCTGTCCCTGTAGCATTGCCTTTTTCGGAAGGTCCTAGAAATGAAATCATATAATATATGGCTTTTTAGGTCAGCTTTTTCATTAACATGAAGTATTTTGAGATTCATCGGTGTTGTTGCAAGTACCAGTAGCTTGTTTATTTTTCTTGCTGAATAGTGTTTCATGATCATATAGTTTGTGTATCCATCCATTCCTCATTGACATTTGAGTTGCTCCAAGCTTGGGCTATTACAAATAAAGACCTTGTGAACATTTGTATCTAGGTGCCCGGCTTTATTTGTCTTGGTCGGGCATCAAGTGATGAGATTGTGGTTAGTGTGACTACTGTATGTGTAGCTAGAAGAAAGTGCCAAATTGTTGTCCAAAGTGGCTGTACCATTTTGTCCTTCTGTGAGCAATCTGTGAAAGTTACAGTTGGCCTAAATCCTTCCCTGTCAGAGTTAAAAGTTTCAGCCATTGTAAAAGGTATATAGGGCCATCTCACTGTGGTTTTAGTTTGCATCTTCCTAATAGCTAATGCTATGGACATCAGTTTTTAGTGCCATGTAATCTGTATCCTTTATTACACTATTTTGTCTATTTTTATTGAGGTGTTTTCTTATTATTGACTTGTGACTTTATGTAATGTATTTTTAAAGATTTTAAGTAATCTCTACACTCACGAGGAGGCTTGAACTCACAACCCTGAGATCAAGTGTTACATGCTCTATCGACTGAGCCATTTGGGTGCCCCTGTTTATTTATTTTAGATACAACCTCTTTACTATATAGATTTTTTGCAAATATTTTAGTCTATTTTGTGACTTGTATTTTTTTTTTCTGTAATGGCATCATTCAAAGGGAAGGCCTTAAAATTTTTTTTCATGAAAATTTTGATTTTGGAATTCAACCATTAGGAATTAGAAAATAATGAAAAGATATCTATAGGTTGTACTATCTTAAAGTTTTTTAAATGCTTATTGATTTTTGAGAGAGAGACACACAGAGTGTTAGCAGGGGATGGGCAGAGAGAGGGAGACACAGACTCTGAAGCAGGATACAGGCTCTGAGCTGTCAGCACAGAGCTCAACACGGGACCTGAACTCACGAACTACGAGATCATGACCTGAGCCAAAGCTGGATGCTTAACAGACTGAGCCACCCAGACTCCCCTATAGGTAGTTGAGTCACAAACCTCACACGTGTCTGGACAACATTTCTATTTTCATGCCATGTGGTTTTGGGTAATTAAGCACTCAGTCACCAAGCATCTAACACCAACTAGTTAAGCAGGGCCAGCTCTGTCGAACACTTTGGACAAAACGTGTGGCCGAAAAGTCCAGACCTGTGTCATTCTCTCTGTCTCTCTCTCTCGTTTTTTCTTCGTATTTGCTTTTTCTTTCTGCTGCTAGATGCAGACAGTACCAGCAATAGAGTCAGGACTAGCTGTGGGCAGTTTTTGTTGCATAAATACGTGGCTTGTAGAGTTGGGGAGGGTCTTTACAACAAGACCTGATGGAAGAATTAAGTCCGGCTTCAATGAGTGTTTTCATATTATTCCCCCCACCCCGCAGACCATCAGCTCATCAGCTCACTGGATGAGGCTGAAGAGATACCAGCAGGTGTTTGGTTGAAGATAAAGATTGTGTTTTGCATGGCATTTAGTAGGAGTAGAAACTGACCACTAGCTGAAGTAAGACCCATTACCCCAAAGTGATGCCGAATTTTCTGGAAGGCCCAACTAGCCAAAGGGAACCCAAGGAGAGTAATTGAATTTATAACAATAAATATTCTTTAATTTTTTTAAAAATGCTTATTTATTTTTGAGAGACAGAGACACAGAGTGTGAACAGGGGAGGGACAGAGGGAGAGAGGGAGTCACAGAATCCGAAGCAGGCTCCAGGCTCTGGGCTGTCAGCACAGAGCCCGATGCAGGGCTTGGACCCACAAACCACGAGGTCATGACCTGAGTGAAAGGGTGCCCCTGTAACAATAAATATTTTTAAAGGATGGTATCTGGTCATTTTTAAAAAGTATTATTTCAGGAAGAGTTGAAGTTTTTCCTATTTATTGCAAGTTTTAGAATACTAAAAACTTGACTGTATTATTATTATTTTTTAAATGTTTATTTATATATTTTGTGTGTGAAGGAAGGGCAGAGAAGGAAGGAGAGAAAGAGAGAATCCCAAGCAGGATCTGCGCTATGAGCAGAGAGCCCGTAGTGGGGCTCAGTCTCAGGAACCATGAGATCATGACCTGAGCCCAAATCAGATGTCTGATGCTTAACTGACTGAGCCACTCAGGAGACCCTTGACTCTAATTATTGAAGGAAAAATTTCAGAGTGCTGGAGATCAGGGGCAATATTGATCTATTTATTTCTGTTTCAGAAAAGGAAAGAGTGGCTCTGGGGTTATTAAACTCTAGGTAACAGAAGATTGTTCTTTTATATTGTTTTGGTCTGTTCTCTAGGTTTCACCTTTAATATGAGGAAGTTTTGTCTTCATTAGGATATTGATAAAGCAGACTAAGTTAAAGCAGAAATTGTACTCTTTTTGTTTTTAATTGAAGTATAGCTGACACATGGGGCGCCTGGGTGGCTTGGTCGGTTGGGTGTCCGACTTTCGCTTGGGTCATGATCTCGCGGTTCGTGGGTTCGAGCCCCGCGTCGGGCTCTGTGCTGACCGCCAGCTCAGAGCCTGGAGCCTGTTTCAGTCTGTGACTCCCTCTCTCTCTGACCCTCCCCTGCTCACGCTGTCTCTCTCTCTCTCTCTCTCTCCTAGAAATAAATAAAACATAAAAAAAAAAAAGAAGTATAGCTGACACATAGTGGTACGTTAGTTTCAGGTGTAGAACATAGTGATTGGACAGGTGTATATTTTTTATGCTGTGCTCACCACAAGTGTGGCTACCAACTGTCACTATATAATGTGGTTACAGTTGTAATACCATTGATTATATTCTCTATGCTGTACCTTTTATCCCCATGACTTACTCATTCGTAACCAGAAGCCTGCACCCCTTGTCTTCACCCATTTTGCCCAGCCCCTCACCCTCTCCTCTCTGGCAACCACAGGTTTGTGTTCTATAGAATTTTTACTCTCTAACCTGAAGTTACTCTGATTTTCTACAGGTTTCATTTTAATTGAATTGTTCAGCAAGAAAAGGAAAACCTTAGCTGATGCATGGCATTCATCACTAACAGGTTATTTTTGTAATAAAATAATCAAGTTAGGTTCAATTTACCAATTTTATTTTATTTACAAAAAGGTCTGTGTTAAGTTGTTAACTCTGATGTTTGAATCATAATCTTAAAACCATTGAAATATTGGTGAGTTTATTACATTTTATGTTATTCTTTAAAGCTCATTTTTTGGGGGGGACACTGTGGACGCTGTTAGAGATTTCTCCTTTTGTAAGTATTTGGGGTTTTTTGTTTTGTTTATTTATTTTTGAGAGAGAGATAGACAGAGCACGAGTGGGAGAGGAGCAGAGAGAGAGGGAGACACAGAATCTGAAACAGGCTCCAGGCTCTGAGCTGTCAGCACAGAACCTGATGCGGGTCTCGAACCCACAAACCAGCAGATAATGACCTGAGTGAAGTCGGACACTTAACCGACTGAGCCACCCAGGAACCCCCACTATTTCTTATGTTCATTAAAATTTACTTTAAAGTGGTCTTTCCTTTATTGCTTTTATGCATGCTCAGATGGCCATGTAAGCATCTCTGTAAGGTTGTCTCCGTATGGTCAGTAGGTGACTTCAACTATATTTAAATGAAAGATCCTGGAGATTCATAATTACAGGGTGTTAGAAAAACTCAAGAATTTTAGGAAAACACTTTAGAGTTTTAATCATAATTTTATTGTCAGAATAATAATAGATAGCTGTAAGTAATAACTATAATAAATACGAACTTTACCTGATGTTTATCCTTTCATTAATATTTAGCCATATGATGTAGTCACCACAATGGGGAATAATAAAATGGATATAAGAAAATACTACTGCCCTTAAAGTGCTTACAGGTTTGAATATGAGATAATAAATGTTTGACAATACATTTAATTATGAGATAGAAAGTGAATGAGTTCCATTAGAGAGCTTTGAAGGGATTTTGTATCTGTCAGGAAATAGTAGGTTATGCTAGCATAACAAGCATCCCCAAATCTTAATGGCTCGTAATGATATGTTTATTTTTGATGCACATTATGTGATCATCATGAGTCCACCAGAGGCTCTGTGACATATTTCCTCACTCTTGGGCCCAGCCTGAGGGAGTTTCCACCATCAAGAGTGTTTCTGGTGTGTGGCAGGGTAAATGGTGAGGGTAGGAAAACAGAAATTATGCACTGGCTTTTATAGTCTTCTGCTTACATTTCACTGAGTCAAAGTAAGTTACTTGGAAGAACAAGTGTGATTGTACCATGTGCCTGGAAGCAAGAGAACCAGAATATGTATATGACTACATATATACATTATATATATATGACTACATATATATATGACTACATTATATGTATATATATGTGTGTGTATATGTGTGTGTGTGTGTGTGTGTGTGTGTGTTTTTATATAACTACACCAAAAGAGAATTGTATCTTAATAGGAAGACCAAGGAGGGATTTATGGAGGAAGTGACACTTGAGTTAGATTATTATTGAGGAGTAGAATTTTAGCATCTGGGATTGAAGTAACTTTTTGGAGATCGCATATCTTGTGAGACTAGACAAAATTTGAAAACAATGTTACTTGACAATAGTTGCCTCTTTTTGTGACCTATTTCAGCATGTCATTACAGTCAAAAGAATCATTAGCTCTTCACAGTATTGACAAAATATTGAAGCCATTGTGTGGCACAAGAATGGGAGATTCCTTCGAAATACATACAGAAAAACTTAAAATTGTTTCCTGTTTTCTCTTTTCCTCTCTTTGTAGCCCCAAAAGCATTGAAGCTGCTTCCAGAATGTCCACTGCTTTCTCCTCACCAGATTCAACCCAGTTCTCCCCACACAGGGTCAAACTGATTCTATACTGGTTCGATCATTCCACCCTTTCTGTTACAGAATTCCATTCTCTTTTCCTGAGCCATTCTCCTTATTCTAGAATAACTAAATCTAGCCTTTCTGGGATTTTTTTTTTTTTTTCTCAGCTCTTCTGGGTATTGGTTTTCCAGACAACCATAACAAATACCAAGTGCATTAGTCTCCTAAGCAACTAATGCTCTTTGTTTTTGGAGATGGGGAGGAGAGAAGGCTATAAATACATATGCACTGATATTTTTGTCTATTTTATTCAATGTGATATCTGTGACTATGTTGTTTTCATAGGAACACGTCTCTTAGAGTCAGAGAGAATCTCAGGTTATTAGCTGGTCTTGCCTCTTGCTTTGGGTCATTGAAGTATTATTGTTTTTATGTTATTTGATACTGGAAGAAGTGATGTGCTATACTTAGGATCATGGATTTATGGAACTGAACATGGATAACCCCCCAGTTATTGACACTCTGGTGTGTGCTTTTCAACACACTATACTACCTGAAATGTCACCTCAACCTGCACGAATTGTCAGTAGACTTCAACTTAATATTTGAGTGTTCAACAGCCCCCCAAACGGAACCCTTGCCTTAGTACTAGAGATTTAAAAGTTACCTTTTACATGGTCCCAACCATTGAGGTGTTCATAATCTAGTAGAGAGACGAGTGCTCACTATTCTCACACAACCTAGTGAGTGGATGACTAGCAGAATGAACGAAATGAAATGGAATAGGATAGAATGCCAAGGACAAGACTCTGTCCAAATCCAGAGCAGTAGCCACTAAGGTGGTGTGTAACATTTTTGATATATGCAAAGAGATCCCTAAGGTAGCAGGTAGAGGAGCCAGCTTTAAATCTTGGCAAAGCCACCGTCTCAGCAATGACATTCCACACTTTATAACTTTAAGCAGGTCTCATAACTTTTCTGTTCTTTAGTTCCTTCATTAGTGAAATGGGAAGGTAAGCCAAGATTATTTCTGAAGGACCTTCTATGGCATGATAACATTTTTAATGAAAAGAAATATTTGAGTCCATCACTAAATCCCTCATTTTGAAAATGAGATTCTGGGAGGTAAGGTTGACTTACCCAACACCTCAGCGTGTTGACAGCCTAATAACGTCTCTCTTTCCTCAGCTGCTGCCTCACTGAAAATTAATAGGATTTTATTCATTAAAGACAGACTTCTTGGGGCACCTGGCAGGCTCAGTCAGTAGAGCATGTGACTCTTTTTTTTTTTTTTTAATGTTTTTATTTATTTCAGAGAGAGAGAGAGAGAGAGAGAGAGAGAGAGACACCATGAGCAGGGGAGGGTCAGAGAGAGAGGGAGACACAGAATCCGAAGCAGGCTCCAGGCTCTGAGCGGGCTGTCAGCACAGAGCCCAACACGGGGCTCGAACCCACAAACCATGAGATCATGACCTGAGCCCAAGTCGGACACTTAACTGACTGAGCCACACAGGCGCCCTGAGCATGTGACTCTTGATCTTGGAGTTGTGAGTTCAAGCCCCACGTTGGGTACAGAGATTACTTAAGATCTTAAAAACAAAGACTGTTTCTTAAGAGCAGGTGCTCAAACAATAGTGAGTTCCAGTTACATTTTCTTTCTGAAAATATTGAAAATGTATTATTTTAAAACATAGTAACCAATGTAATAAGGGAAAGGAAAGGCGTTAAAACTGGAAAGCAAGAAATAATAATGTCTGACATGACTTACTAATGTAGCAAACCCTAAAGCATGTACACAGTAAGCTTCTAGAAGCACAAGTGAGCTTAGCAGGGTCACAGGATATAAGATTATTATATAAAAGTCAACCAAACTTCTATATGTTAGCAATACACAGAGTTTGACAGTTTAAAAATGCCCATTTACAAAAGCATGAGAAAAATAGTTACAAATCTAACAAAATACATGCCAGATCTATTATGTTGAAACTATAATACACTGATGAGAGAAGTCAAAGAGAGCTTAAATAACCAGAGAGATATGCTGTGTTTATATATGGAGGATTCAACATGGTGGTCCATTCTTCCAACTGGATCTGTAGATTCAGTGCAGTCCCTATCAAAATCCCAGCAGCCTTGTTTATAGATATTGCCAAACTGGTTCTTAAGGGAAAGTAAGGTTAAGGCTAAAATAATCAAAACAACTGGAAAAAAACAAGAACAAAGTTGGAGGGCTCATCCCACCTGAATTCAAGACTTACTCTAAAGCTATATTACTCAAGACTGCATAATATTGGCAAAAGGATATACACATAAAGATCAACGGAAGAGAATCGAAAGTACAGACCTGGAGTTAAACAAATATAGTCAACTGACTTGTGACAGCCACCCAGGCGCTCTAAGACTTTCATGATTTTAGAGCAGGCTTTTCATTATCAATTAAAATAAATTTAGTGTTTCCATACAGCATTGTAGCAATTTTATTTAAAAAAGGTGTGGTTTCAGTATTAACTCCTCAGTAAGGGCCTTCCTGTCATAGTAGCCTTATCTCAGTGTGACAGTTTGGTATGTTTGCCCTTGACCAACTGTAGTGAATATGCTAATGAGATGTGGCAAAGCGACCTCATTCCCTGTTATGGAAGCCATCAAATAGAGGTGCTGGAGTCAGTCACTAGACACAGATTTTTTTTTTAATGTTTATTTTTATTTTTGAGAGAGAGGGAGACAGAGGATCTGAATCAGGCTCTGCGCCGACCGCAGAGAGCCTGATGTGGGACTCTAACTCATGAACTGTGAGATGGTAACCTGAGGTGAAGTCGGACGCTTAACCGACTGAACTACCCAGGCACCCCTAGATTTTAAAATGACATAGTGTTTAAGTCAACAGACCTATAATGTGTACATGTAGCACATCAGAAACAGTGGGAGGCATAACATAGGAGATTAAAAGGTGAAGGGGGTAATTTCTATTCCACTGCCCCCTTCTCCAAATCCAGTAGTTTGTATCTTACATTCTTGCTGAGGGTATAGAGCGCGCATCCATGAACAAGTAGGAAATGATCATAAAAACAGATAGTATGGTTTCTTTTTTAAGTTTACGTATTTATTGTTTTTGGGCAGGGAGGGGAAGAGAACAGGGGAGGGGCAGAGAGAAAGAGAGACAGAGAGAATCCCAAGTAGACTCTGCACCCTCAGCACAGGGCTCCAACTCAGGAATTGTGAAATCATGACCTGAGCCGAGATCAAGAGTTGGTGCCCAACCGACTAAGTCACTCAAATGACTGAGTCACCCAAGTACAGTTTTGAGTGTAGAAACACTTGCTGGAAATGGCACTAATGATATCTACCTCGAAGGTTAATAATGGAAATTCAATGCCTTTCATATAATATTACTCTATAAATTATAATGAGCTTTGCAAATGTCTAATGATTTCATTATTTTTAGGGACATTACTGTATTAGTGGAGAGAGAGCATGGAGTTAGACATTATGCAGAGCGCTCAACAGAATCTGGCTCTGATGCTTACTGGAGGGAGGGGGTGGTCATCATGGCTAATTCATTCCTCTGCACCTCCGTTTCCTCATACGTAGAACGCCGATAGCTTTCTATGTAGCCGGGTGGTTCAGAACAGGAAATGAGCCACTCTGCATTTGGCCCCTTGCTCAGAATCTTGCCCAGAGCCCTTCACTAGACGTGAACTTTCTTCTCTTGCCCATTATTGGGAACAACCACTGCTCATTTGTCACTGAAATATTTCCATCCCCCTCCTCCACTTTATTCCCAGCCAGTTTGCTCAGGAGGTGAGCAGGCTGGCCGACTAAACAGTCCCTGGGAGAAGTACCTCAAAGTCTTCTGGAAATGAGAAGGACATTAAAAAAAAAAAAAGTAGCCCTGGGGTTCACCCAGCCCGTGCATTTCTCTCTCCCCCTTGATCAGAGTGTAGCAAGTGTCTCCCTCCTGTGGGCTGTGGCTTAGCCAGCTTTATGGTGGCAAGTGTGCGCAGCTGCCTAGGCTCAACTCCTTCTACAGCTTTCTTATTTGGGCCCATGGGCAGATTCTTAAATTTCCTCCTGTAAGGCTCTCACACTGGGATTAGGGGGTAAGGAAAACAAAAGTGCGCGTTAGGTGCATAAGGAAAATCGCACAGAATGACATGTTGAGCAATGACGGGTTTGGGATTAGGCCTTGAGCATACTTTATTTTAAATGTAAAACAAACGAGAAACGGTATTATGCTGGTCAGAGGGTCTTGGTTACAACGGCACTTTCGATTTCTAAACATTGGTTAACTCTGCTTCTCCTGAAGTACGATAAACTATTTAAATGGATGATTAGAATTTTGCTCCTAGGACCGTGTCTTAGGAACCAGTGAAAGTTGGATCCCGGTTCTGGAGGAGGAGACATAGGAGCTGGCTCCGCCTCCCCCACCCCTCCCTCCGTGGCAGCTGTCGCAGGGTGGGGGGCAGGGCTGTACGTCTGAGACATCTGGGTGGCGCTGAGGTGGCTGCAGTTGTTGATGTGACCTGAATGTTCTTCCTACTCTTCTCCACCCGCCTCTGAATAAGAACTTTTAACGGGGTTTCCTAGCAGTCTTGAAGGAGGCATTAATACTGCATTTACAGACAGCTACGTCTACCCCCGGGGGGACAGTGCCCGTCTGGGCCAGCTGTGCTCTGGGCCCACAGCAGAGAAGGGGACCCATTCGTTCTGTGCTCACTGCACCAGTATATAGGACTCACTCCCTTTTTAAAAATGTTTGTTTAATTATTATTATTTTTATTTTAGAGAGAGGGGAGAGTGCATGCATGGGGAAGGACAGAGGGGAGAGATAGATAGATAGATAGATAGATAGATAGATAGATAGATAGATAGATAGAGTGACAGAGAGAGAGAGAGAGAGAATGAGAGAGAGAATGAGAATCTTAAGGAGCCTCTACACTCATCAGCATGGAACCTACCTCAGGGCTTGATCTCACCACCCTGGGATCATGACCTGAACTGAAATCAAGAGTCGCTCACTCAAGCAACGGAGTCACCCAGGAGCCCAGGACTCACTCCCCTTTTAAAGTACCTTATGTGGAAAGTGCTCCATTTGGTAGTTAGATATAACTGAGTTAAGGAAAATGAAAACATATTATTTTCCATGTTCTTGTTTAAAATAGGTCAGTTTCCATTTAATTTAGTGTTTTATGCTCTTCGCCACCGAACAGCAGTCAAGCCTAACGCTGCACACGCTTCTGTGTTCTGAAGTGTCTGCAAAGAGCCACAGAGGAGGAAGCGTACAGGCAACAGAGGGAAAGGCTGTGTGGCTGGCAGGCTGCTTTGTGACTCTGAAAGCCCTTCAGTTCTCTCTTTTTCTGATTTAATGGAAGAAATCAGCATATGGTTATTTCATTTGTGCCTCAGCGACTCACAGCTTCCCCCCACATCGTGCATCCAAGGGAAACCGTGGTACCAGGCTCAAAGGGAAGGAAGGTCCCAGTTGAAATAAAATTAATCCACAGAAACTTGACTGATTCTCTTAAATCCTCGAAAGCACCAGAAGTTTAAGCATCTTCACAAATATTTCTACCAGCTTTCTCTTTTTGCTCTCACCAAACATCATTTAGATTTTAAGAGAAACCCACTCATTTGTATTGTTCTGTAAGGTTTGTTTGGGGAATAGCGCTATCCTGAGAGCCTGCTCCTTTTCTTTAAAGGCCATATTTACATTCATTTGTGAAGTGTCACAGTGAGCAGGGACCACAGCTGCTTTTCACCTTAAGGGTTACATGGATCTGTGTGAGATAGTCACAGACTTAGCACTAACACATAGATTGTCGTTTCTATAGGAAATTGTGAATCAAGTCCCTAACTGCTGACCTGCTGGCTAAGTTATGACATGGGCTAAATATTGAAGTCTTAAGGTAGTGCCTTTATTTTCCTTTCCAGCCTCCCTTCCCCCTCCCTCCTTCCTCCCTTCCTGCCCTCCCTCCCCATCTGCCTGCCTACCCATCTCTCTACCTCTGTCCATCTGTCTAGCTCTCTAGCTGTCCTGCTTTCATCATTATCTGTTTTCCCCAAGTTCTCTCCTTCACTTTTATTCCATATNAGATCATGACCTAAGCGAAAGTCGGACGCTTAGCCGACTAAGCCACCCAGGTGCCCCTAATTTCTGAATTTCTTAACCTTCATTTTATTCTTCTTACCATTCCTGTCTTCAGTGACTGTAGACAAATCGAAAGGCCATCTCCCTATTCTTATTCTTTTTTAAAAAAATGTTTACTTAGAGAAAGTGCACAAGTGGGGAAGGGGCAGAGAGAGAGAGAGAGAGAGAGAGAGAGAGAGAATCTCAAGCAGGCTCCACGCTAAATGTGGGGCTCAGTCCCACAACTGCTAGATCATGACCTGAGCCAAGATCAAGAGTTAGATGTTTAATTGGCTGAGCCACTCAGGCACACCCTTCATATTCTTTATACATTTATTTTGTGCACAGCAATGCCTCTCATTCCCTTCTTATTTCTTTAAGGATCATTTTTTGGGTCACTTCCTTGAGAAACTTAAGACATTATCAAATATTTCTTCCTATATCTGGTGTAATTCTCTGCCAACTTTGCTTTTTCCTTTTCCTCTGCATCCTCTGCCTCTGGCTGTGGGTTCACTGTCCTCTTTTATAGCATGAGGCAGGTCATCTGGTAGCTTTGTGATGAAGACCATGGGATCTGAAAGATCAGAATTTGACTACTGGATCTTTGACGTTGGGCAAATTATTTGAGCTCTCCAGTCTAGTTTCCCCATCTATAAAAAAGGTGCAATAATATCTATACCTTTAGTAGAGGGTAGTTCTATGGCTTGAATCAGATCTTGTATGAGTGCTAGGCACAGGCTTGACACGTAATAAGCACTCAGTGAGAGAGGTATTTAGTGTCTCTTGAGACATTCCTTCGTTTCAAATCTCAGTACCCTTGTTAATACCCTCCAGACCTATTCCAGATGCCGTCAGCCCTGCTGTCTAATCCCAGCTCAGTCCTGGGGCTTCCAGGACCCTAGAGCAGCACACAGATGATGGCAAAAAGCAAAAACAAACATAAAACAAACACATGCCCCAGGCTAGTGTATTAAGGGGAGAACCCTGGAGAACCCTGACGGGCACGGTGTCACAGTAAGAATTCCCGTGTAACATCCTTTCGGGAGTTGACATTCTCAAGCAAACACCACTTTATAACGTGGTGGTTCTGTCTTTGGTCCTCAGAGTGTTCCCTAAAGTCGCGGAAACTTGAATGCCTTAAATAATAAAACTGACTGTTGCACCTTGATTAGAATGCAGTTGTTTGAGATGAGGTGTCAAGACCATGTTTGAAAATCAAAGGTATTCACATGATCGTTTTAAAGGGCTTTGGGGTTACTTTTGCCTGAGTCACCTGTGCATATATATGCATGTGTATGTATATGTTTGTGTATATAAAGGTGAGAGAAAGAGAAATACACACACACGCACACACACGTGTGCCTTAAATATAAAACTGATTGTTGCAACACGTGTGCGTGTGTGTGTGTATTTCTCTCTATCTCCCATTTAGTCCAGAGATTTGTTTCAAGGAATTGGTCTCTGCGATATGTGATTGTAAAGGATGGCAAGTTGAAAATCTGTAGGGTAGGCTGGTAGGCTGGAAATTCAGATAGAATTTGTTGCTTTCGTCTTGAGTCAAAATGTCTTCCTTCTCAGGAAAACCTTCTCAGGTTTTGCTTTCAAAGCCTTCTGAGGGACCAGATGTGGCCCACCCACATTATTCAGAATAATCTACTTAAGGTCAACCAATTTTAGAAGTTAGCTTCATCAGCAAAATATCTTCACTAGGTGTTGCTGTGAAGATATTTTGCTGACGAAGCTAACGTCCACCATTGGTTGAATCAACGTAGCCTAGCCAAGTTGATATATAACATTGACCACCACAGACACCAACAAAGATTCCCCAGGAACAAACTCTACATTACAATCTTTACGTTTCAAAAACTTGAGAATTCTTGATTTAAGACTCTATGTTGAATAATTCATTACGTGCCCTCTTCCCACCCAACACTGTCTCTTGATTTATTCAGCGTAGCAGAAATGTAGTAGGTGACTCTGGTATGCTAGGCCCTGGCAAAGGATAAGGATGCAAATGCCAGTGTGACCCCACGTCTGTCCCCAGAGCACTCTGTGCTGTCACCCTCCTGTAGGCTCTCAACACCTAATATTGGAATTATTGCAATAAAACCATTGCATTTGGTGTTCCTCTCCCTTGTGTATGCGCGCGCTCTCTCTCTCTTTCTGTTTTGGGGATTGGCTGCATAATTCAATAGGCTATCAAAGATCAGCATTAGTCTGTACATGATTGATCTAAACCTTCATTCCTTTCCCAGCCTGACAGAGTTTTTTCTGTGTGAGTACACTTGCATGCTCGTAGGTACACATATGTACACATTTGCTTAACTGTTTAAATGTATATTTATACTCGAAACATATATTCATACTGGATTTGAATTCAATTGTATTCATATACATGAGAGTATTCTTGAAACACAAAGTAAATTTGCTTGAACCAATTTAACAGCAAACATAAATTCTCATTTACATGCTGCTTCCTTTCAGCTCTCAGGCATCAACCACTGGTTTCCTAAGCCCATAGCCCCTCATGTGAAAGAATTAATTTTGAAATGAATGAATGAATGTGATGCTTCATTTGGAAATCTTCCGCAATTTGTCTCCACGAGTCTCAAGTTTTCTGCTACCATTTCTAAGTCCAAATCTCAATTCTGTCCTCCTACGGGGCTAATTTACAAGGGGAAAAATGAGGAACAGCAGGGCTATTACAAGCTGCAGAAGCAATTTACTTACTTAACTGTTGCTAAGGGCAGGAAGAAAAGCCCAGTCAAAGTGGTCTGTGCTTTTGCATAGCAGTATGGCAACGCGAACATCAGTCTGGCACCTGTTTAAAGATTGGGGAAGAAGTGGAGTGCCTGGGTGGCTCCGTCGGTTAAGCGTCTGCATCAGGTCATGATCTCATGGTTCGTGGGTTCGAGCCCTGTGTCGGGCTCTGTGCTGACAGCTAGCTCAGAGCCTGGAGCGTGCTTCAGATTCTGTATCTGCCTCTCTCTCTGACCCTCCCCTGCTCTCACTGTCTCTCTCTCTCTCAAAAAATAAATAAAACATTAAAAAAAATTTAAAGATTGGGGAAGAAGTAAAACACGGTAAAAAGACAAGCAAAGGAAAAGGTAAAATTGAGTAGCATCTTTAAGACAAGTATTGGGGTAAGATAGCTGATGGCTCAGGAAAAAGTTCATGGCTTTTCCTTTAGGAAAAAGAAATGAGTGTGATAAAATAATGTAACAACTAATTTTTGCCCTTCCTTTACTATCTAGCTCCTTGGTATTGTAACAACTAATTTTTGCCTTTCCCTTACTATCTAGCTCCTTGGTGTATGGACTGTCTTAATTGAGAAAAAATGTTAATAAAAAATAAATTCTTATATAGCAAGTGCTGTTCTTTTTTTTTTTTTTTTTGGCCCATCTCTTTTTCTGCTAAAGGATGATGATTCCATTAATCTGATACCTAGAATCACAAATGCTTGCAGGGGTTTGCAGGGATCTAATATACATTCACTATGTCAACAAATTGTCCTACCAAAAGGTCTTTTATCTGTATGTAAAAAGTGCAGAGTGGGGCACCTGGATGGCTCAGTGGGTTGGGCATCTGACTTTGGCTCAGGTCAAGATCTCATGGTTCATGAGTTCAAGCCCCACATTGGGATCTGTACTGATAGTGTGGAGCCTGCTTGGGATTCTCTCTCTGTCTCCCTCCCTCTCTCTCTCTCTCTCTCTGCCCCTCCCCTGCTTGCCCTCTCTCTCTCAAAATAAATAAGAAAAAAGTTAAAGAAAAAGTGCAGAGTGAGCTTTATGATTTTTTTCAACACTGCCAGTGTTTCTTGTCGGAGGCCGCGCCGGCTCCGACAGGTCCAGGGGTCCCTGAAGGATGGACGGTGTCGGCGAAAGAGAGTGAGAGAGCCCCGAGATTCTTTCTGATCACCAGGCAGGCATCTCTGTCCTGTCGGTTTTGGTGTCTTTATTTAAAGGTTCAACAACCATATGAGGTCAGAGAAAAGGAATTTCTTACAATGAGAGGTCTTTTGTGATATCAATTGCAGAATTATCCCAGTCATGGTGAATTTACAACCAAGGAAATAACAGGATGCTCTTAGTGAAAGACAGGATGACATATAGGTTAGGTTGTATATAGATAAGCTAGGAGTCATTCTGTCTGGCTCTCAAGAGGATGAATGTTTCTGAATTGGTTTGTGTGTGGAAGTCCTCATGGGGGCCCTAAATGTGTCCATCTTGGCACCTGGGTTTATGTTTTAGCTACTCTTATCTATCCTCATCCCAGTTGCCAGTGTGAGGGAGGGTGTTTGTGGAATGTAGGCCTTGAGGAAGGGACTGCCATACATCACCAATTAGTAAGTTATGTTCTGTACTTATGTGTACCTTAACTATAAATTAGGCTCTTCTGATATGGGACCAGGCTCAATAGTAACTCTTGTGTTCTTAACCCCCTTTATTATCTAAGTCTTGGATCTGCAAGGCCCATAGGAAGAGCCTTTTGACAATCGCCCATAGAGCTTTCATCTAAAGTCTCTTTTGTGAAGGCAGGAATATGCTTTTCCTTATGAGGTATCTGTATTCAGAATATGGGTCTGATATGGAATATTGGGAGGCCTAGTCAATACCAGCAGGCTCATTTCCAACATGAAGCAGTAGTAGCAGAAGGAGATATTAGTCTTCATTTCTCATGGCAGAAGCTGTGCAAACATTGCCATCTCCTTGCTGTGACTGCCATCCAGAGAGGCCGGTGCGGCTCCTGGCAGTTTCTTCTCTGGCTTCAATTTTTTCTTTTCTTTAACATGGTCAGCCCTATGAGCTTGAACTGATGCTAAAACAGGAGATGAAAACTATCTTTTAGTACGTGAAACAGATGCTTCATTCAAATTAGGAATTGAGGGAAAGTGAGCACCAATAAATAAATACCCTTGGATATAGATGCTGGAGGTGTACCTGATAAGGGGTATGAAATCCCTGCACCGTAGACACAAGAGAAGAGAAGCTAAAGTGTTATGATGGTCGTAACGCTGAGGGACAGGAGGAGCTGGGATCCCATCACACGTGTGATGGGTGAGTACAGAGGACATTTACGATTCCAGGCTGTACCTGAGTGCATGGTCACTAGAGCCCAGACCAGTATTATCCTCTAAGAAGTGACCTCCAAGTAAACAGTCACCTTGCTGTACATCTCAGCTGTGACGTGGGGGGTCCTTACTGCATATAAGGTTAACTTTTCATCAGTTTTTTTCCCTTTGAGCTCTTCGTTACCCCCTTGGTCTGCTGTGGTTGTACCTCTCTGACGCCCTTTTGACTCTGACTTCCAGTCCTTTCCGGCTGATTAGCATCCCTCCTTCGGAACCCCCTGCAATCATTGCTTCTTTCTTCTCTCTCATTTTAGGAATGACCTAATCCCTTTTATAGCATCCAGTCTTATTCCTTTAAATCTATGTTCCACACTATGACTGCACTAATTTTTCCTTTGGAAAAATTCAAAGTACATTTTCCTCACGATATTTGTATGACTGTTTTGTGCCTACAAATTGAAGCCAGAGCTCTTTTATGTGCTATTCAAAGCTCCTCATGGTCACACTCCTCTCTAGAGCCCCTCCTTTCTCTTCTGTGCCAACGACTGAATCATGAACTCGTTGAAATGCTCGCCACACACCATGCACTTGCACATGTTCTTACCTCTTCCTACAATGCGCATCTCCCTCCTGTCTGCCTTGAAAATCCCTGTTGATCATCCAATCCTTGTACAGGCATTATCTTTTCCATGAAATCATTCCTGCCTCCAGACTGTGTTATTTGCTTTTCCACTGTCCTACACACACACACACACACACACACACACACACACACACACACTTTAAATGTTTTTATTTTGACAGAGAGCAAGCACAAGTGGACTAGGGACAGAGAGAGAGAGAGAGAGCATTCTAAGCAGGCTCCGTGCTGTCAGCACAGAGCCCAATGCAGGGCTTGAACCCACAAACCATGAGATCATGACCTGAACTGAAATCAAGAGTCAGACACTTAATCAACTGAGCCCCACAGGCGCCCCCCTACTTATGTATCTTATACAGACTTTGCTTTTTTGTGTGCATCACACAGCACAACTTTATTTGTTTACAAATCTGTCCTTACATAAGGACTATGAAGGTAGAGACTTTGTTCTTCTTAGCGTGGTGCTGGGCAGACAGTAGACACTGAACTCAACTTCAGTACCTACTCTAGGCTGACCTGAATCCCAATCAGAAAGCCTGGGGTACTGGGCAAAGCTCCTCTCTCCATTGTGACCTCAAGACCTGGTCTACACTAGCAATCAGACTTGTGAGGTACGGATTGACATTAATTTCTAATTCTAGCCTACCTCTTCCTGTCTTGCTCATGTACCCTTGCTGAGGACATGGCTAGAAACCTCTCTCCCAAATGCCTTGGATGGATGTTGGGTATTAGAGCTGTTACTCCTCTACCCTTACTTGCTGTGAATGCCCCCAGATGGAGACCAACACATCTCAGAGGCANCAGATCTTTTGTATCCTTGGTTAGGTTTATTCCTAGGTATTTTATGTTTTTTTGTGCAATTGTGAATGTAGCCCCAGCTGTTTTCAACAGTTATTTTCACATAGATTCTAGCCTGATCTAGCTTGTACATATGCCTATACTTCTCTGGATGATTCTACTGGCCATTTTTGCACAGAGCATTGCTCTGTGTGGGCTTTGCAGGTGGTTTTGTGTCATCTTTTACTTACATAAAAGTGCCTGTGAGATGTTGCAGCAGCTGTTCACTAGGAGTGTTGTACTCAGTATGTTCCTTTCCTCGGGCCATGTAAGCAGAGCCCACAGACCACTTCTGCCCAGGGTAGAAGACCTATCATGACATCCTTTGGGGAGCATTCTTCCCAACCTCTGTTCTATTCTTTTCCTTTCCTTTCAAATTCTAAGAGTTCTGCTCATGCTGCCCTTTGACTTGTCAAATCACCCTATTTGTCCACTTTGTGCCTTTGGTGGCATCCTGGACTTCTGGACTTATCCTGAGCCATCGTTTTATTTTCTAATTTCCCAAAATCTTTATAGAAGTTTGATATACCCAAGACAATGGTATAGCTGTTCAAGAAGTACAGATGAAACATGTGACTTCAGAAAAGTCTCCTGTGTCCTACTCAACTGAGTGTCTATTGATGGGAATATTGATTTCTTTTTTAATGTTTTTTATTTATTTCTGAGAGAGAAAGACAGTGTGAGCAGGGAAGGGTCAGAGAGAGGGAGACACAGAATCTGAAACAGGCTCCAGGCTCTGAATTAGCTGTCAGCACAGAGCCTGACGCAGGGCTCGAACCCACAAACTGTGAGATCATGACCTGAGCCAAAGTCAGATGCTTAACCAACTGAGCCATTCAGATGCCCCTCTTGGTGGGAATATTGAATGGGATGAGTAGATGTTGGGTGGCAGCTTTTGTTTTCCTCATAGGAAGTGAACTTCCAATTGCTTTAATGTTGTATAAATAAACCACTTTCCCCCAAACATGTTTACATCATGGCACCAACAGAAAATGACATTATTTGCATATACCAATGGTATAATCACGTGAAACTGCCCAGGAATATAAGCAACCAGCATGGCGCTCTGGCCACTGTACCCCTCACCTGTGGTGGCTGAATGAGGTTTCTCTCTCAGTACCTCTGTAACTACACTGGTTGGAAGGCTTTACTTCAACAACTATCTACCCAACAATGGTTAAGATGGTCACTATCTGGATAGTTAGTTTTGCTTATTTTGAAGTAATAGGAGAGGAAGCTGCAATATTTACTACTCCTCAATATTCTGTTGTGATACAAAGATTCCTGAGAATGGCCTCATGTGCTTTATGGAAACCACTCTAGTCCTACAATAAAAGCCTCGTTTACCATTCCCACTATTATTAAGAGCTTTATGATATGGGCTTTGGCATTTTAAAAAGATTTTTACTAGTTTTCTTAGAACTGTGGATAGTATATTATCCCATTCATATATTTTCAGGAGAAAGGTTAAAAAATATGTCTGATGGCGAGTACCTAAGGATGATTAACCTTGAAAAGAGCAAAGTCTGCAGCAAGATTTGATGCTGGAGCGATGTAGTCCCTGGAAGGCTGTCATCTAATGGAGGACACCATGTTCTCGTGTATTGCTTTAGAAAGCTGAGCCAGAATCTATAGTTCCAAGTTTTATAGAGAGAGATATTTTAGGCTCTATAGTTAAGAAAAAAAGAATAAAAGTAAATTAGAAAAGAGTAGTTTGCCTTTGGAAGGACTGGGACATGTCTTTATCTGAAAAGTTTATAAAGATGACTGAAGACAATTCGGATATTTAGAAGACGAGCTTGCCCGGAGCATGTGTGTGGTTAATGGATATGATATATAATTCCTCTATTCCATCTCTTGTCATCTTACTTTGGTGTATTTCACATGCTATATCGGTTACCAACTGAAGGCAAGTTATCTCATGTTCTATTTCCTAAAGTATGTTTTGGCAGATACTTAAAATAATCTGTTAGTGGCCCTAAAGTTCAAGGGTCTTCGTGTTAGAAGATTCACTGTGAGGGGAAAGACTAGTTCGTGGTGACCAGAAACTAGATAAAATACCCTGAGAAAGATGAGCAATAGCAGATATATATATTTTTTAATGAGCAAAACCAAAGCTTCGTTAATTACATATTGGCCCGAGGGAATGATACAGAGGAAAAACATCTTTATTTTAAAATGATATTTGTAGGACTTTTTTTCAGCTGTCAGAAGCTCCCTTCAGCATGAGTTATTGAACATAAAGCTATTGATTGAATGTCCTGGAGGAGCAACACAAATCTCAGTATCCAGGGAAATAGGTGAGTCGCACTGACTGATCGTTAGTTATAAGACAATGTGTCAAAGACAGTGCAGGCTCATTGATAAAGGGAGTTTGTTCCTCCCATTCCGCTATGCGTTTCTGAAGCCGAGCATAGAGCTTGTGAGAAAGAGTCTTTCAATAAATGTTTGTTAAGCAGTTGTAGGAACTGATGCGCTAGTGGGCACAGAGTAACTCAAAGGGTCCCCAGTTATCTTTCAGCAGTTTCCAAATTTATGCAGCTTCTCTCCTTGAGCATAAATATTCTAAGTTCCAGCTCATGTTATGTCCTTTCCTTGATGTCTTCACTGACTGTTCTAATGATAGGGAAAAATCTGTTATAAGATGGCCGACAGGACTGATAAGGAAATACTTGTCCCTGATCAAAGGCTCTCCCTTCCAGGTTCTTCTTCCCACCCTGATTGTCACACACATTAATGAGGAATGTGGAAGTAACAGGCTATAAGTTATTCCCTCTGCTGATGCTCTGAGCTCAGACCTCTGGAGAGTGATCTCCCCTGAGCGCTCCATTGTAAAATAAACCTCCCCCCTTCCAAGATCCCCGAGGGCCAGGCCAGATTCCACAACACTAACACTCTTTGACCTCATTCTTTGGATACTTATAGTACTTGTGGCCAGGATCATATTGTTTAACTTTATCATATACTGTCACATCTTGTGGTCTTTGGTTCATTGTCTTGCACCCAGAACTAAACCATCACTGCCCAGATGCTTATAATTGCATCTTATTCTCCCCCATTCACCCTGCGCCAGTTATATGGGACAGGGCTTTGAGTAAACGCTTACTAAGTATGTGTTTCTTAGTTGCTCTGAAGAACCAGGCCAATTTGCCAGATGTGAGAAACTCCCATTAATTTATAATTAATGGGAGCCTAGATTCCTGAGCAAGGGTGGGCAGGTTCTTTTATTTAGGGTTTAAGATGAATATTCAGAAAAGGGAGCTTTGTTATCACATATAAAGGCAGGCATTATACTGTGCAGGTGTCCTTCCAAAACAAGCCTATACTTGCATTGTT
>NW_027532203.1:6689241-6690701 GCF_008692635.1 Crocuta crocuta | reverse complement strand
GAGGATGTGGAGAAACGGGCACCCTCCTACACTGTTGGTGGGAATGTAAACGGGTACAGCCCCTCTGGAAAACAGTGTGGAGGTTCCTCAGGAAACTAACAATAGAACTCCCCTAGGACCCAGCAATAGCACTGCTAGGAATTTACCCAAGGGATACAGGAGTGCTGATGCATAGGAGCACATGTACCCCAATGTTCATAGCAGCACTCTCCACAATAGGAAACTTGAATGTTTTAAGGAAGCAGAGATTGGATGGGGCCTTGGACTCCTTATCTTGGGTAGGGCATACAAGACCTTGCTGGTTCCTAGGCTGGAACCCAATCGATTAACCTTGAATCCAGTCTTCTGCAGAGACAGCCAGTGTATTTGCTAGTGGGGTCTGAAAAGAAACAACAGCTGATTAGGGAGAAGCGGATCTCTGAAAAAACAAGCTTTATATTTTCTGCTGTTTTTAACCTCATTAACCCAATGGGGCACTATTTCAATCCTGCAAGTAAAACTCCAAAATGTGCGATAGGTCAATCTTGACCTTTGAAGCAGCACTTGGAATTTTACCACTGATTTAATTCTCTCTCTTGTGGTTAGGTTGTTTCCTAGCTGATTAGTTAGTTTTTGCATTTCCTTTGTTCCCTTAAGGTCTTTACCGAAGTTTTTGCATTTCTTTGCCATTCTAACACCTCCTAGGAGGTTCTGTGAGAAGAGTTCTGGGGCCAGGAAGCCGGTGGGGCTTAGATCACTGAAAGTAGCTGGAAGCCACATATGACTTGTGTCCCGAAAGCTGTCTGGTCTTCCTTTTTCTGGGGCCCCCTAAATCTTTCTCTTACAAAATCTATTCCCCAACATGACTGGGCATCTTGAAGTGTCTGCCAATTCAGCTATCAGTGATCCAAGTAGGAGTGAAGCCTTCTCAGAAGCTCCCAGTGGGTGGTCAAGACTGATAAAAACAGCCCCAGGCAATAGGCTAAATAAGGAAAGAGAATAGTCAAGGCTTTCTTAGCTTTTCTGAGGTTCGGGCCAACTTCTCCCCTGGAGGCTAGTTTTACCCCAAGTGGGACCACTTAAACAAACAAACAAAAAATACCCTTTAGTAATTTAATATACTTTCTTTCTACAGAAGGTTCTAGGACTCTGTCTATCTTATAACTGATGCTCTACTGTTTTAAGAATATTTAAAAAGTAACTTCTAGTGACTTTGTTAAGTGACAATAAATCAGGGCATAAAATAGAATGCACAGTATGATTCAAGACGAAACCTCCCTCCTTCTCCATACAATATGCACATATATCTCTTTATTCTTCTGTATTTTTCTATAGACAAAACAGAAAGGACATGCAGCAAACTTCAATGGTGGTTATCTTTAAGGATTTTAATGTTTATCATACATTTCCCCCTTTGCATTCCGCACATTTTGTATGTTCCTATAGTCAGAAAAAGAAACACTTCAGAAGTGGCTTGGGAA
>NW_027532203.1:6639942-6689221 GCF_008692635.1 Crocuta crocuta | reverse complement strand
AAAGTGGCTTGGTTAGTAGGGAAAGAGGGTTGGGGGTAAACCCAAACTGCAATTACTCTTGCTTTTCTGATGCAAACCCTAGGAGTGGGGCAGGGATCTTCACCAGAAGGCAGTAGAGAACAGGGTGCTGCTAACTGGGTTCCCCAAAGCTTCTGTTGCAAATCTCAAAGCAGCTCTTTGGGTTTAATAACAAAAGCAGCAACCGAGGGATGTAAGATATGAACTGTTAAGGAGTAAGTGTGCCTTAGTTTGGAACCACAGAAGTTGGGGGCGTTAGAAAATCCTTGCTCTATGAGTTCTAGTTTTGTCATCTTCCAGGGTATTCGATGTTGACAGGAGGTGGTAGACGCCTGAATGCCACATAGACCTTTTCAAACCTGCATTCAGCTCGAAGGATTCATAAGAGTGAGCGAAACTTAGCTAGAAGTCAAAAGTCTTGAGACGGGGGTGTAGCTGGGGTCAGGACAGCACCAAGGTCCAGAAGTCACTGGCACAAGCAAGCGCCCCCTGCAGAGGAAGGGAAAGCACTTAGGAAGACTCTTGCAGTCAGCGATGTGGGCAACCTGCCTGGGCTTTCCTTTCACTTCAATTCAGTCTCCTTTTCAATCCAGGAATCGCTTGTGTGCTACTTCTCCTGAGATAGCCATTCGCCTTTCATTTGAACATTTCTGTGACTGTTCACTAGGATTTGATCTAACCTATTCTTTTGTTAGCTAGGCCTTGCATGGATGCTATTATTACTCTTGTGGAAGTCCTGCTCACTGGTTTTTAATTCCCCGTAAGTTCTCTTCCACATGACAAGCCTTTATGCACTCGTAGGTGACTTTGTAGTCCGTCCAACCCTCATCTCCTTTTCCTCCTCCCTCACTTGTGTCTACTGTTAAGATTGTCAGGGCTAACCTCTTGCTTTTACAGTTTTTCTTGCAGTTATGAGTGTCCTTTGATATGGCTCTTGCCCGTGAGATACATGTAGAAGTTCATGATATCTGGAAACCACAGGGAAACACTCAACATGGAGATATTGACCACGAAAGCCTTGACAACTGAACCAATGCAGACAGCTACCTACTTCTGATTTCTTGATATAAAAAAAGAAAATCAACTTTTGTTTGTTGAAAGCAATATATTGAGGTTTTCTGTTACTTGCATGCAAACGCAATGGTGGCTAACGGGAATTTCACGTTTCCTAACCCGACACTTCCTTTCGCACTGTGGAAACTACTGAATCCTGCCGCTCTTCACTGACAGTCCCCAGTGCTTTTCTGCTTTTGTGAAAACGTACCCTCTTCTTTATGCCTGAAGGCTCTTCCCTCCTAACCAGAGTTTATTTATCCTTAACATCTTTCTTTAATGCAGATCCCAGCCAGAAATACTTTCTTACTTCTTAAAGCGAACTCCCCAATGGCTTTCTGAAGTGCTTCTCTTCTTCCTCTCCTTTATCCACCCTTCCATGGAGTGCAGACATTTGTATATTTCTCTTACCCTTATTCACTCCCTCAGTAAGGTTGGAGCTGTTTCAAGGCTGATTTCTACACCTTTCTCTGTACTCTCATATCTTTTGTGATATGGCCTTGCTGATAGAAAGTGCAATTTGTTTTATTTCAGTTCAACAACTATTTATCATCTCATTTCCTTTTTGATAGCCTACATATTGGTTAAAGTTTATGCGGGCATCTTAAGAAAGAGTTCAGTTTTTCAGAAAAAACAACATTAACTGACTTTAGCGAATGCCTCTGGGATGTCATGTCCTGAAGAAAAAAACAACTATTATTGGGTTACTCAAATGCCACTGTTTAGTGGTTGTCGTTAGAAGAATATCCATTAGTATCTGGAGTTCTAACGTTTAGAGGAAATGCTTTGTTGATGGGATCACTTTGATCAATGCTCCAGAGCTATTTGAAGTTTAGAACATAAAGTGTGGAGAGGAATACCCATCAGGCTCACGGGATTTTAGGCACCGTGCTTTGGGCCAGACCACTTCACTTAGTCTGATCCCTCCTCAGCTTCCATGGGAGCTCGTGGCTTGAACCCAGGGAATCAGAGCTGATGACTCCTATTTTCTGAGATAGCTCTGATATTTTTCGGAGAATGGGATTAAGGAGATTCGAGTGATTTGATTTGGGGCTACTTATTTACGTTTAGTTGTTGTTTTTCAAGGGAAATGCATCTTATTTTTACAAGACTATAGTGGGTTGTGAGAAAGGGCTAGATGTGTACTGATTTATTTGTTTATTTTTCCTTATTAATTTCTTTTATTATGGAAGGAACACTTCACATGAGATCTACCCTCTAACATCTTTTTTCACAACATCTGAAGGCAATGATACGGTATTGCTGACCATATATAGATACAGTGTGGTACAGCATATCTCTTGAATTTATTCATTTTGCATAACTGAAACTTTATGCCCATGTATTAGCAACTCTCCCTTTCTTCAACCCTGGCCCCAGCAAACCACCATTCCTCTCTTTGATGCTATGAACTGGACTATTTTGGATACCACATGTGAGTGGACTCATGCACTATTTGTGTTTCTGTGACAGGCTTATGTCGTTTAGTTGGAAATGGCAACATTTTATGGGAAATTGTAATTTTTGTTTATGTTTAGCGTAGACTATTTAAGAGCCTCTCACTGCAATGGCATTTTCCTTTCTTTTATTTGTGCATGTTTTTTCTTTCTTTAAATTTTCTTGTTCCCTTCCTACCTTCTTCTTCTTTTTTTTTTTTTTTTAACCCCATGCTCTTTTTTGATAAATGATGAACACGTAGCACCTCTCACTTATGAAGTTCCTAATTTGTGACAGGCACTGTGCTGGGTGTTTTATAAGCATCATTTCACCGAATTTTCACAGGGACAACATGACTTTATCTCGTTTCCCCCCATTACATACGACGAAACTGAAATTAGACAAGTTACCATGTAGCACAGCCAGTGAATGGGAAAGTCAGCATCTGAAAACAGATCTTTTTTCTCCCTCCTTTTTAAAACCTATGATCTTTTTTCTTCTAAGAAGAAAATGGTAAGCACCCATGTGGGTATGAGGGTGAGAAATTTGCAAGTATTTTCTTTCAAATGTGGGTTTTCATAATATCTCTTTTGACTTGACATTTTACTCAGAGCAGTTCATTAGTGAGTGTCTAAATTTAGATGAAATACTTGGTTGTACAAGGGATTTTACATCTTTATTTGAAAAGTATTAATTAATTTGATTCTTTTCTTCTGGGAACTACATAGACATTTTCAAGGACAGGTCTTCAATATCATCTGAATTTAATTAAACTGATTATCCCTTCATTCAAGCTATTTTTATTGAGCCATTGTAATTAATTTCGAGAAAAAAGGAAGTGTGCTAAAGTGAAGCAGGGATAGGTGGGAAACAAGCAAATTGATATCAGTATGAGGGGAGGGGCTGCCTCTGCTGAGTTTGGTTAAGTGGGCTCACTGAAGTTTGAATATTAAGGCTGAGCTGATTGGAAAATCATCTAATTCATTTAATAGTGGGGTTTCTGGTGCAGCTTCGGGGCAGAAAGCCCCCGATACATCCTATCGTTTCTCTGTGGATTTTAAATACTTCTTTTTCACATTTTAAACCCAAATGCATAGAATTTTCTAGTGTTTTCCCCCCAAAAATGAAAGCTTCGCCAAAGAAAACATACAGATGGCAAGTAAGCGTATGAAAAGATGCTCCACATCATAGGCCATCAGGGGAATGCGGACGGAGCAGATGAGACAGCACCACACACCTATTAGAATGGTCATATCTGGAACACCGATGACACCAAATGCTGGAGAGAATGTGAAGCAGTGGGAAGTCTCGTTCATGGCTGGTGCAGATGCAAAATGGTACAGTCACTTTGGAAGATGGTTTGGCTATTTTTCGCAAAACTAAATGCACTCTTACCATACGACTCAGCAATTGTGTCCCTTTGGATTTCCCCAAAGAGTTGAGAACTTACAACCACGCAAAAACACACACATGGATGTTTACAGCAGCTTCATCACAGTTGTCAAAACTTGGGACCAACCAAGATGTCCTCCAGTAGGTGAGTGGATGAATAAACTGTGGTACGTCAAAACAGTGGATCATTTACAGTGTAGAAGAGAATTGAGCTATCAAGCCGTGAAAAGACATGGCGGAGACTGAAATACTTATTACTAAGTGAAAGAAGCCAATCTGAAAAGGCTACATCCTGTATGATTCTAATTACATGACATTCCGGGAAAGGCAAAGCCATGGAGACGGTAAAAAGATTAGTGGTTGCCAGAGGTTAGAAGGGAGGGAGAGGAGAATGGGTAGAGCAGAGAGGGTACTTAGGGCAGTGCAACCAGTCTGTATGACACTAGAATGGTGGATACGTGCCCGTAAAAATGTGTCCGCATAGAGAGAATCATGTACTTTCATAAAAGATCCAACACAACAAGTGAACCATGGTGTGAACTATGGACTTTGGATGACTGTGATTTGTCACTGTAGGTTTATCTGTTGTATCAGATGTGCCACTCTGATGCGGGATGTTGATAATGGGGAGATTATTCATGCATGGAGGTGAGTGGTGTGCGGGAAATTTCTGCACCCCGTGCTCAAATTTGTGGTGAACCAAAAACTGCTCTAAAAAATAAGGTCTATTAAAAAAATAAAAGTTACTGGTATAGGTAGAGAATGTGGTATTCTGAAAAATTAAACAAATGTAATACACAGAAACATGAGGTGCCTGGGTGGTTCAGTTGGTTAAGCATCAGACTCTTAATTCTGGCTCAGGTCATGATCTCACAGTTCAGTTCGTGGGATCGATTCCTGCTTCAGGCTCCACACTGACAGTGCTGTGCTCTTTCCCTTTCCAAAAAAAAAAAGAATACACAAAAACACAAAACCCAACTAATACAGAACTTTAACTTGCTACCTAATTATTTTAAAAGCGCTTTAAGTTAACCTGTATGGGAAGTAACAAATGTAAAAGTGGTTTCATTGATTATTTTATCACTGCCAAAGATACTGACAACTTCTATTTTCAGATTTGCCCTATTTACACCTGTGTGAGTTTGACATATGAATAAACCATGATACATGAAAATATAATTGTGTCATCTCTTTATTGGTATCAGGTGCTGGTTTGTTTTCTTTTTCAATTCTCTAATCAGATGTATAAACACAACCTATTTGAGTCAGTTGGGAAGTGTTAACATAGAAATATCACCACGTGGCTTCATGGTTTATGTATCTTTAATATCTGTAATTTAGGACAATAATGAATACAGATGAGATTGTTGCTTTGGCCTGGAGGTATTCATCTGGTAGAAATAGCCATTGGAACTGCATCAGCATGAAATTAAAGTCTCAGACTTCAGAGTCTTGACCCATAAAAGCATAATCATTGAGAGTTTAGAATACAGATCATCTGGTTTACTTTTCAAATATTTGTAAATATCCACTATTGTAGAAAAAGGTATTTGAATAGTAAGCTTGTGAAAAAATGATTTTTACTATTTTATAAAATGTGGGGAGTATGTTCATGGGATTTGAAGAGACGGTAACCTGAAAAATCAGGTGAACAATGCAAAATAAGTAGGGAAAAAACCCCTAACTGTCCCAGACGCTAACTAATCTTTCAGAGTCCTGTAATACCAAGCATTTATAAGTAAATCACAAGTTTCTAAATAAAATGGTTCCCCCCCCCCACACACACACATACACACACACAAATATATATATTTTACATGTATGCATATGATATATGTATTTTTAATCAGTTGATGTTTTAAACCCCTGGCATATCTATCTCTATCTTTGGTATGTACATATAAAATGCATTCATACATTATACATATATATATATATAAATTATATACATGTTCTACTATACTAAGTCTTTTAAAACATATACTAATATAGATTTTAAAAAGTATAAGATAAAAATAAAAACCCTAATATTTAGCTGCTTTTTTATTAATTTACTGTGTAACATCATTTTTCTACCACTAAAATTTTATTAATGGTGTTCCAGTGAAATGCTTTTTTTTTTTTTTTAACATTTATTTATTATTGAGAAATGGAAAGAGACAGAGCATGAGTAGGGGAGGGGCAGAGAGAAAAGGAGACTCAGAATGTGAAGCACATTCCAGGCTCTGAGCTGTCAGCACAGAACCTGACGCGGGGCATGAACCCACAAGCTGTGAGATCATGACCTGAGTTGAAGTCTGATGCTTAACGGACTGAGCCATCCGGGTACCCCTTTGTAACTCGCTTTTTAGATGTTTTGCTCCTAGTGATAACCTTGACTACCATGGGCTATTAGCTGAAGGCAGAATATAGACTCAGTGTGAGGCTTGTCATTAGTTATGATGGTTGCAAATTCATATCTTAAGTAGTCTCCTTGATAATTTCAGTGTGAAGATCTTTTCTGATCTCATTATCTAATGAGATATTATTATTCTGATATCATTATCTAATGAGATCATTATTATTTTTATTCTCAAATGGAATTAGTAGAGAAATTGTTTTAGTTGTAGGAAGATTCCATTTTGACATTTTTTGTTGTTCTTGTGTACTTTAATTATAAATATTATAGGTCACCTATGGTTAACTGTAGGTATATTTTAAAGCTACATTTCCATATTGCGAGGGTTATTTATATTAAAATAGTTTGAATAATATATTCTGTGAAAACATTTGACCAGAAGCCCACCTTGTAATACTCTGATGGGTATTATTACCTTCACAGCCTCCTTCTGGTAGTCACTGTCCTTAGATTTCTCTGTCCTTGACGTTTGACTATATGACATGGTAATCCATACAGTATTCTTCTTTTTCTTTCTCTCTCTCTCTCTCTCTCTCTCTCTCTTTCTTTCAGAGAAGCATTTTTTAGTAAGGTTGATATACTGTGGTGCTGCAGTTATAATAGACATCAGAGTTCTGTATGTTCTCTCAAAAAATAACAGGCAGGAGCTAGAAAGAAAGAGTGAGTGAGCCATGTTTGGTTTTAGGTACTAGCTGTCAGAGGAGAGCATGAACTCAGTTCCCCCATTACCACAAATTCAGCAGTCAAGTTTCCCACACTTGGGTAAATTGCATGGGCCAGCACATCCGGAGTACAAAGGATAAGCCTCATCCTGGTAAACTACCTTTGTGATCAAGTAAATGGTACATTCGTTCTTAATTTTACACAAGTATACTAAGAACTAGTTTTCCCTGCGCCCCAGAGGAATATCTTGGCAAATCCTGCTGTGAACATTGCATGCCGCCATTTTGGAGGCCCCTCGTATATACATAATGGCAGAAAGAGATAGCTATGTGGGCTGCTTTTGTACAAATAGCATCTTTAATATATATATTTTTTCTAAATAGAGGCACACTTAAACATTTGTGACCTAGAGAGTCTCATCTACAGTAAGCGTAGTATGTTGAACACAGAAATAGAGCAGTGCTCAGATGAATAGCTCCCTAGTAACATAGAGGAGGGCAAGACAAGAAGGTCACGATGGCTCAGCTGGATTCATAATTGTACACTCTGTGCGCTTCCGTTGCGTAACGTTCTACCACTCNGCCGAAGTCGGACGCTCAACCGACTGAGCCACCCAGGCGCCCCACTCCAACTCTGTTTTTACTGGATTCCAGAGGCACATGAAACCTTGAAGTTTAAAGGAGCCTAGAATATACATAATCTAACTCCTATTCAAAGCATAAATCCTCTCCACAAATGTCTTAGAGATGGAAGTCCAGTTTCTGGGTTTTCACTTGTAGCATGGGCTGCTACTTCTACCATAAGGCAGGTGTAATGGCTCCCATAATAGCTCCTAATCTTTTTAAGGTCAAATATTCACAGATCTTCAGTTGTAATAAACGTGACAAAGAATTGTCAATACGAGGCTGAATTCCTCCTAACATCCTATAGTCTACTTTGCCACTTTTTTCTAAAATTTGAAAAATATGCGAAACAAACATGAAACAACAAACATAAATAGTCCCTACTGTCCCTACTTTCAAAACTTTTGTAAGCATTTCTGCTAATAGGCATCGCTCATTATTTGAGCATCTGACCTTTGGAAAGAATGGAATCTTTGGGGAGTTTTCGTTTGTGTTGCTAACCATCACTCTGTCAGTGTGTTTTCTTGCAGATAGAGACCATAAATTATCCATCATTTTATTTGCCAAGAGAGGTGATGTAAATTTTGCATATTAGCTATTTAATTTGTTTGTATTTGGCAGCCAAAGCAGCACAAAATTATGCTGCAGCAGAACTATCCTCTTAGAAGTTGAAACGAGGTGAGGCTGGGCGTGCATTGCTAATGAAAGAGATAGGAAATGTTAAAGGACTGAGAACATGGGAAGAAATTGTCTTAGTGCCAGCATAGAAAGGTGAATAATTAAAGCCCACACTGTAGGGAAAACTCAAATCAGGAGGAGCTAGTTTTAATAGCCCTGGCATATCCTGACATTTTGGTTGGGAAGGAGTTGTCTACATTGTCCTTATACAGAGATTATTGAATATTTGGATTCATGTTAGCATCTCTAGCTTTAAGATTAGCCGGTGCAGGTATCCCTAATTTTGTTTCTAATTACCATAAGGATGACTCCTCTGTTCTCTAGCTCCTGCATCTACCTGCAAATCCCACATTCCCCTTCCTTGATGTCTGTCAAGCATATGACAGTTCGTGAGCCTGGTGATAAAATGGGCTTTGTTAGCCGTTTGTAACTTAGAGTGGATGAAATCATTTGGTCATCTTCTGAAACAGCCTTTCAGATCTATGAACCTCTAATTGTCCTTGGGAATGGCTTAGAGAAGACGCGTGTTATGGGGATTTGTGGCTTCTATAAGACAACTTTCTGATAGGCAGTTGTGGCACTAACTGTGGACTGGTTAGGAACCTTGGATAATTTTTTCTGGCCTGTGTTTCAGGAAGAGACTAGATGCTTTAAAACAATAGAAATAAACAAACCCCCTCAGAAGTAGGGATATAAACCTTATCCAGATGCTTCAAATAAGCAAAACGATGTGTTAACGGAAGCAATACCGTTGCTCCATTTAAAGGAATGGCTTTCAGAAAGATAAACGCAACTCTACCTCTGCCTGTGTGTGATGCCAGGACTCTCTGGGTGGTGGTGGGGTTGTGGATATTCAAGGACCAAATAGGCTGGATTTGCTGTAGAAAGAGCAGAATCAAATAATATAAAGGGGGAATAAATCAGGGATTCGGTCTAGCAGATCACAACATAGGGCAATTGGGGCCTTCTTGACAGTCCATCTTTTTGTCATGATTGATATTGAGAGAGCAAGAGAGCATTGGTCTGCTGCTAGTAGGAAATCTGCCTAGTGGCCTAGAATCTCAAAACTTTGACAATCATCTGTTTTGAGGCCATTTTAGCACTCCAGATTTGGTCAGGTAATTTCCTTGCTGTTAATTCCACGTTTGTTAAATGTCTACCACATGCTAGCTACATGAAGTACAGTTTTATTTGTAGTTTTTAAAAATAAGCTCTACATCCAATATGGCGCTTGAACTCATGACCCTAAGGTGTGACCACAAGGTCAAAAGGGGCATGCTCTACCAACTGAGCCAGCCAGGTGCCCCAAGTACAGTTTAAATACATGCTGAAGTCACATGGTAGGACCCATGCGTCTCCTTCAAGGCTTAGCTTCAGTCCCCATCCCAAATCATGATTATGGCTCCACGTGCTCAATCATATTATGGTCCTTACTGTTTACACGATGATTGTCAAAACAGGTTGTGTTTGTCAAACTCTTACTTTATTCTCCCATTGTTCCAACACTAATTCCTCAAAGAACCCCATGTGGTAGATATCAGTATTGTCATTATTATCATGTATTACCATTATTATTACATTCTGAAGCTATTTAGGCCACTGACTATTACCTCACTTGTCCAAGCCTACATTGCAGAGCCAGGAATGAACTGGATCTCTAGAGAGAGAGACCATGCTCTGTGCCGTTGTTTCTATGAAGTGTTCATGGGGATTTGCTGGGGGAAAACATCATGACTGCTGATACATTTTCTTCTAAAATGTGTTCCAAGAATTAGTCTTCTTGATCATTTTATAGCACACTGATTGTCCCACATATATTTAAGAGATTGTAGGCTCACTCCCCACCACACCCCCAAACCCAGTATGTGGTTTGGGAGATTGTGTCACTTATGAATGAATGAGGTTAGGTTTGAAGGTGAGAATAGATTCAGAGGCTGTGTTAACTGTGTAACATTCAGGATGATGTATTCCTACATTTGATAATACTAATCAGTGCTATGCGTATTATCTTATAAATCAGTATTTGTGTGTGTGTCTTTTTTTTTTTTATGAAGCTTTTCCCCTTGTCAAGTCTCGTAAACTCCTCTCGGGGTAGCTTAGTGCAGTTTTTACTACTTCAGGAAACTGTGGTCTATACTGTATATTCTCACACATAATTATTCACCAATCAACATTTATTTATTAAGAACCTACTATGTTTGTATAGCCACACATATGCTCAGGAGGGTGAGACATTTCCTTTTTTGCTGGGAGCTGCAAAAATTGTGCTCCACTTGGTTTTCTTTCCTCTTTGAGTGCAGACATGGTATCTTCTATTGATTTATATTCCCCAGCAAAGGAGAACACAGTTATTGGGAATACAGTGAACGTAGAATAATATATTAATTCTAACAAAGAGCTAAAATAAACAGAAATCAATCTATTACCTTTTTAATTTTCTAGGCATTTGTTCAGCCCGACTATGAAAATGAGTTTTCAGCCACATTGAAGTATTTTAATTAAGGCTGTCTCCTCACTCCAGCCAGGTTGCTACTTCTTCCTAAATTGACTGATTCTGGTTAATAATGTGTAGCCACACTTGGTGGCGTTTTAATTTAGAATTATTTCCTAGAGTTTGAATGTGGTCTCACTAAGACTTCCATCCCAACCCCTTATTGCTTTTTACTGTCATCATGTCTCCTTCCCCAACAGATAACGGGGATCTTACAAATAACCAACTGCGGTTTGCTTTTTACATCATTCATTATGTCTTACAAGTCATTTGCAGTACTGATGAATTTGATAAAATGTTTTTCACTCTTTCTTGACAAATGATAGATTACGACTTACTGATCTCTCAAAGTCTCAGCGTGCTACACTATAATGATCAAAAAAAGAATAAGAGTAATAGTGAACATTTGAGGCTGAGGGGGAGCAGAGCTGTTTTCTAAAATAGTTTCATGTTAGTCATTGGAAGAGACTTCCTGTTCCTTAACTAAACACCCTAACATGGACACTGTAGAAACAGGGGTTTTAGAAGAAAAAAGGGCAGTTTAAATGAAGCAACTTTTTAGGTTGGTTTGGCTTAAGTATGTCTGTTGGATCTAAAGAATGGAAAGCAGTTATCACCAAAGCCAGTTTGATTTGATGTAATGGTTCCTTGTATTGCCTGGGTGTTCGTCAAAGTTATTTTGGTTCTACGCAGCAGATACTGACTGGCTAAAAAAGCATAAACACACAAAGATTTCCCAGAAGGGAAGGTGGTCAAGCTTCAAAAGGGGCAAGGCAAACCAGAACAGGCGTCTCCAGGACCATCAGTGTTTGCCAGATCTCCCTTCTGTGTATCTTCCCATGAGGATTTGGTTCTCTTAAGCAACTTTTTTCAGATGGCAATGGGAAGGAGGAGCAGACTCATTAACTTACAACTCTGATATCAGAGAGGAAAGGACTAGCTCAAGGTCAAAGACTCCTGGGAAGAAATTTCCATTGGTTTGGCAGAGATCATGTGAACTTTATCCAATGATCTTAGAGGGCTGCGGCTTAAAGCACAGGATCTTGAGCTGGATTGCCTGCTTGGTACCTCTTTGGTCTTGGCAAGGTTACTTAACTACTCTGCACCTCAATGTCCTTATCCGTAAAATGGGGATCATCAAAAGCTTTTAAAATGAGATGAATGCCACCTATAGACCTGGACGAGAGAGGTTCTTGGTTGGGTCCCACATTGAAAAGGGCTGTTATGAACTGAATTATGTTCCTTTCAAATTCAGGTGTGGAAGCCCTAACCTCGTTTTCAAAATGTGACTGGAGATAGAATCTTCCAAGAGATGATTAAGTTAAAATTAGAGTGGGCCCTAAGCCAGCTGATTGATATCCTTTTAAAAGGATGCAATTTGGACACACGGAGAGACAGGGGAAAGACCATGTCTTTGCCCTGAACAGACAGAATGGCTGCTTTGCTTAGCACTGGATGCCCCAAAGGGGTTGGCTTGGCAGCCTGGGTTTTCCAGATGACATTGCTACCTTCTCTGCCCTTCTGCCACACTGATATGTTCATGAGAGATGCTTAAAACAGTCTGGAAATCCTGAATGGGAAATGTGAGATAAAAGGGAAGAGAATCTGTGTATCTCTGTTCTCTGGCGGCCTGTTGAGTCTGCAACTTGGGTTTGAGTGCGTCTTTCCACCTTGGACAGAGGCTTTATTTATAACCTTAAAATTAGATGTAAAAATATGGTCTCTATTTTTCCTCTAGCCTGAGACCCCCAAAACATTAGGGGTCTAAAGCATGTTAATACATGTTTATAACATGTTAATACATGTTAGTGCTTGGCCCATAATAGCACTCAAGAAATTTTTTTTTTTTTAATGTTTTATTTATTTCTAGGAGAGAGAGAGCATGAGCAGGGGAGGGTCAGAGAGAGAGGGAGTCACAGACTGAAACAGGCTCCAGGCTCCGAGCTGGCAGTCAGCACAGAGCCCGACGCGGGGCTCGAACCCACGAACCGCGAGATCATGACCTAAGCGAAAGTCGGACGCTTAACCGACTAAGCCACCTAGGCGCCCCAAGAAGTTTTATTACTATTGTATTGTTATGGAATCTGGCCCAGGGTTGGACGTTTATGATTGGCATATCTTCAGTCATCTTTTCTCTATAGCACAGGAGTTGATTGTTGTGATTAGCAGTCTTCATCTGAACTATATGGATTATAGAATAATGTTCTCCCGGAATGTGAAAAATCCTATTAGAAAGATAATAGGATACCAATTACAGAAAGTTTCCTTGTTCCCTCAAAATTGTTCTCTAAAGTTTACATATTTTATTATTTTTGAAATAATATTTTTATTTATTTAATATTTATTTTTGAGAGAGAGAGAGACAGAGAGAGATAGAGAGAGAGTGAGCATGAGGAGGGGAGGGGCAGAGAGACAGGGAGACACAGAATCCAAAGCAGGCTCCAAACTTGGAGCCGTCAACACAGACCCCAACGCAGGGCTCAAACTCAGGAACTGTGAGATCATGAGTTTAGTCGGCTTAACCGACTAAGCCACCCAGGCGCCCCTAGGCAATATAGTTTTAAATTGATCATCAGTATAAACAGGCAAAGTTCAGTGATATTTGTTCTTTCATTAAGATGAAACATAGGAGTGAAGGGCAAGAAGAATACTTCAGAGGTAGAGATTTTAGACTCAAATGATTGATAATTGAGTGTACCTTGAAAACTTGTCACCTTAGTGATCCATGCATTTTTGTAGATCCTACCAGCAGAAGTTTGAGACTTTGTTTTAGTTCACTACAAGCTTTAGGAAGAGCTTGTGGGGAGAAATATATAATATTAATGCAAAAGATATCACATCAAACTTGTTATTGTGTTATTATAATAGTGGTATTAAAAACAGTAATTCTTCCATTCAAAAATACTTATGGTGGGAGGGTTCACTCTTTGACAACTGTTGTGCTAGGTGATAATAATCAACAACAGGCTTGATCTCTACTTTCATAGCATCGATGGGCTGGTGAGAAAACCAACAGTAATTTAACACAGTATTTGTGACAGCTGTTACTAAGTTGATGTTGATATTAGTGCCTCCACTGTAGGTACTGGATGTAGACAGATGGTCCTCGCAACGTTTCCCTGAGAAAGTGAGGCTGGAACTGAGATCTCAAAGATGAGAAGGAATTAACTGAGCACAGAGCTTCCAAGGACATAAGGTAGAACATGGAGCAAACAGCACTGCAACTAGGTAGGGGCTGGGTAATAACAGGAATCACGGTGTCACTTGGGGCTGGATAATTTCTTTCAAAAGATTGTTAGACATTTGGGAGTGAATAGTTCCATAGCAAGCGATGCAATTTGCTGCATACTCTGCGGCTTTAATTGTAGCACCAAGTGCATAAAGGAGTGATATATTAGATGTGCCAGTTTTTAAAATGGCTTTCTCTCTGCCAATTACGTTAAGCATTTGCACAGATGTCTGCAGGTCCTGTATAATTCATTGAACCAAATGATTAATGCTTTGGGTGCAGAAGTTCATGGAATGTTTTTTCCGCGTAATGATACATGATGTCCATTGAAAGCATGGAATGTTAGTGATCGAAGGGATTATAGGGATCCCATACCTCCATCTTCTCTTCCTTAGAGAAACCAAGGTGGAGGGAAAGAGACATTTTCCTTCCATGGTTTCATAACAACTTAGTTACAGAGCGGATATTAAAATATATAAATTTCTTAATTTCTAGTCTATTGCTTTCATTCATCACACAAGTTGCAATTACAAAGTACCTATTTTAGATCACTCACAGAAGTGGTGTTTTGCCTATTTTTTTCACTTCTGCACAGCCTCCAAAAGAACACGCTAAGTGTGAAAACAGTTTAACACACTTTGGTTTTATTAATGGTATTGATGACCGGCTGTCTTGATATTAACAATACTCTATGTTATTGTGGCAGAGATTCAAATGGACAAAAGGGATTTTGAATATAGCTTGCTAGGACATCGAATAAATACTTCATACAAATGGAAATCCTTTAAAACTATCCTTGAAAACAGAATGAACTGGTTTTCCTTGCTGCCAGTTATTGTGGGTAGGTGTTTGATGGAAAGGTACAGAAAATGAATCATCTCTATCAGAATATAAAAGTTCAATTTTAATTGTTCATAAAGGTCACACACATGCCTTGCGCTCACACATACGTGCTCTCACAAAAACATATAAACATCTTTTCTTCCTGCCTCTTTCAAATTGGTGAATGTGATGCGGCTCCTGGAAGCTGAATGGGAACTGAAAACTACTCTGTTAACCAAGTGTCACAAATCTACCATGTTGTTTGAATAGAAAATACTCAGTGCTATGCTTAGTAAGCTGGGTATGGGGGTTTCAAGTGTTTCATTATTTGCTTTTGGAAAGGTTACAACTTATTCTAGTTTTTTCAGCTTTCTGGGTTTTTTTTTTATTTTTTTTGAAGTGAAAGGAGAACGTTTTCAAATAGTGAGATTAGATATGATGAGAGAAGCCACTGGAAGATATAACTGATGTAAGACTCATTTCCGTGGAATGAAGCACTTGTGTGCTTTCTGTTTTATTTAATTTTGAAGATAATAAAATGAAGATTTCTATGCTCTTCATTGCAAATGCAGTATTTTGGTGAGATCATCTGCTTACTGCGTTGTTTTCCCAGCTGGGTTTGAGAGGCCCTTCTGCATGACCTTCTCTCTTGTTTTCAGTCTCTGGCAGGTCCCTGTGGTATTGATCCCAGTGCTGCAGTAGGGGTTTAAAATTGATCCATTGAACTATAAGACCAGTAACCAATTCAAAGCAGAGTTCTGAGTTATGCCCAGTGCACATTAAGAAGCTTTCTTGTATCCTGCTAATACTACTTATATGTATATGTCTTTCCTACTATATGATAACAATACATCATTGTCTCTCTTGAGAACAGAAACTGTGCCTCGTGGTTTCCGTGCCCACAATATCAAGTTAATTTCAAAGAAAGAATCCAAATTTCAAAAGTTGACTTAAAAATAACTTCTAGAACAAACCACGTACATACACACACACATACATAGCATGACACAATGTGGTCAATCTGCATTCTCTGTAAGTATATAAATACAAGTGTGTGCATGTGATGTGTGTGCATTTAATTTTTACAAATCAAAAAATGTTACTCCTAAAATATCTATATTTATATATTCATGTTGGCAAAGATACAAAAACAAAACATCCAGTTAGTGCTTAGTAATTAATTCTACTTGAATTAAAATATTATTTTGACTTTTTACTTTACCCCCTGGATCCTTAATTTTCTTGGGTTTCTTTGGGAAATCCATTCTTTCATGTGCAGCAGCATGAAGGGGGTAAACTTTAGAGCAGTGATAAGATATTTAGCTCAAGGTAAGAGTAAGTGAAATAGAACAGACTTTCCTAATGATAACTTAGTTCATTGCTATTCAAAGATGGATTTATTAACTGCTAGATTTGAAGGCATACAGCTATTGGGCGTCAGGAGAAGGTGGTGGTAGGGCTTGTAGTTTGTTTTGTTTTGTTTTGTGTTGATCAGAACTTGCCTTTGGTAACCACTTTCTCGGTGGTTCTCTAGTCCTATCTGCTCTATGTCTCCTATTCAGGACTTCTTGAAATTTATCTCTTTAAAAATTCCTCAATTTAAGAATGTGGAGATGCCTTCACTCATTATTTCATCCAGCCTTTTCTGAGCACCAGCTTTATTCCAAGCACTCTTCAGCTCTGAGAACCCGGGATGAATCAGCTCCATTTCCTCCTCTCAAGGAAATCTTCGCGGAATAACCTCTCCCAGCTGGTGTAACCGTCGGTGCTTTTGTGGGCGTTTGTGCAGGTGTGCGCTCTTGCACGTGCCCCAGGGAGCGTGTGCGACTCTGTGTTGTCAATTGTGAGTATTATCGTAGCAGTTTTTCATTGCAAATGTATCCCAGGGAAAAGGATTTCTGAGAAGTTAAGACCCTCCAGTAACTGCCCTCAGTCCCTGTAAGGACGCAGTCTGGGGGAACGGAAAGTACTTGGATTTTGAAGCCACTAAGACCTTGGTTGAAACCTCCCTCCCACCAGGGGTTCTTTAAGTTTGAACCTCTGGGCCTCCCAGCGATGTGACAACGACTTGAGATAACATAGGTAAACTGTCTGGTACGAGGTCAGCACGGAATTATAGCACATAAGCGTCCCCGGAGATTCATTTGAATACAGTTGTAAATTGCTCCTTGTCGACATTTTGGCTTGGAAGAGCCAACGCACCATTGTGGTCAGGAGCCCTGGTCTGGGGCCAGCCTCCCTGGAGCCAGGCTCCAGTTTATTCCATATCAGGGAATTGATATGGACCCAGGGTTTTCCCATCGGTGTTATAAATGAAGAGTGGATGAGTTAGTGTTAAGAAATGAATGTTAAGAATAGTTCCTGCACACACTAAGTACCATATGAATATTTATTGAAAGCAAATATATTTGCTTTATTTGATTCTGTAAAATCCACTTTTTTTTCAAAAAAATTTTTTTAACGTTTTATTTATTTTTGAGAGAGAGAGAGAGAAACTTAGCAGGGGAGGGTCAGAAAGAGAGGGAGACACAGAATCTGAAGCAGGCTCTGAGCCAGCTGTCAGCACAGAGCCCTATGCGGGGCTTGAACCCACGAACTGTGAGATCATGACCTGAGCCGAAGCCTGATGCTTAACCGACTGAGCTACCCAGGCACCCTGTAGAATCCACTTTATATTGATTATATTAGATGTAAACTTTAAAGGTGTTCGAGGCAATTTTAGTAGCTTTTCGATGAGATGACAGGTAATATCAAAACAAACTGCTGACTCCGTTATCTCTAGGCATGTTTTTGGTGTGTCTCTTAGTAATAATAATTCCTACCTGGACTGAAAATATTCTATAGAAATTTACTTTCATGGGGCTCAGTCAGTTGGGCTTAGGTCATGATCTCATGATATTGGTGAGTTCGGGCCCCATACTAGGCTCTCTGATATTAGCGCAGAGCCCACTTTCGATTCTCTGTCCCCTTCTCTCTTTGCTCCTCCCCTGCTTGTGTTCTCTCTCTCTCTTTCTCACAAATACATAAACATAAAAAACAAAGAAATTTACTTTCATTCTTACTCTGAGTACTATTCTTTTTTTCTTTTATTTACCATTCTTATTGCTAAATGACTTCAAGCTTTTATTTAAAAAAAAAAAGATGAGTAAAATTACAGATTTTCAGAGTTTAGAAATGATTTATTTCAACCATTACCTCTCATCGCTAGGTTAATAAAGTGTCAGGGTGATTAATTGAATTGTTGACCACTCTGGAAATGTCTGGAGGTGAGGGATGTTGAAGTTACGGTAAAAAATGTGACTTTAAAGATTACCTTGGTGGATGTTGGGATTTGTTTTAACCTCTATTGCTCACTACCTCCATTTCAGTTGCTGTACATATTTCACAGGCAGATTCACCAGTATGAGTCACATGAAATTAGCAATGACATTTTCTAGTTAAGAAGTCACATCTGTCATCATGCTGCTGGCGAACCAGCTATTGTCATTGTTAAGTTGCTGACATTATTTAAGTGTATAACAGCAGTATTGTTTGGAAATGTTGCTAAGGTCAAGGAGATTCTCACATGTTATTGCCACTAATGCAATGTCAAAAGCCTAATTTATATTTGTGTTTTTTCCTTCAAAGATGTTAAAGATATTTTGGAAAGCATCAGTAAATTGTATATTCTGTTATAAGAAACATTTGAAAAAGAGAACATTTATGGTATTTGCTGTCTAGTCTTTTAAAATTTTTTTGTGGGAGGTTGGGGGGCTCCTGGGTGGCTCAGTTGGTTAAACTGATTCTGGCTCAGGTCATGATCTCACGGTTATGCATTTGAGCCCTATACTGGGTGTTCATGCTGAGCATGGAATCTGCTTGGGATTCTCTCTCTCCCTCCCTCCCTCTCTCTCTCTCTCTCCCTCTCTCCCTGCTCCATCCCCCCCCCCGCTTTCTCTCTCTTACACAAAATAAGTAAGTGAACATTAAAATAATTCTTTCTAATAGTCTAGTTTCTGACAATAGCTACTTCATTTGCTATTTAACTAATTCTGTCTCTCACTGCCCTACTTTTTGAATGATACTGATAACTAATTAAGGTTGACAGAAAATACAGATGTCCGTTCATTCAATTTAATTGCAGATTAACAATAAGTAATCAAGCTATATCATTATTTGTTGTTTATCTGAAATTAAAATTGAACTGGGAATTCTGCATTTTTTTATTTTTTGCAAAATCTAGCAATCTTATAAATTGTGTTACAAGTCTGCGAAGAAAACTTTGAAATATGCAGTTTGAAAGTTTAACATCTATTTCATTTATTTTATTTTATTATTTTTTTAGAGAGACATCGAGAGAGTGTGAGAAGTGTCAGGGAAGAGGGAGAGAAAAAGAGAGAATCTCAAGCAGGTTCCACACCCATTATGGAGCCTGAGATGAGGCTTGAGGTCCTGAGATCATGACCTGAGCTGAGCCACCCAGGCGCCTCTGACATCCATTTTAGAAAGAGATCAACTGCTATGTCTGTGAAACATCCTTGATGTTTTCTGAAGATTCAGCTTTCCCTTTGGCTTTCACAGCCATCAGTGTACCCATATCATGGCACATATCACAATATATTTTCATTTACCGTCACACCTTCTTTTGTCCGCTAGCCTATGAAAGCAAGGGCTCTGTTTTAGTCATCTTGGGGTCACCAGAATCTCGCTCTGTGGCTGACAGATAAAATAGATACTTATTAGTGAATAATGGAGGCCTTCTGGTGCCCACCCTCCAATCTCCAGCTGAGGTCCAGACACATGGACATCTGAGGGACCTCAGTTTATCCGTGTCAACATATCCAAAACTTAATTTGTCATCTTTGCATACGATTCCATCCTTCCCACTTCCTATTCTGGTTAATGGCAGCACCATTCATTCATTCCGCCGAGCAACAACCCTAGAAGGCATGCTACGTGTATCCCTTTCCATTCCTGCTTCCCGCATCTGGTTCTACTTTCCTATCGCTTGTATACAGCCCTCATTTCCAAAGACAAAGTAGAACTGAAATTCAGAAATCCTAAATGACTTATGAATACATTTGTTAATGTGTTCAGCATCTGTATGTAATCCTAACGCAGCTCTGCAAAATATCCTCAGTTTGAAAAGAAAGTCGTCTGTTATGTCTACAGTAGTAGAATTTTTGGTTAACTCTAAAATACTATATAAAGGGACATGATTTTTTATTTATACTGATTGCACTGACAAAGCAATTCAATATAAATGATCTAGTTATTCCATGTTTTCGTAAATATTCTGAGTAGTTTTTGTTCTTCTCCTCTCCTTCCCTTTCTCTCTCTCTCTCCCCTCCCCCTGAGGACCTTAGGACAACTTGGGACTCAGTCATGACTATGTAACTCATTCTCAGCCACCCAAGTGGTGGCAGAATCCAGAATGGATGGGTCTCCTGCACACTAAGCCAAAGCTTTTCCATATGTGTGCTGGGAAGTTGCCTAGTTTTTAAGTCCTGAGTATACTTACAGGTCCACCAATAACCGTTTAAGAAGAATATTATCTGTGCTTTAAAAGACCAGTTTCATAGTTATATAGTCATAAGTAGACACACACCCACACACGCATACACTCATACACAAAACAATCTTCTCTAATATTTAGTCTGAAAAATATGGTAAATGTGGGCAAGAGTAACTATAGTATTTGCATTCTTTTCTGCTTATTAGCTAGCAGTTTTCTAGACAGGATGCTATGGATTTAGAATGAAGAACAATGGAATTTACATCCTAGTTTGGCTACTTTCTGGGTGTTTGATGTTACATAAATTATCTGGCCTCTCTAATCCTTACTTTTCTTTTTTATAAGGTGGGGAAATTAAGACCTATTTCTTTTCCTACTGTGTAGCCAGCCATCTTGGCTTACCTTTTGGCATCCCTTAAAGGTTAGAAAGCAAAGATTTACTTTCTAAGATTTATATGAACAAACCTAGCTTGTTCTCTTAGTTTAGCTTATTATTTACTTATTTTATTTTTTGGTAGTATTTCATTAGAATTATTTAAACAAATACTTGGTCAAAGGTATCTGGTTAGTTTGAATGCAAACACATAGGCTATGCAGAGTAGGCACAGAAATCCTGGTCTCTGAAAATTTTACAGCATTTTAGTGTAGTATATATATATATAAATGTTTTAATGAATCAACTGAATGTATCATTATCACGTTAAAGTACATTTGTAAATTTCCGGAAAAAGTTGCGCAGAGCCTCGCTGTGTGCTCACCACGGGCTAGTAAGTCCCATTGTATTTGAATAATTACCTTCACAAATAGAATTAATTGTACTTTTCTCATTTATGCCAAATTAATCTTTGCAAATTAGGATTCTGTGTGTCAAAAGCTTTGTGAAGTGCAAACATTGATTTACTTCGGCAGGCTGGATGGAGAAATGCCTCGGAGAATGAGAGCTTCCACATAAATACGTTTCTAGCTAATTAAACCCCTGGAATATTTGCATTTCTGTAATTATGAGTGAGGGTAAGAACCTTTAAAAGTATACTATGACAAATCCAATACATACCAAAAAAAAAAGGTTAAATTATAATGCAATCAATATCTTTGTTCATCCTATGTAGCTCAGGAATAAAATCTTACCAACTAGTTGGGGCTAATTCTTTCTCCGTCCAAAATTTGGAGTTTATCATGCCATATATTCTTTCTTAAATATACTTTTATTACATATATTTCCATTCCTCAGTGACACATGCAGCCCTGATTTATGTGTTTTAAATATTTATATAAATAATACATTTTGTTTACTCCTGTCCTGCTTTTTTTCCCTGCTTAATATTAGTTATCATCTCTGTTGATACTTGCATCTCTAGTTCATTTATTTTCACTGCTATTATAAGTTTGCCATTATTCAGTTGATAGATAATTAGGTTGTTTTCAGATTCTTTTTTCAATGACATACTCGTACATATGTATGAGTCGTGTTAGCTTATACACATATGAGTGGGATTTCTGGGGCACTCTCTATCTCTATCTATCTATATTTTTTAAGACATTGCATGACTGCTTACTAATATGATTATATCAACTTAACACTGACTAACAATGTATAAGAATTCCTTTTGGAGGGACACCCAGCTGGCTCAGACGGTAGAGCATGTAACTCTTGATCTTGGAGTTGTGAGTTCGAGCCCCATGTTGGGTGTAGCGATTACTTACAAATAGAATCTTAAAAAAAAATTCCCTTTGTTCCACATCCTCTCCAAATCGTGCTTTTATATGGCTTTTGTGTGCACAATAGGATCAACTAGTAGTTTAATTTGCATTTCTCAGATTGCTAATGGCTTTAAAACATTTTAACTTGTTTTTATCAATCATTTGCAATTTCTCTTCTCGTGAGTGGCTTTAAGAAATGTTTTCAAATTACTTTGTGATGGCTAATTTTATGTGTCAAGTTGACTAGTCTAAAGGGCAGCTAGATAGCTGGTAAACATTATTTCTGGGAAATATAGAACTCTTTTTTGGCTTATTTATGTGTTGTGATGTTAATATATTAATATATTTGTAACTAATATATTTGTACCTTTATACATAAAAGCCTGTACTTTCTTCGATAAAGTAATTCTTTTTGTTGATTTATATGAACCCTTAGATATTTCTAGGCTGAGCCATTTTTACTTAAGATACTAGGCATCATTTATAAAACCTTGGAACAAAAACTAACCCTTACTTTTTTTTGGTTGCTCTTACATTTTCTTTTTTAAAAATATTTTTTAACTAATAAAAAATTTTTAATGTTTATTTTTGAGAGAGGAGAGAGAAAGAGAGACCAAATGCCGGGGGGAGAGGCAGAGAGAGGGAGACATAGAATCTGAAGAAGGCTCCAGGCTCTGAGCTGTCAGCACAGAGCCCTACCTACACAGGGCTCAAACTCATGAATAGGGAAATCATGACTTGAACCAAAGTCAGATACCCAACTGACTGAGCCACCCAGATACCCCTTATAATCTTTATAAGATCTATAGTTTGATATCAAATTGCTTTAAAAAGTGCTCTATGTATATATGTTAAATTCGATCTTGTATTTCAGGAGGGCTCAAAGAAGAAGTTTTCATAAACACTAATGTTTTGTTTTTTATTTAAAAAAATGTTTTATTTATCTTTGAAAGAGAGAACATGAGTAGAGGAGGGACAGAGAGAGAGGGGGAGACAGAAGATCTGAAGCAGGCTCTGCTCAGACTCACACCTTGGGATCATGACCTGAGCCGAAGTGAGATGCCCAACTGACTGAGATACCCAGGGGCACCATGAATAAATGCTTTCACCTTGGCTAAGATGTATTTTTTTTAAGTGTCCATTGTGACCTTAACACTCCCTTAATTTGACTAAACCAGAGTATTTATTTAGGAAACTCATAGTAATAAGTTCTGGCCTCTTGCCAGGGAATGCCTTTCTCGGGGACCTGGGAACCATTATTTTGAAATGTAATCTTGCCATTTGCCTTGTTGGAAAACCATAAAGATAGGAGAAAGTTTGCTTTTCCTTTGTTGCCTGCATCTCTTATCTTTTCTCCAGTCACCTTATCCTTTATTTGAACCCTCCGTTCCCACAGTCACATCTTTGGATCTTGTCATCAAAGGTAATTGTTCCACTTCTGAAATCACTAATTCCGTCATCTTGCTCCCTGACCACATCCTCTCTCTGTCCGACTTGGTTGCCCAAACAACCCCATTGCAGCCATCCTCTCGCCTCTGTGAGCCATCAGACCATTGACCTGTCATCCCGGTTCCTGTGCTGCATTCTTTCTTCATTTCTCTCTTCACCTTCATTAGAAATCATGACCAAGTATTGTAACATTACTCTTTTCCATACTCTCAATGACTACCTGCTCCTTCTGTCTTTACCCCCACTCATCTGACAAAACTCTAATCCTAGGTGAATTTAGCTATTCATTTTCCCCCCTATGCCTTAGTAAGTTGTCATGTTTGGAATATTTCTGGAGAAAGTCTCATAGAAGAGAATATTACTTCCAATATATTCAGGTTCTACTGACTTCCAATGGGCTCTTCACATTGCTTGGCAATTCAACTAAATTGCTATTCATAGTATTCTCTGATTTTCAAAATGACAAGTTCAAATTTTCTTTACTCTCTTGAACATATGAAATCCCATGATCCTTTGCAGTTTTACCTACCTCTACTTTTCCTAGAAAATAGAAGACATCAGATAGAAACACCTTTATTCTCCATATCAGACATACATACTTACTTACACCTGCATTCACCCTCTCCTTCCCTTCTACTACTTTATGCTAGTTTAAATATGCAAGTCATAAACCCTGACTATTTTTTATCAGCTTTATTGAAGTATAGTTGATAAACAGAAAGTTTCATGCATTTAATGTATATGATTTTGTAAACTCACATGATGAGTTTGGACATATGCATACATTCATGAAACTATCACAACAGTCGAGGTAATAAACATGGTCTAGTACTTCCCAAAGTTTCCTTGTGCCCTGTTGTTCCTGCTGTGGTGGTGGTGGTGGTGGTGATCACAGCTAGCGTGAGATCTACCCTCTTAACAAAAATTTTAAGTGCACGGTACAGTATTGTTAACTATAGGCATTACGTTGTACAATAGAACTCTAGGACTCATTCATCTTGCATAACTAAAACTTTACACCCATTGAACAATTTCCCATTTCTCCTACCAATCCTGGGGAACCACCAATCTACTCTCCGCTTCTATGAGTTTGATTATTTTAGATACTTCCTATAAGTGGAATCATATGATATTTGTTCTTCTGTGACAGGCTTCCTTCGCTTAGTATAATGTTCTGCAGGCTCATCTATGTTGTTACATATGGCAGGATTTCTTTCTTTTTAAAGACTAGATACACTTCCGTTGTATGTATATACCATATTTCTTTATCCATTCACTCATGGACAGATAACTAGGTTGTTTTCATATCTTGGCTATTATGGGAACATGGGAGTGTAGATATTTCTTTGAGGTCCAGATTTTCATTCCTTGGATAAATACCCAGAAGTGGGATTGCTGGGTCACATGGTAGTTCTATTTTTAATTTTTGAGGAAATTCTATACTGATTTCCATAATAGTTCTGCTATTTTATGTTTTCACTGACACGGTGTGTACAAGGGCTCCAATTATTCCATATTCTAGACTTGTTAACTTATGTTATTTTAATATTGGCCATCCTAGTAGCTGTGAGGTGATATCTCACTGTGGCTTTGATTTGCATTTCCCTGATAATTAGTGATGTTGAGCATCTCTTCATATACCTGTTGGCCATCTGTATGTCTTCTTTGATGAAATGTCTATTCAAATTCTTTGCCCATTTCTTAATCCATATGTGTATATTGAGTTGCCCATTAATCTGGAGACATATATGTTGAGTTGTAGAAATTTCTTATATATTTTGCATAGTTAACACCTTATCAGATATATGGTTTGCAAATATTTTCTTCCATTCTATAAGTTGCCTTTACATTCTGTTGATTGTTTCCTTTGCTGTACAGAACACTTCCTTTGATTTGTCCTTGCCTGTGCTACAAGCTGAATTTAGGCCTCTGGTACACTAGACCTATGGTCTAATCCTCTGCAACTGGATGGAGAAGTAGGGGATTCAGCATCTGGAAAATTACTGTTGTCCTCACTGATTCCAACGAAGTTTTAACCAACAATAATGCTCACGTTTTGATCTCCAAATTCCTAACTCCCCCGTCTCACAATCGGTTAATCATCTTTTGCCTGGGTTATTGCAGCTTCCCTTCTTGCCATACTCTCTATTCTCAACCCATAGCATGAACAGATCCTTTAACATAGGTCGGGTCAACTGACTTTTCTGCTCTACACTCTCTGATAGCTACATACCTTGCCTAGAGTTGAAGACAAAATCGATAGAATGGTCTGTTGGGACCTAAGAGACTGCACAACTTTTACCTCTGTGACTACATATCCTAGACCATTTCTCATGACCATTTTCCTTCTCGCCTTCTCTGTCCAGCCTGACTGCCTCCACCTCCTTCCTGTTTCTTTAACCCCAGGCACGCTCATGACTCAGAGCCCCTGAGCTCTCTGATCCATCCTCCCGGAACACGCTTCCCTCCACTGCTTGCATGGCCTGCTGCCTCCCGTCCTTGGGGTCTGAGCTCAGAGAGTGGCAGTGAAGCCTTCTCTCACTGCCTCAGTTTAAAGTTGAACTTCCTTCCCTCATCCCCCCCATCCCCCTAACTTCACTTGGTTTTCTTCATGGCCTCTATCACTCTCTGGCAAACTATATATTGTGATGATTTATTGACTGTTTGTCTTTTCTTAGGTAGAAAGTAAACTCAGTGGAGGCAAGAGGTGTTGTCTGGTTCACTGCAGTACCTGTAGCCCATAAAATGAATTCAGTAAAAATGTATCCCGGAGGTGAGCAAACTGCTCTGGGTAGTTTCTTCTTATGTAAGAAAATGAAATCTACAGAGTCAGGTTGCTGAGAAGAGAGGAAAATGAGTAAACTCAGATATCAAATAGAAATTACCCCTCTTTCTAGGCAACAATTTGTTCAAATATAAGTTGGCTAATCGATAACGTATCACTTATAGATAGTTGCATAATCTAGCCTAAGAACTTACTAAGTTGCAGATAGCCCAAACATTAAAATAATTTTTTTCAGCACTGTGCAATAATGTTGTCCCTAGGAGCAGCCCTGAGGCACTGAGCAACCCTGGAGATTTTTATGAATATTTCAATGATAAAAAGATAAGAAATGCTTTGGGGGCTACGTGCAGTTTCATGTATCCTCATTCCTTGGAAATTGGCAACCTACGTAGAGCTTGTGATATAAATCTTTGTGAGTTGGGAGATTCGGTTAACCAGAACACTTTATTTATGCATCAACGGTATTTACCAAGCGTCCACTAAATGCCAGCCATTGGTGGTACAGAGGTGGGCGGACATGGGCCCTGCCCGTGAGGGGTGAACAGTCTGTAAGGAAGAAAGTTCGCTGTATTTTAGTTCTTACCTCATCCCCTGTATTGGAGACTGGTACTCCTGTGTGACTGTCAAACAGACTTTTGCATTTAGGAAAAGCATGTGTTCGAGTAAATTCTCTTTCTCAAGGTCACCGCTTCCTAACACAGAATATTCTCAATTTGAAAATCAGTATTTCTAAATATGCATCGTCCTATGCATATTTACATATAACCTCTGCAACGGTGGCTTTTCTTTTTGTTTTAATATCCACTTACATCCTATATCCAACCTCATTTCCTTATTTTAGAAAAGTGTGTCAATATTTCTTTGCTGTGGAGCAGTAGCCCCAATTAGTTTAGGTCGTGTTGCTTAGAGCATGAAACTGGTGTGCAGATGGGAAAAATCTATCTGCCACACTTTTTCCAATTTTGGGCTTATCACATCATCCTCATTACATTAATTTTCTTTGTTAAATCAATTGAAGTCCACATTTTTCCTTACTTCTTTATTTTCAGCCTCTGGAAATATTGATTCCACCTGTGATACAATATAACTAAAAAAATTGTGGTTGACACTCTTGCTTTGGCTAAAGGCAGTGTTTTATTTATTTATTTATTTTATTTTATTTATTTATTTATTTAATTTATTTTTGAGAGAGAGAGAGACAGCATGAGCAGGGGAGGGTCAGAGAGAGAAGGAGACACAGAATCTGAAGCAGTAAAGGCAGTGTTTTAAAATGTGTAGTTTCTTCTCTGTGGAACTAACAATGCATGTCAAACACTCCCAAATTTGGAATATAAAGGAATGTTTGTTAGATATTAACAGATTAGTTCTTCCAGACTGAATGTATCTGTTCCCAGTCCCTGCTTGTCTCCCAAAATTGTGACGTCGCTTGAATTGATAGGTGAAGACTATCAAAGACAAGTTTGGTTTCTTAAAACGATAGTTAATTCAGTTCATAATATGAGTGGTCTGATGAGTTATTAGGGATGATCTTTTATCCTGGGGACTCTGTAAACCTGGGGATTATTGTTCACACAAGAGCCATTTGGATATATTAGCAAGAACTCTGGATTAGGGATTAGAAGAGTAAACCGGCAAGTGGTTTTGTAGTGTTGACCCAATCTTTTAACCTATGTGCCTTAGTTTACTCTTTTGAAAGGTGGAGATGTCTCTTGCCCAATTTAATGTGTCAGGATTTTGAGAGCATATAATGAGAAGAACCTTTGAACATTATAAGGACTATATCTACACAAATGTTTTAAAAATTGTTAAAAGCAATATTTGTGCAATTACAAGATATTTGTGATTTCATTATGACTGTTATGTTTTCATTACTTTTAGGCAAATGGTAGCATTGGAAGAGTTCTGAAAATTGGCAGATTAATAAAAAGGCAAGATTTGCTGCAATCATAGGAGTCGTTTAATCCAGATATTTGTAGTTAAACATTTAAAAATATACTTCCAGGTTAAGATTATAAATGGTACTTGATGATGTGGAGTTTTATGGAATTAAAATATGCTACCTCATTACTGCTTGCAAATTAGCAACGAGGATTAATTATTGGTTCATTTTTACAATTTTCAAGTAGGAATATCTCTTCTGACCATGCTTTGAAGACTTAGTACATTTTCTTCTTCTAATTTAAGTCACCAGTTTAGGATTAGGTTCCAAAAGTACATTTTAAGTAAACTTTTTTAAAAAATTATTATTATTATTTTAATGTTTTTATTTATTTCTAGGAGAGAGAGAGAGAGACAGCGTGAGCAGGGGAGGGTCAGAGAGAGAGGGATTCACAGACTGAAACAGGCTCCAGGCTCCGAGCTGGCAGTCAGCACAGAGCCCGACGCGGGGCTCGAACCCACGAACCGCGGGATCATGACCTAAGCGAAAGTTGGACGCTTAACCGACTAAGCCACCCAGGCGCCCCTTAAGTAAACTTTTTGGAACAGAGAAAACTTGTGTTCTCCCAATGAAAATTAAAAAAACAACAACAACAAACTCTGTATCCTCTGGAATTTTCCATGTTTTTGCCTTTGCTCATTCTTTCCCACCTGCCTAAACAAGTTGGAATTCTCCTTGTTCATCAGGGCTCAAGTCAGTAAGTCCTCTGAGAGCAGAGGCCACTGAATATTCATCTGTGAGAACCAGAGTGTCCCCAGGTTTTCCAGCCCACTGGGCCATCCTGCCCTTTAATTTGCAAATATGAAGTCAAGAGCCATCCCTCCAGATTGATAAACACACAAGAAAAAAAATCAGTTTACTTAATCTCTCAGAAATCGGCTACTACCTGGATCTTCACCAGTTTGCACAATTAATACAACAATTTGCACAATAATCCACATATCTATTGGAAGCCTTGGATTATTTTACTGGTGTTTACCATTGCCTCAAAATTGCAGAGAAAGGTGACCCATAGCTGTAAAGCCAAAAGTACTCACCAGAGTGGTCTCTTGAGGGTAAGTGGGAAATTGGTTTTTCTGCCCTTGAAAGCCACAGGAAATAAATTGCCTTCTGACCATTTAAAAATAGTGATTTTTGTCTTGCTTTTAATAATCAAGAGTGCAGAATAGCTTGCTACATTTCATCTCCAGCATAAACCCAGTGGATACTATGCACAGGATTTGTGTTTGTTGATGAATAACTGAATGAATAAGGAAATCAATGGTGTTTATCAAAACTTTCCTAATTGTCTTTGTTGGAAAGAGCCTCACTTTGATTTGATTAACCATACCTTTCGAATTTTTAAAGATCACTTTCTAAGATGTATTATGGTTATTTGTGTCCATTCCATGTGCCCTACTGTAATGTAAGAGCACTGAGAAGAGTAAACATGTTTTCATTATTGCATATGTCATCCATATGCCATAATTTTCCACATTTTCTTTTTTTTTAAATTTTTATGTCTTCATTTTATTTTCAGAGACAGAGACAGAGAGCAAGCAGGGGAGGGGCAGAGAGAGAGGGAGACACCGAAGCAGAAGCAGGCTCCAGGCTCTGAGCTGTCAGCACAGAGCCCAATGCGGGGCTTGAACCCACGGTCTGTGGGATCATGACCTGAGCCAAAGTTAGACACACAACTGACTGAGCCACCCCAGATGCTCCCACATTTTCTATAATATATGTTTTGGTGATTTAGGTACCTAGGTGGTTCTGTGTGTTGTCCATCCTTCTGTACATTTATCCATCCATCCATCCATCCATCTCTCCATCCATTTCTTAGAGTGGAATAACAAGAGAAGCATTTTGGCATATTGTTTAAGGATGCAAGCTCTGGAGCCTCAGTTTCCCCGGATCTAAAATGCAAATAATAAATGTACCTATATTGTAGGATCGTTGTTAGAATTGAATGAATGGATACATGCAAAGAACTTAGCACAGAGAAGCTTCCATAGTAAACACTCAATAAATGTTAGCGATGATTGTTGTTATTAATTCAAGAAAAAAATGGGAAGTGTCTGTTTGTCAGGATGTGGTAGGTGTTGAGGGCAGGGAAGAATTAATTTTTATCCTACAAAGATGCACAATCTACTAGGAGACAGACAAGTCAGGGGAAACACAGTGAGGGGAAAGAGGGCTTCTGCTCCTGTACCCACGTGAACGATGAGAGCAGAGGTGTGCTGGCCTGGGGACATGAGGCTGGGCTAAGAAGGTTTCTTGGAATAGTGATTCCTGAGCTACATGAACAAACTGAAGCTAAAATGTAGTTAGCTGCGACACTGAGTGGAAAAATACTTATTCAGTAAGAATAATGGAGCAAAACAGGGAAAAGGTGGTGAAATTTAATTAAAAGTCCTCTTCTGATATAGATTTAAAGTTGGCAGTTGAGGAAGGAGTGATTACTTTGAGGCTTCTTGGTATCTTATATCATTTGGCAGGAGAATTAGGGTTCAGGGAAGAGTAGTGTGCCTGGTGTGGTACAACTCAGAAGAAGAAGCAGCACTTTTATGAATAGTGTGCAAAGTTGCGTATGGTCAGAATCTATACCCGTTCATGGCTGGACCCCTCCAACTTTAGTTGACAGTTACTTGAAACTGGCCTGTACTGGAGAGAGCTCAGAATAGAAGCTATGGCTTTCTGTGAGTATGGGCATGTTGATTTGGGGTGGTAGACAGACTTCTGGTAGGAAGCAAATGCTTTCTTTCTTTTATATTTTTGTTTTGTATTTAAGTATAGTTGACATACGATGTTATGTTATATAGCTTCAGGTGTACAACACAGTGATTCAACAATTCCATACACTGCTCACTATGATCAATGGAGTCACCATCTGTAAAGGAACACTTTAAAAATGGATCTTTTGGTAGAGGCACCGCACAGGCCTGGCAGAGTCCAACCTGCAGGTGACAAGACTTTATAATTAAGGGAGGATAGGAAAGGGTAGACAGATTTGATCAGCAATTCCTGATTACCTGAAGTGCAAAGAATAAAAGGCAAAGACTATTCCTCCACAAATACTACATATTTAACATGTACAAAATCACATTCATTGTCTGTCTTTATTTTTCTTCTGTCAACTCTTCTTCCCGCTGTCTTTAATTTGGATAGTGTCATTGCGTTCTCTACATTTGCCGCCTATACGATAACTAGCTATATGTCTTTTTTTTTTTAACTGCAGTATAGTTGACATACAATGTCACATTAGTTTCAATCATCACAACATAGTGATTTGACAAGTTTCCATGTTATGTTCCCCCCCAAGTGTGGCTGCCATCTGCCACCACATAATGCTCTTCCAGTACAATTGATGGTATTCCCTCCATATGTCTTCTTGTCATTCTAAATCTTCTTTCATCTCTTTCGGCTAATCTGTCAAGAAGTCCTGGCGATTATCTTACTTTGAAGTCTCTGAAGTGGGCATTTCCTGCAATCCACCATGTCACTTACCCTGGAACAGGTTCTGGCTACCTGGACCATCCTGGTAGGTTTCTTACAACTGTCTCCATGACTTCAGTTTCTTCTCTGTCTCACATCATCTTTTCTATAGACCGGATGGTAAATAACTGGCTTGGTGCCCTTCAGTCTTTGTCAAAACCACTCAGATCGGTCATTGTAACATGAAGGCAGACAGATGATATGGAAAGAAATGGGTGTGCTATGTTCCAATACAATTTTAATTATAGACATTGAAATTTTAATTTCGTATGATTTACATGTAACAAAATATTATTTCCATTTAAAAATCTCTTAAAAAACATATAGGGTATTTATAGCTCACAGATTGCAGAAAAACTGGTGTGGGCCAGATTTGAGTGACAGCCTGTACTTTTCTGTCTGCTTTATGCTGCCATGACCTTTTCAACAACTGTAGAAAGAACCAAGTTTGAATCGCTCGTCAGAGCACGCTAGCCCCTTCATTGCATGAGTGTATAACCTCTTCTCAGCTCCAACCTTTTCCTGACTCTGAAATTTCCTACGTTTTTATCGCATTCGATTGTCATTTGTAATTGTAAAAATACTTCAAGGATTTTAACACCTTTATGCCCTTCCACATGTTATTCTATTAGAAAAATTCTTCTTTCCATAATTTGTCTAATTAATACACTTCTGTAAGATACACATCAGATGTATCTTTATGATTGCTTTCTCTGACTGCACAACTCAGCAGAACTCATTTCCCTTTTATTTGTATCCCCATGGTACTTCGTACATTTGTGTTTTTTCTCATAGAGATTATCACACTCTATTATAAAACTGCTTAGCTTTATTCTTCTTGGTCATGAGTTTCTTAGCATGTATGAAAGTGTTCAATAAATCTTTTCTGAACAAATGGATAACTTATCTATATTATCCATTGTTGCTAAATTACTATTACCATCCTTATTTCTATGATTAAGTAATGGAGAAAAAAATAACTTGCATAATCTAAAATACACCAATCACTGAGTCACAGCAAGGAGCTCAACAATTACTCTGTCTTCTTTTCTAATTCAGTAAACTTAATTTTAGTTCTTTTTTCCTAAGTATTCATTCTTATTTTTGTCTCATCTTTCTTGGAAAATATTCCTCTAGCTGAGTATATCTGGAATGCATAATAGCAACCTTATGCAGAAAACCAGGAAGGCTCTGACATTGTAATAGAGGGCTCCTGGAGATATCCCCAAATATTTCTTTTACCTCCTGGCTGGTATCTTACATTTCATACTGGAATATTCATCATTTTAGCTAAAGGTGATGTTTTTTTCCTTTCCAAAATTTGCCCTAGTCAAAGGAAGATATACCTAAGAGAAGCAACACATTCAAACCCTATTAGTCATGTACACTCTGTATGAACCAGGAGGGTGGAACCCAGCAAGTTCCATGTGGAAGGTTTTGAACACACAAAACTCCTAAACATTTTTGGGTGGGATTGGATTAAAAAAAAAAAAAACATTTTCTTGAAGATAATCATACTCTATCATATCATAGCAAGGGCATCTGTATAGAATAGTAAATTGTAGTTGATATTCTATCTCTTCAACATACAATGTCTCTGGATACTAAAAGTATTGGGGTAAATTTGCATAAACTTTTTCTTAATGTAAGAGAATGTTGCAACTTTCATGTAAGATGAATCCTATAAATTACTAATAATGTTTTTTATGAAAAGAGTTCCTCTATCAGTTTCCCTGTCACTTTGGCAATTATTTTGGGAGCTGCTACATTCAGTGTTAGTCTCTTTATTATCATCTATATTCCTGGCATGTTTGATCTGAAGCTATGGATGGAAGTGTATCTGCTCTCATAGGTAAGAGCTTGAAGGGCGAAAGGAAGAAAGCCTTTGTTTACCCCCTTGATACTTTATAGTTTTATAGCTGGTATTTTTGGACTACTAGATCCAGTAATGTGTTTCTCAATTACTTGGGTTTAAACATATGGTAACTTAACATTGTAGTTATTCTTTAAAGCTAATATACATACATATATATATATCTTTGTGTGTGTGTGTATCTACTAGTGAGAAGAGTTTTTCTTTTTTCTTTTTTTTTGTTTTTTGTTTGTTTAGAGAGAGAGAACAAGGGAGGGGCAGAGAGAGAGAGTGAGTCTGGGGCTGGATCTCATGACTGTGAGACTATGAGCTGAGCCAAAGTCAAGAGTTAGATGTTTAACTGACTGAGCCACCCAGGCTTACCACTGAGGAGAATTCTTCAAAAGAATGTTCTTTGTTGTTCACATTCCTTGATTCTTTCAAGACACAATACATCTTATTGACTACATTTGCAGTCTCTGGAGTCAGACTGTGTTACTAGCTCTGCAACTTACCAGCTTTGTCATCAGGGGCAAATTTCCTAATCTTCCTCTGCCTCCCTTTACTCATCTATAAAATAGGATAGCAACAGTATGTCATAGGGTTGTTGCCCCCAGGAGGGGGCAGGGGTGCGTTATTACTGGGGTAGGGGTGGAGGGGAATTGGAGAGGGACTGGTCTCATTAGTGCTGGGTGGAGGTGAAAGTGTTATCTCTTCAGTAGGCTCCCTTGATACAACCCCGGCAGTGGGAAAGAGGGGGGTTCCTCATTATTCATTACTGCTGGTTGATGGCTGGAGGGGAAGGGTTATTATCTAAAAGTTTTCTTTCTTTCTGGGCTGCCCCTTTCTTTGGAGAGTAGACTTTGGGTGAGGCTTTCAAAATGTCTGAGCTCATTGATATTTCTCGTTTGCTGGCTTCTCCAGCTCCAAATCTGGAATATATGAGACAAAACCCCCCAGGTGGGCAGCCATTGCATCATTTCTTAAGGCCCAAGACCCCTAGCCAATCTTACGTCTTCTCTCCACCTTTCAGAGTCTTACATTTGTGATACATATCTATAAAATGCCAGAAATTTTAGTTATACGTAGTAGGAGGAATAGGGAAAGGTCCTTCTAGTCCAGCTATTGAAAAGTGGAAGTCAGACAACCAAGAATTCTAGCTAATATGAAAATACTTCTGAGTATTTGAGGTTTGCGTATATTTTCAGCAATATTAAACCAAATTACTCAAATAAATATAGTAAAATTCTTTTCTTTCTCCAACCTGTGATATAGATCCATTATATCACAGAGGTAGAAAAGAAAAACACCTTCCAAATTTCTCCTATAAATAATGAGAATAATTTTTATTATTTTGTCATGACATCTGATAAAATACTATTAGTATTTTACATTCTACTTGGATATAAAATCTATCTTTGAGATAGTCTACATATTCATGAGGTTGACTCAGTAATATTAAAAGTGCATCTGAATTTAGGTGCTGACTCATTTTTACCAAGGGAGCAGATTGCCATGCATGATGAAGATAACCAGATGGATAGACACTTTGACTTTTCCACCACTAGCCTAAGGATAGACAAAGACAAAATTTTCATAGGAATGAAATCAGCAAGTCTAACACTAGACCTATCAATTATAGTGAAGCTACGACATAAGCTTTTAGCAGATGTCACAGAACCTAGCGTTCTTGATCTCGTTCAGATATTGTACCAATACTTACTAAATATTTACCAAGCAACCACAAGTTGCCTGAAACACTATTGGATATTAGACAATACAATTAAGTATTTGTCATATCTACTCTACCGTGGGTCATCCTTTATGTGTGTCAGTAGCACATGCTGTCTGTAGCTTTGGAGGAACTTTCTGAGTTATAGTGCTAAGTGATCTGTGTAGGAGCTGGTCTCCCATCTGGGTATCAATATATCACTGTATAAAACTAAGGCAGATTGTTTTATGTATCAGGTCTTGAAGAGTCATGCTAGTATACCTTTGGGAGGTTTCGATCATATGAGTAGTTGTACCAATGGCTCATGGCCAGAGCTGTCTTGATCATTCCAGTGAGAGTGTTAGCAATTAATCCTGTGGCTAAAATTCAGTGGATCAAACTGAATTGCTCTTTGTGAGTCTCGGGATGTGAAAGGAAAACAAAATAAGAAAGAAGCCGAGAGCACCTTCCTGGGTAAATTCCCTGATAGCCCCGTCAAGGAGGTGTAGACATTTTTAAACTAGTCCCTAATCAGCTCTGTAGACATGGTCTATGAGCTTTAGCGGACATGTTCTCATGTCTTCTCTTAAAAGAAAAGTAAAGCTAGTCCCCGCCGGGTGCCATTAACTTCCACTGAGAGGCTGTAAAAGTGCTAGCAACTATAGATGCTTTTTTAATGTACATTGACTGAATTCCCAAGAATAGAAGGCACTCCTTTTATGAGGTTTTCATTGATGCTGTGTGTCCCCCCAAATGCACAGTTTGTGTTTGTACAAGAGCCTCTGCTTGATGTTGATTCATTGCAAATCTATACCATGAGAAAAAAAAAAAGATGCCACTGGAAAATGCATTGAGGATGTCAGCTGAGAATAATATACCATATTTATGGTTTCTCTCTTTTCCTTGCTGTCTGTATACTAAAGCCTTGGGTTCATGTTGAGGAAGAGTAAATTGGGAATGGATTAAAAGACATTTATGTATCTCATATTTTATCACTGGTAGGTTATTTCTGTTTAAAAGTATGTGATTTCATGAAACTGATTGCTTTTTTATCTTTGCTTTTTAAAAATAGAGTTATAATTGACATATGTACATATAATTGACATATGACATATAATTGACATAACATTGCATTAGTTTAAGGTGTACCTTATAGTATTACTTGTAGATATTGAGAAATGATTGCCTTAAGGTTGGTTAACATCCATAACCTCACAATAATTATTTTTTCTTGCAATGAGAACTGTAAATATCTACTCTCATAGCAACAAAACTGATTGCTTTTAAACAAACATGTTGAATTGGTATCGTTTTCTAGGAAATGAGAATGTTTTCAAATGCTGCCATTTCAGAAATATCCTGATGCTTTCAGGTTTCTAATTGCTTTCTGTAATCAATATATATGAAAGTGAACATCCTGCCCTGTAACAAATCTTTTGGTTTTGAAGGTGGGTCGCTAAGTCTCTTGAAACAGTCTTTTCCATTAAATATGTATAATATTTGAAAAGTGCATTGTAGTTTACATACTGGGAGCTGGAAGACTTCCATTACTTGGAAGTCAGCCACCAAGCCAGTTTCCTACTTTGTGTTTTATTATGTAAAATTTATTTGGTTTTCTACATGATGGGATTGATTGACTCTGACTTTTTGTGATAAGTTAAAGATCAGTGATGCCACTGAAGGGGTGTGGAATGCCCCTAGAATGCCTTCTCTTATGATCTGGAAATGATTACTTTCTTGGTCTTGGGCAAATTGAAGTTACTGCTGCTGATAGTGACTTACATCCCTCATACATACTATATCTCAGGACCACTGCCTACCTTAGGGGCACACTGTTTTTTGTTTTTATTTATTTATTTTTTTGGTCTCCAGCATTTAAAAATTCAAGCCCCAGGTTTTGTTGAAAGTGTTCCAGAGTTTGTTATCTTTAAGAGTGTATCTTGAACCATCTTTTTTTAAATTTTATTTTAGAGAAATAGAGAGAATGAGCATGAGTGGAGAGAGGGACAGAGGTAGAGAAAGAGAGAATCTCAAGCAGGCTCCACACTCAGTGTGGAGCTGGTTGCAGGGCTCGATACCAGGACCCTGGGATCATGACCTGAGCCGAAATCAAGAGTTGGATGCTCAATCGACTGAGCCACCCAGGAGCCCCTTGAACCATCATTGTGAAAGAGACAATTGCGTACTTGAAAGTACCAAATCTGACATTTTCAAGTTTTCCATCTTCTGAGTAAGATTATGGTCATGTGTCTCCTAACTCCCTTATTTGTTTGTTTATCTATTTATTTAGCTAAGCACTTTGGTCTTGGATATTACTCAACTCTCTGTAATCTTTCTATTATTCTAAATATACAGCTTGTGTACTTTACAAGGTTTTCCCCCCTGTAAGTAATGCTGATTTTTATATCACCATGCAACAAAGAACTTGATGTTAGGTTTCAGATGTTGCAATCTTTGTAATTTCTCCTTATTCAGTAATTTGCAGCACACTTACCAGATGCCAGAGTAGAAATGAGAATTTTAAAAAGAAATAAACAAGAGTTAATATCTCTGTACTAGGGCTTTCCCTGATACCTGCTAGCCCATCCTTTGATGGGACAGGGGAAGAAGTCACGTGAGTGACTTTAACATGATTTCGGGAAGCAGTGAAAGAAATGGAAACAAAGTACAATAGGAAGTTAAAGAAGAGCTGATTCCCTGTACCTACTAGGATTGGAAAAAGTTTTATGGAGACAGTGCTATTTAAACTAAATTCCACAATAGCGACTGAATGGGGAGGAGTGGGCATCCAAAGAGAAAGAAGTAGCAGGTGCAAAATCAGAGCAGATTGAAAGTAAATGATTTTTTGGATAGTGGAAAATTGGGTCGTAATGGGATTGAACCATGGTGTGTGTGTGTGTGGTGGTAGAAGATAGTCAGTGGCTGTGGATCATCGGGTGACAAGAAATGTAGAGAATAGTGACCTATTTTTCCCACTGCAGAATATAGCATTTAAAATTTTTCATAGAAAAAAAATCTTTCAGTAGCCTTCTCTGAGTTTAACTCAGTTTGAAAAAGATGGCTCAACGGGTCTCAGGGAAGGCTCTAGGGCTCAGAAAATTGGATGGAGCTGCTCATGGTTCTAATGCCAGGGAAAAAGTCACCCACAGGTGTGTGGCGATTTGCTGTGCCACTTACTGACATAGATTTAGCAGATAATCCTGCCCCAGGATTGACCTTTATTATTAGTCCTAAATTTTTATGATTTATTGTATAAAGCAGTTTTTTTTTTTTTTTTAATGAGGAGACTACAGAATGTTTTCCACATTTATTTCCTGAACAACTTCTTTCTTGAATGCCTCCTTGCTCTCTTTCTGGTCTTTGTTGTTTGATTTTTGTGGTCCTTTTCCAACCCTAGTGTTAGAGAAATGAGCCCCACAGTTGTTCAAGTGCTGCAAAGAAAACGTATCTAGGATCTTGTCAGTCATCTGACAACATCTGGCATGCATATCAGCATTAAAAAAATTTTTTTTAGTGTTTTATTTTTGAGAGAGAGAGAATAAGGGAGGGGCAAAGAGAGAGGGAGATGCAGAATCCAGAGAAGGCTCCAGGCTCTGAGCTAGCTGTCAGCACAGAGCCCGATGTGGGGCTCGAACTCGTGAACTGCAAGATCATGACCTGAGCCGAAGTCAGACACTTAACCAACTGAGCCACCCAGGCACCCCCATATTGCATTCTTAAGATGCTGTACTGGGAACATAAAAATGTGGCCTTGTTTGGAAATAGGGTTGTTGTAAATACAGTCTGTTAGGATGAGACCACTCTAGGGGCACCTGGAGGGCTCATTCGGTTAAGCGTCAGACTTTGGCTCAGGTCATGATCTCACAGTCCATGAGGTTCGAGCCCCACATCAGGCTCTGTGCTGACAGCTCGGAACCTGGAGCCTGCTTCAGGTTCTGTGTCTCCTTCTCTCTCTCTGCCCCTCCCCCACTTGCTCTCTAGAGCAGAGAGGATCCTTAATTCAGTTTGACTGTGTCCTTATGAGAAGAGACAAAGCAGGTGATGATGGAGGCAGAGACTGGCTGGTTCACAGGTGAAGGAATTGCAAGGGTTGCCAGCAACATTGGACACGGGGAGAGATGCTTAGAAGAGATTCTCCCACTGAGATTTCAGAGACTAGACACCTGCGGGCACTGTCAGACTTCTAACCTTGAGAGAGAATGGTGAGCGAATCAATTTCTGTTATAAGTCACCAGATGTGGCCCTTTATTATATCAGCCCGAGCAAACTAATACAGACGCCATTGGTTTCTGCAAACAGTTCAGGGCTAAAATCTCCTGATCACTGTAGATGCTGGAAATGCCTGTTTAGACATTCGAGGGATAGATAAAAACAGAGTTGGGAAGTGAGGTGTTGAAGATTGGGGAACATAATTGCAATCTGATTAAATTAACGTGGTAGTTTAGATTGCTCCCAATCAGTTAAATGAATCAGAGCCTTCACTTTATCCTTCAAGATTAGTGGACTATGGGAGGTAGGCTTTGGAAAGTTTACCCAATGTGGCAAAACCTAGCCATTTGTACCTTGCTGTAGGATTATGTGGTTTTAGAGGCTTTGCTTGGGTAAATTGTCAAGATTGATTGATTCCAGAATGAGCCAAGTTAGAATTTGGCTGTACATTTGAATTTGGTGCAAGAGCTGGCCATTTCTTGAATCGGGTTCTGTATTAGGTTTTTAGAATGGCCATACCTGAATACCACAGACTGGTTGCTCAACCAACAGAAATAGATTTTCGCACAAACAGAGGAAGATGATCAAAGGGGCTAAAAGTTAGAGGTCAAGGTGCCAGAAGAGTTGGTTTCCTCTGAGGCATCTCTCCTTGCCTTGCAGATGGCCACCTTCTTGCTGCCTCTTCACTTGATCTTCCCTCTGGATGCACATACCCCTGGTGTCTGTGAGTCTAGATTTCCTCTGTTTATGAGGGTCAGAGGGCATTAGAGCCCACCCTAACAGCCCTGTCTTAACATAATCACCTCTTTGAAGGTGTTATCTCCAAATACAGTTATTCTGAGGTACTGGGGGGGTTTGGACTTAAACATATGGATTTTGAGGAGGGGGGAGCATTCAGCCCATAACAGATATCTAGGAAGGGTTCAAATGTCTTATACTGGAAAGAGTGAAATTTTGAAGAGGAATAGCCTTACAGAAGAATGAAAAATATTGACACTTATTGAGGAGATCAGTAAGTGAACATTTTTCTGGGGTTAAATGAGTGTTCTTGAGCCGATACTCAGAATGAAAAAAAATCTACCACTGGATCATCCAAGGGTTTGCTGATTTTGTCTTACATTTTCTCATAAACAGCAGAAGAGTAACTGAAGATTTGAAATGAGATCAGAGTCACTGACGTTTACTTCAGAAAGATTTTACTTTCTGTATGACATTTCCAAGCTTTCCTCTTTTCTCTGATTTCTTATCAGAATTGTTTTGTTCTTCTGTACAGAGACTCAGCAAGAACAGTGCAGGGATGTTATGAATCTCATCCCCGCCTGGAAATGTAATAGCAGGTGCGCTGCGTCTCTCCATAAAGACCAAATGCTGATAAAGCTTCTGAGAAGCAGAATAATTTAGATAAAGTGCCACCCCAAGGCTTGTGAAATACTGTTCTACAGTTTTCTTAACATTAAATGCATGTTGTGAAACTTACCCTTGACCCTTTCTCCCCACTGCTGAGTAACTGAGAGAGCATCTCTTGAATCAGATTTTAGCATGATAGGAAATATATCCCTTTGTTGATTGTCCCATCAAAATTAGGACTTAGTTGAATACATGTCACCTGGGGGCATCACTGGCAACATGGTAGGGATGGGAGAGGTGGAGCGACAGCATCAGAACTCCAGCGAGGTTGGAGACGTCTGAGAGATGTAGGTCTAGAAAACAGGACATCTTTTCCGGAAGAGTAATATTAGCTCATTTTATGGAGTGCGCCAGGCATTGTTTTAAGCGCTTTACAACTGTGAACCTTATAAGGTAGGTACATCTTATATCTACTGATAGAGGAGGAAATGGAATCAGAGGAAGGCTAAGGAAGTTGCCCAAATTGCACACCTAGTAAATGGCAAAGCCGGAATTTGAACACAGGAAGTCTAAGTACAAAGCCTGCATGCTCAACCACCATGCTGTCCTGTGTCTCATAAAGGCAAGGCTAAAAGCCTCTTGTTACCTCTACAAGGGGGGGATGATCAAAGGGGCGTCAAGCCCAAAGGCAAAAAGAGAAGTATCAAAAGGTCTTTAGTTTGGAATGACCCACTGAGTTTGAAATCTGGGTGGTCTGAAATAAGGGCTGATTAACTTCTTTTAAAAAATCTAGTCAACAGGTGCAAGAAACTTTCCATAGAAAAGAGGCTTGTTGAAAAATGAGTCAGCGGTCTCCCCTTGCCTTCTCACCAATGATAGAACATGGTCTCAGTTTGTGGAGGGCGGGAACCTGAATATGATGGCAAATGGGATGACTGGATAGATCTAGAATGGGAAGGGGTGTGAGAAGAGATTCAGCTCTCTGGCGAGATTCTAGCTTCCACAGTCTTTCAAGGTCTCCCCATAGCCTTGAGGCTGATGGGGCTGATGAACCACAAGATACCACCAGTTGGAAGAATGCACCCAAGATTTAGAAGAATGCACCCAAACCTGTGGAGGGCCATCCCTGTCACCACACAGCTGAGCTCCTGACTATGGCATTGCCTGACAGGGTCACCGCCCCCTGCAGACTCTAGCTTCCATTTAAGGCAGCTGGTAGATTAGCACCTCAATAGCTGACTGGGGACTATCTGAACCTTCTAGATAATGAAATGCCAGATCCAGCTTTTCTCAATTGCTTTTTTTCTAGCTTTGGCTCTGATGTCTTCTGGTCAAACAATTCTCTTCCTGCTCTCCTGGCCAAACTGGCCTTGGTCTCCCTTCGTGGTCCCCATCTCGGCCCACATAGTTATGTTGTCAACCTCCTTAAACTGAACTGTTTCAGGAACTTTGGTTTTTCGTGTAGCCTTCTAGGTAGTTTATAGAAAATTAGCTCAGTGCAGCAGAATATAGTCAGTACTCTGATAATAAATATGAGAACCACCTCATGGGGTTTTAACTCTGACCCATAATGGGGACCACTCTTTAATCTGCAATTTATCAAGTCAAATGAAAAAGGGCAGAATCCTGGCTCCTGAACATTAAAGCAGATTTCATTTTCAAATGAAAACCCATTTATTTTTATTTGTTGAATCATAGAAAGTTGGATTCTAGTTCTCAGTGGAATATTTCTTAAGAGAAATATTTCCACATCAACGTGGAGTTAAATTTCCTACCAAATTTCATTTTGGATTTTGCAATNCTGCAATTTATCAAGTCAAATGAAAAAGGGCAGAATCCTGGCTCCTGAACATTAAAGCAGATTTCATTTTCAAATGAAAACCCATTTATTTTTATTTGTTTAATCATAGAAAGTTGGATTCTAGTTCTCAGTGGAATATTTCTTAAGAGAAATATTTCCACATCAACGTGGAGTTAAATTTCCTACCAGTTCATTTTGGATTTTGCAATTTTTTCTTTTTCTTTTTGTTTTTTTCTGTTGACAATCAAGTTAGATTTTTCTGTCTACTTCCTTCTTAAGGAAAAAGACTTCCTTCTTAAGGTTGTGTTTTACTCTGGTTAGTGTCTGGTTCCTTGGAGTATGGGGGAAACATTCTTAGAGTCTTTCTTTTATTTGACAGTACTTTCCACATTGTAAAATTAATGAAATGCTTATTTGCTTTCAGTTTGAAATAGAGGATTTTGCTCTGATTACTTAGGAAGAATGCCTTATAAATGCTCCTTAATATTGTTCTACTAAAACTGAAGAGATTCAGCAAATATGTATTGAGTGACTAATATGTGCAAGGGACTTTGCCATGCACTTCAAATCTTAAAAAGAAAAAAGAGGAACATTTTTGTATCTTGCCTACTTCGGTGGCTTAGACTATACCAAGTGTAACATAAAACCTGTTATGTATACTACAGTGTTGGCTGATTAATGTCTAAGGGAATTGAGGGGTGCCTGAGTGGCTCAGTCGGTTAAGGATCCAACTCTTTGTTGCGGCTCAAGTCATAATCTCACTGTTCGTGAGTTTGAGCCCCATGTCTGGCTCTGTACTGATGGCATGGAACCTATTTGGGATTCTCTCTCCCTCTCTCGCTCTGTGCCTCCCCTGCTGGCATGTTCGCGCTCTCTCTCTCTCTCCATCTCTCTCTCTTTCTCAAAATAAATAAGTAAACTTAAAAAAATACCTAAGGGAATTGAAGAAGGAAAGATTTTGATTATTAATATACTTAGAAAATTCAGGGAAAGACATTGATTTATCTCCTATTTTCAAAATGTTTTTCCCTCTATTTGTGTTCTATTTTGCCTACAATAGATCTGAACTATGTTAGTATTGATATCCTTATTTATAAACAAAGAAACATGGGAAAATGTGAATAGCCCAAGTCCTACCCCAGAGCAAAGTGTGAAATAAACATCTTATTTTAAGTTTTATGGATGGCATAAAGATTCCTGTCTATTTTCTGCTCTGTTCTCAGTAATGCCAGATTGCCAGTACCTCATTCAGTGGACCTCTTGGCATTTAGCCTGCCTCTGCTGCCTGTGACATTTTATTGACATCTGTGAACGCTCCCCCCCAATCGAAGGACAGAGTGATGCCACACACTGCTTTTTTCAGAGATTTCTCATTGCTTTTCCCCTTTGCCTCTATGTCTCCCCTACTTGATCAAAATGTAGTTATTTTTTCTCCATGCAACCATGCCAATATTTGCCTTTCCTCCCCAAATTACTTTTTCTCTGTATATCCCAGTCTCCAGTAGTTTCTACATGCATCTCATTAGGCAATGTTTCCCCCCTCCCAACTGGAAAGGAAGGCCAATTTAATTTTTTTAAATTTAAATTTTATTTTTTCCAGCAAAGTATAGTTGGCACACAATGTTACATAAGTTTCAGGTGAACAACATAATGACTTGACAATTCTATAGCTTATGCTATTCTTATCACAGGTAACTACAGTTTGTCACCATATAACACTATTACATTACTATTGACTATATTCTGTATGTTGTAAGTTTTCAACCTATAACTTATTAATTCCATAACTGGAATCCTGTACCTCCCACTCCCCCTCACCCATTTTTTTCCATCTCCTTTTCCCCACCCCTCTGGCAACCATCAGTTCTCTGTATTTATGGTCTGTTTTTGCTTTCATTAGGCAATGTTTTTAAAGCAGAATCTGTGGCTAGCACAGATAAGATGTTTTCTATCACACTAACTAGACAACAACACTCTAGATTGCTTCTCAGGTCTCCAGAACAATTTGAAAACTACCTAACACAGTGGGTTTACAATTATAAAATAAAATTAAGGGAAGCGGTGGCCAAGAATGACTCTAAGATGGAATAGTTATTGAAGTTACAATAACCAATTCTTGTTGGCTACACTTGTTATAAGCCACTGTTTATTATATTATTTTTTGAAGCAATGTCATTTAGAGCTATATTATTTGGTTGCCATATCATCTCAATCAATGGAAGATAATGCCTTGAAAATAGTTCAAACACTTGGGGTTCAATGGATTACTAAAAGAAACCATTTTAATCCATTTTAAGTCATCTTCAGTTATTGAGGATTTATTCACCATATCTCACTGTCAAAGGAATGTACAGTACTTTGACCTATTTTTTTGGTTGACTAGATATTTTAATTAAAAATGTCATTAATATCACCACTGGAATTTTACCAAAATAGTAAGCTATATGCAGTTTTTAATGTACAACATACGGTAATAAGACAGTACCATACTGTTAGCATTTATGAGTTTAATTATCTTTATAATTATAAGTAATTAGGTCAAACAAAAAATAAAAATTTGATTTATTGGCATATTTTCAATTTTTAGACAATAGCAAACCATTATCTCCTCTTGATTCTAGTATAACCATGGAATGTAATAATGAATTAGCTTACCTTAGACATTACTCATTCTTATGAAAGAATTTATCAGGCAATTGCATTTTAAATGTTTTGTATTTTCCTTTAAGTTGGAGTATAGTCCAACTTATTTATTTTTAATTAAATTTTTTTTTTCATGTTTCATTTATTTCTGAGAGAGAGAGAGAAGCAGCGTGAGCAGGGGAGGGTCAGAGAGAGAGGGAGACAAAGAGTGCAAAGCAGGCTCCAGGCTCTGAGCTAGCTGTCAGCACAGAGCCTGATGCGGGGCTCGAACCTACAAACTGTGAGATCATGACCTGAGCCAAAGTCAGATGCTTAACCAACCGAGCCACCCAGGTGCCCCTATTTTTTAATTTTTTAATGTTTATTTATTTTTGAGAGAAGGCGAGATGGAGCATGAGCAGGGAGGGAAAGAGAGAGAGGGAGACACAGAATCTGAAGCAGTCTCCAGGCTCTGAGCTGTCAGCACAGAGCCTGACTCAGGGCTCGAACCCACAGACAATGAGATCCTGACCTGAGCTGAAGTCGGTTGGTTGCTTAACTGACTGAGCCACCCAGGTGCCCCTTTTCAACTTATTTTTCTAGTTGAAAGGCACAGAGTTCTAGACACAAAGGTAAATTCTGAAAATAGCAGAATTTCCATTTTTACATTAGTTGTTGAAAATCTACTGGAGTCATTGGATTTTATCTTGCCAGAAATATTTATCCATAAGAACAGGCATGCTTACAAAAATATGCACATACTTTTGACCCATGAATCCTCAGATTAAGAATACTTGTCCTATAGGATATAGAGTATTATCTAGGATAGAATTAATATTTAAGACTAAACTAAAAATTATTACTTAATAGTTAAATCATTAAAATAAAACACATACTATAATTAAATTACTAAATTTGAATCATTTAAATTAATAATTTAAATCTAATTAATTAAAGTAGTATTTCCTGGATTCATTAATCCAGAAAAGTTCTCTAGAAATGAAAGACCTGAATCTTGGGGCGCCTGGGTGGCTCAGTTGATTAAACATCCAGCTCTGGATTTCAGCTCAGATCATGATCCAGGGTCACGAGATCTAGCCCTGTGTTGGGCTCCCTGCTGAGCATGGAGCCTGCTTAAGAGTCTCTCGGTCTCTCTGTCTTTCTCTCTTTCCCTCTGCCCCTCCGCCACTCCCCTGCTCACTCATGATCTTGCTCTCTCTCTAAAAAAAAAAAAGACCCAAATCTTTTTAGATTGGCCCCACCAGTTACATGTTAAAAATTAATTCAGAACAACTAGCCAGAAAATATGCCCTAGTGAGCCTACTAGACTTTGAAGAAAATATCTTTTAACATTTTCATACTAAAAGAGTAAATGATTTATAAAGGCAAAATAACTATTGTGGCCTCAGACTTCTCAAAACCAACATTTAAGGCAAGATAAGAATGGGGCAGTATTTTTAAGAAATTTAAGGAAAGAAAGTGCCAACCAAGGATTTTATATTAAATAAATTCTGTCTTCTTTCTACTAGGGAATTAATTCACATTCTTAGTTCCTAAATTCTTAGTTCCTGAACAAATTCTCAAAATGGTATTTGAACATCCATATATTCTATTTTATTCCCATTTGTCCCAGACTACCTATATGTCCACTGTGTGATAGGCACGTGTAGCTGAGAGCATCACATTACAGAGAACAATAAATTCTGGATTTATGCGCGGTTGCCATGAGTACGTATTGACTATTTTGATAAGAGCATAGTTCTGTAAAATCAGAACTGCTTGTAAGTTCTCAATTTTGAAAGTTTTAAGCCTATTAAATTGAAACACTACATTAAATAAAAGGTAAGATACACAAAGAGCTTTTGAAAAAATATCCTTGATTTTTATGTGAAAAGAGGTAATTAAAGCAAATTTAAATATTCATGAAGTCCTTACTTCCCTAGAATGCCCTTATTATTCACTCAGTAACAGACATAAACATTCTGAGAAACTTTGGGACATTTTTCTGGCACTATTCTGCTCACGAAGAGATCAAATCTCAGTTTATGATACATCTTTGATACCTGCTTTCTGTGATATGGTGTCCAGGAGAGTAATAATGTAATGCTGTTTCTCATGGAGCCTATTTTTATATTCTGAGCATTTTCCCAATTATTATTTTAACCAAACTGTTCGGTATAGTTCACCAGACTGGTGTGATTGGCTATAAATCTGAAAGTATTGATGATCTTATTAGTCTGTGGTTTAGAGAGAATATTTTCCTAAGGAACAGTAATATAGAATTTACACATCTAAGGACTTTACAACTAAGACCTCACTTAATGCTTATAAAAACACTATTTTATCCCCACCTTACAAAGGAGGAACTTAAAGCACAAAGTAACACAAGCTATTAAATGGCTTGTGGGAATAGGATTTGAACACAGTCATTCAGGCTCCAAAATTTGTGCTCTTCAAATGAAACGAAAAGGTAGACTCACAATTAGATCTTGTGTTCTTCGCGTGAAGAATGCTTAAAATGCTGCTATGGACTGAATGTGTGTATCTTCCCCAAACTCCTATGTTGAAAGGTAATCCCCAATGTGATGGAAATTGAAGGTGGGGCCTTTGGAAGGTAATTATGTCTTGAGAGTCCCATTAATCCAAGTGGGACTAGTGCTTGTAGAAGAGAAGCTGGAGAGCTTCTTTTCTTCTAGGGCCATATGAGAATACAGAAGATGACTGCTGTCTATGAACCAGCCAGCAAGTTCTCTCCAGATTTTTAATCTGTTGGTGTCTTCATCTTAAACTTCCCAGCCTCCAGAATTATGAGAAATAAATTTCTGCTGTTTATAAAACCCCTAGTCTGTTTTGTTATAGTAGTCAGGATGGACTAAGAGAAATGTCTTATAATTTCTTACACATCGGATATCATCGACAATACAAGTAAAATATAAGAGAAAATTCCAGTACTCATACAGATGAGTTGGAAAAATTCCCACGTGATCTGACACAAAGCACTGGTTATTCTGTAGTGACAAAATTGACAGTGGGCACCAGATCGAAGTAACCTCGTGGAGCCATGGTTGAAATTTTATGCGAGAATGGATAGGAGAGGTAGGAGATAAGAATTAGAGCTCACTTGGTCTATTTCTGATACTATTGAGACAGATGTTGTTAAAATGATTAAATGTATCATGAACAAAGAGTAAATGAGATGGAGGAAAGTTCTGGATCTGGATGAAGAGTGCTCAGACTTAGTCTGGGATGGACCCCCTGGACTGTGAATCCAGATAGTGCTCTTACTGCGACACTCCTTCCCATGGAAGCTATGTCTGATTGCTAATGACAGCACCTAAGGGTTGCGTCTTTTCAGCAGGATTTAGAGAATTTGACAGCTTTGGACTGATTATCGTTAACTTCGTATCTCTGGCCCTAATGTTATAGAGTGAAAAGTAATTTCTTTCCTTTTGTATAAAACTCTGTCTTTTTACCTTGGACAAATTTATTTGCATTTCTATCCTAAAATCTCACTTAATTCAAAAGAACCACTTATTATAAAAATTGGCAAGTGATAAGTCAAATACTTTGAAAGAAATGTTAAATGTTATACATTTTTTTTTTGCCTTTATAGGCATTTATCTTTTCCAATAAACGAATAGGACTCTCTCTTATTCACAACTTTGTTATTGATGCCTGTAAGGCCTGACACATAGCAAGTGGTCAGTATATATTTATGGAAGAATGAATTGTTGGAAGCCAGATTATAATGGCCTCAGAAGTAAATGGGANCGAGTAGCCATGGTGGAAATGGAGGTCTTCTAAACTGTGCAATTTTGAATTGTATATTGTTGCTAGAAAAAACAGAGTTAGTAATTCTAATGATTTATCTGTAGATTATTCTGGATTTTATGACATCATCGTCTGTCATCACCGGTCTATGTAGTCTGTTCTAGCTAGAATCTATTATTATTATTATTATTAATTTAAACAATTTAGCAGATTTGGCAAGTTTCCTTTTTTAGATTGAGTTTTACTAAATTCCTTCTATAAATATTTTAAAATAGTTACATAATATTTTTCCTTTCATGTGTTAAGTTATAATGATTGGCTGA